>NC_084847.1:35168704-35521204 GCF_033115175.1 Lepus europaeus | reverse complement strand
TTATTTTGGCTAACTCAATCACAGATATTGCCACAGATCCTTCTCTTTGTGTTTTCTGGATATTATGGATGGAATTTATTGTTTTGAAATTTTTTTTATCAGAGAACATTTAATTTTGTACTGGGAAACTAATTGGTTCCACATGGAGACACCAGCTCTACATATTCGTATTGTCTAGGGAGAATGCTAGAAGATCTCCAGCAAACAAACATGATATTTCTGTTTGTATAGATGGCATTTTATGCACTTGCCTAATGAAAAGACTTTGCTTTTCTCCAAAACCATATTCAATGCCATTTTTTAAGTCCATTGCATACGAATTCCACACAACTTTGTCCAGATTAGACAGGATGAAAGGGGAAATATCTGCTTGTGTTTTGACTAACTGAATTCCAGATTTTGCCACAGCCCCTGTGTTTGTGTTTTTTGGATATTATCGAAGGACTTTATTGTTTAGAATGGTTTTTATGAGGGAACATTTAATTTTGTACTGGGAAATTCTAATTGATTCCACATGGAGACACCAGCTCTACATATTCGTATTTTCTAGGGAGAAAGCTAGATGAAATGTGGCAGGCACACATGGTATTTCTGTTTGTATACATGGCATATTATGCACTTGCCTAATGAAAAGACTTTACTTTTCTCAAAAACAATTTTTACTGTGATTTTCTCGGTCCATTGCATACGAATTCCAGAACACTTTGGCCATATATGACTGGATAAAAGCGGAAATATCTGCTTGTGTTTTGGCGAACTGAATCCCAGGTATTGCGACATCCTTTGTGTTTGTGTTTTCTGGATATTATCGATGGACTTTACTGTTTTGAATGTTTTTTATCAGGGAACATTTATTTTGTACTGGGAAACTCTAATTGGTTCCACATGGAGACACCAGCTCTACACATTCGTATTTTATAGGAGAAAGCTAGAGGAACTCCGGAAATCAAACATGATATTCCTGTTGGTATAGATGACATTTTATGCACTTGAATAACGAAAAGACTTTGCTTTTCTCCAAAACCATTTTTACTGTGATTTTGTCGGTCCATTGCATACGAATTACACACCACTTTGTCCGGATATGACTGGATGAAAGGGGAAATATCCGGTTTTGTTTTGGCTAACTCAATCTCAGATATTGCCACAGGCCCTGTGTTTCTGTTTTCTGGATATTATCAATGGACACTATTGTTTGAAAGTTTTTTTTTTTATCAAATAACATTTAATTTTGTACTGGGAAACACTCACTGGTTCCACGTGGAGATACCAGCACTACACATTCTTATATTCTGGTTAGAAATCAAAAGGAACTGAGGCAAACAAACATGATATTTCTGTTTGTATAGATGGCATTTATGCACTTGACTAACGAAAAGTCTTTGCTTTTCTCCAAAACCATTTTTACTGTGATTTTTCTCAGTCCAGTGCATACGAATTCCACACGACTTTGCCCGGATTGACTGGATGAAACCGGAAATATCCGGTTTTATTTTGGCTAACTATATAAAAGATATTGCCACAGCACCTGTGTTTGTGTTTTCTGGATATTATTGAAGGACTTTATTGTTTTGATTGATTTTTTTTAATCAGGTAGCATTTAATTTTGTACTGGGAAACTCTAATTGGTTCCACATGGAGACACCAGCTCTACACATTCGTATTTTCTAGGAGAAAGCTAGAGGAACTCCGGAAATCAAACATGATATTCCTGTTAGTATAGATGGCATTTTATGCACTTGCCTAACGAAAAGACTTTGCTTTTCTCCAAAACCATTTTTACTGTGATTTTGTCCATCCATTGCATATGAATTCCAAACCCCTTTGTCCGGATATGGCTGGATGAAACCGGAAATATCCTGTTTTGTTTTGCCTAACTCAATCGCAGATATTTCCACAGCCCCTGTGTTTGTGTTTTCTGGATATTATCAATGGACATTATTGTTTTGAAAGTTTTTTTTTTCAGGGAACATTTAGTTTTGTACTAGGAAACTCTAATGGGTTCCACATGGAGACACCAGCTCTACACATTCGTATTTTCTAGGAGAAGGCTAGAGCAATTGCGGCAAACAAACATGATATTTCTCTTTGTATTCATGACATTTTATGCAATTGCCTAACGAAAAGACTCTGCTTTTCTTCAAAACCATTTTCACTGCAATTTTCACAGTCCATTGCATAATACTTCCACAACACTTTGCACAGATATGACTGGATGAAACCGAAAATATCCAGTTTTGTTTTGGCTAAATAACACAGATATTGCCACAGCCCTTATGTTTGGGATTTATGGATATTATTGATGGACTTTATTGTTTTGAATGTTTTCATCAGTGAACATTTAATTTTGTAACGTTGAAACAATAATTGGTCCATCATGTGCAAACCATCTCTACACATTCGTATTTTCTAGGGAGAAATCTAGAGGAATTGCCGCAAACAAACATGATATTTCTGTTTGTATACATGACATTTTATGCACGTGCATAACGAATAAACTTTTCTCTAAAACCACTTTCACTGTAATTTTCTTAGTCAATGGCATACGTATTCCACACGACTTTGTCAGTATATGACTGGATGAAACCGGAAATATCCGCTTGTGTTTTAGCTAACTCAATCCCAGATATTGCGACAGCCCCTGTGTTTCTGTTTTCTGGATATTATCGAAGTATTTTATTGTATTGAATGTTTTTATCAGGGAACATTTAATTTTGTACTGGGAAACACTCACTGGTTCCACATGCAGAAACCAGCTCTACACATTCGTATTTTCTAGGGAGAAAGCTAGAGGAACTGCTGCAAACAAACATGATATTTCTGTTTGTATAGATGGCATTTTATGCACTTGCCTAAAGAAAATACTTTGCTTTTCTCGAAAACAATTTTTACTGTTTTTTTCTCAGACCATTGCATACGAATTCCACATCACTTTGTCTTGGATATGAGTGGATGAATCCACAAATATGCGGTTGTGTTTTGGATAACTGAATCGCAGAAATTGCGACAGTCTCTGTTTGTGTTTTCTGGATATTATCGAAGGACTTTATAGTTTTGAAAGTTTTTTTTTTTTTTATCAGGGAACATTTTATTTTGTACTGGGAAATTCTAATTGGTTCCACATGTAGACACCAGCTCTACACATTCGCATTTTCTAGGAGAAAACTAGAGGAACTGCGTCAAAAAAACATGTAATTTCTGTTTGTGTACATGAGATTTTATGGACTTGCCTAACGAAAAAACTTCGCTTTTCTCCAAAACCACTTTCACTGTAATTTTCTCAGTCCATGGCATAAGTACTCCACACTACATTGTCCGGATATGACTGGATCAATCTGGAAATATCCGGTTTTCTTTTGGCTAACTCAATCCCAGATACTGCCACAGCCCCTGTGTTTGTGTTTTCTGGATATTATCGATGGACATTATTGTTTTGAAAGGAATATTTGATCAGGGAACATTTAATTTTGTACTGGGAAACTCTAATTGGTTCCACATGGAGACACCAGCTCTACACATTCTTATTTTCTAGCAGAAAGCTAGAGGAACTGCTGCAAACAAACATGATATTTCTGTTTGTATACATGACATCTTATGCACTTGCCTAACGATAAGACTTTGCTTTTCTCCAAAACCATATTTACGGTGATTTTCTCAGTGCACTGCATACAAATCCCACGCCACTTTTTCCGGATATGACTGGATGTAACCAGAAATATCCGGTTTTGTTTTGGCTAACTCAATCCCGGAGATTGCCACAGCCTCTGTGTTTGTGTTTTCTGGATATTATCGAACGACTTTATTGTTTTGAGAGTTTTTTTTTACCCCCTCAGGGAAAATTTAATTTTGTACTTGGAAACTCTAATTGGTTCCACATGGAGACACCAGCTCTACACCTTCGTATTTTCTAGGGAGAAATCTAGAGGAACTACGGCAAACAAACATGACATTTCTCCTTGTATAGATAGCATTTTATGGACTTGCCTAACGAAAAGACTTTGATTTTCTCCAAAACCATTTTCACTGCAATTTTCTCAGTCGTTTGCATACAAATTCCACACCACTTTTTTTTATTAAACTTTTATTTAATGAATTTAAATTTCCAAAGTATAGCTTATGGGTTACAATGGCTTCCCCCCTCCCATAACTTCCCTCCCACCTGCAACCCTCCCCTTTCCTGCTACCTTTCCCCTTCCATTCATGTAAAGATTCATTTTCAATTCTCTTTATATACAGAAGGTCAGTTTAGTATATATTAGGTAAAGATTTCAACATTTTTCCCATATAGCGACATAAAGTGAAAAAAACTACCATTGGGTTACTAATTATAGCATTAAATAGCAATGTACAGCACATTAAAGACAGAGATCCTACATAATTTTTTTCAAATTATTTAATTTTCTATGCCATTTCCTTTTTAACACCAGGTTGTTTTTTTTTTCATTTCCAATTCTCTTTATATACAGAAAATCAATTCAGCATATAATTAGTAAAGTCCTCATCAGTTTGTGCCCACACAGAAACACAAAGTATAAAAATTCTGTTTCAGTACTAGTTGTAGCATCACTTCGCTTAGGACGACACATTAGGGACAGATCCCACATGGGGTGTAAGTACACAGTGACTCCTGTTGCTGATTTAACAATTTGACACTCCTGTTCATGGCGTCAGTAATCTCCCTAGGCTCTAGTCATGAGTTGCCAGGGCTATGGAAGCCTTTAGAGTTCGCTGACTTTGATCTTATTCTGATAGGGTCATAGTCAAAGTGGAAGTTCTCTCCTCCCTTCGGAGAAGGGTACCTCCTTCTTTGATGGCCCCGTTCTTTCCACTGGGATCTCACTCACAGAGATCATTCATTTAGGTCTTTTTTTTCCATGATATCTTGGCTTTCCATGCCTGCTATACTCTCATGGGCTCTTCCGCCAGATCCGAATGCCTTGAGGGCTGATTCTGAGGCCAGAGTGTTGTTTAGGACATCTGCCATTCTATGAGTCTGCTGTGTATCCCGCTTCCCATGTTGGATCTTTCTCTCCCTTTTTGATTCTATCAGTTGGTATTAGCAAATACTTGTCTTGTTTGTGTGATCCCTTTGACTCTTAGACCTATCAGAGCTATCAATTGTGAGCTGAAATTGATCACTTGGACTAGTGCGATGGCATTGGTACATGCCATCTTGGTGGGATTGTGTTGGAATCCCCTGGCACATTTCTAACTCCACCATTTGCGGCCAGTCCGATTGAGCATGTTCCAAATTGTTCATCTCCTCCCTCTCTTTTTCCACTCTTAGATTTAAGGGGGATCACTTTTCAGTTAAAATTTAACCACCTAAGAATAATTGTGTGTTAATTACAGAGTTTAACCACTAGTACTAGAACAACAAGAACAACAACAAATACTAAAAAGGATAAAGTATTACATTGTACATCTAAAGTCAGGACAGGAGCTGATCAGTTCATTGTTGCTTATAGTGTCCATTTCACTTAACAGGTTTCCCCTTTGGTGCTCAGTTGTCACCGATCAGGGAAAACAAATGATGTTTGTCTCTTTGGGACTGGCTTAATTCACTCAGCATGATGTTTTCCAGATTGCTCCATCTTGTTGCAAATGACTGGGTTTCGTTGTTTCTTACTGCTGTATAGTATTCTATGGAGTACATGTCCCATAATTTCTTTATCCAGTCTACTGTTGATGGGCATTTGGGTTGGTTCGAGGTCTTAGCTATTGTGAATTGAGCTGCAATAAACATTAATGTGCAGATGGCTTTTTTATTAGCCAAGTTAAGTTCCTTTGGGTAAATTCCAAGGAGTGGGATGGCTGGGTTGTATGGTAGGGTTATGTTCAGGTTTCTGAGGAATCTCCAGACAGACTTCCATAGTGGCTTAACCAGTTTGCATTCCCACCAACAGTGGGTTAGTGTCCCTTTTTCCCCACATCCTCTCCAGCATCTGTTGTTGGTAGATTTCTGGATGTGAGCCATTCTCACCGGGGTGAGATGGAACCTCATTGTGGTTTTGATTTGCATTTCTCTGATTGCTAGTGATCTTGAACATTTTTTCATGTGTCTGTTGGCCATTTGGATTTCCTCTTTCGAAAAATGTCTATTGAGGTCCTTGGCCCATCTCTTAAGTGGGATGTTTGTTTTGTTGTTGTGGATTTTCTTGATTTCTTTGCAGATTCTGGTTATCAATCCTTTATCTGTAGTATAGTTTGCGAATATTTTTTTCCCATTCTGTTGGTTGCCTCTTCACTTTCCTGACTGTTTCTTTTGAAGTACAGAAACTTCTCAATTTGATGCAATCCCAAATGTTAATTTTGGTTTTGACTGCCTGTGCTGTTGGAGTATTTTCCAGGAAGTCTTTGCCTGTGCCTATATCTTGCAGGGTTTCTCCAATGCTCTCTAATAATTTGATGGTTTCAGGTCATAGATTTAAGTCTTTAATCCATGTTGAGTGAATTTTTGTTTAAGGTGATAGGTACTGGTCTTGCTTCAAGCTTCTGCACATGGAAATCCAATTTTCCCAGCACCATTTATTGAATAGACTGTCCTTATTCCAGGGGTTAGATTTGGATCTTTGGTCAAATATAAGTTGGCTGTAGATGTTTGGATTGATTTCTGGTGTTTCTATTCTGTTCCATTGGTCTATCCATCTGTTTCTGTACCAGTACCATGCTGTTTTGATAACAACTGCCCTGTAGTATGTCCTGAAATCAGGTATTGTGATGCCTCCGGCTTTGTTTTTGTTGTACAGGATTGCTTTGGCTATTCGAGGAATTCTGTGTCTCCATATGAATTTCAGCATCATTGTTTCCAGATCTGAGAAGAAGGTCTTCGGGATCTTGATGGGTATTGCATTGAATGTATAAATTTCTTTTGGGAGAATAGACATGTTGATGATATTGATTCTTCCAATCCATGAGCATGGACGATTTCTCCATTTTTTGGTATCCTCTTCTATTTCTTTCTGTAAGGTTTTGTAGTTTTCATCGTAGAGATCTTTAACGTCGTTGGTTAAGTTTATTCCAAGGTATTTGATTGTTTTTGTAGCTATTGTGAATGGGATTGATTTTAGAAGTTCTTCCTCAGCCGTGGCATTGCCTGTGTATACAAAGGCTGTTGATTTTTGTGCATTGATTTTATATCCTGCTGCTTTGCCAAACTCTTCGATGAGTTCCAGCAGTCTCTTAGTAGAGTTCTTTGGGTCCCCTAAATAAAGAATCATATCATCTGCAAAGAGGGATAGTTTGAGTTCGTCCTTCCCAATTTGTATCCCTTTAATTTCTTTTTCTTGCCTAATGGCTCTGGCCAAAACTTCCAGAACTATATTGAATAGCAGTGGTGAGAGAGGGCATCCCTGTCTGGTACCAGATTTCAGTGGAAATGCTTCCAACTTTTCCCCATTCAATAGGATGTTGGCCGTGGGTTTTTCATATATTGCTTTGATTGTATTGAGGAATGTTCCTTCCATACCCGGTTTGCTTAGAGTTTTCATCATGAAAGGGTGTTGTATTTTATCAAATGCTTTCTCTGCGTCTATTGAGAGAATCATATGGTTTTTCTTCTGCAGTCTGTTAATGTAGTGTATTACGTTGATTGTTTTGCGAATGTTGAACCATCCCTGCATACCGGGGATGAATCCCACTTGGTCTGGGTGGATGATCTTTCTGATGTGTTGTTGCATTCTATTGGCCAGAATTTTATTGAGTATTTTTGCATCTATGTTCATCAGGGATATGGGTCTGTAATTCTCTTTCAATGTTGCATCTCTTTCTGGCTTAGGAATTAAGGTGATGGTGGCTTCATAGAAAGAATTTGGGAGGATTCCCTCTTTTTCGATTGCTCTGAATAGTTTGAGAAGAATTGGAGTTAGTTCTTCTCTAAATGTCTGGTAGAACTCAGCAGTGAATCCATCTGGCCCTGGGCTTTTCTTTGTTGGGAGGGCCTTTATTAATGTTTCAATTTCTGTGTCAGTTATTGGTCTGTTTAGGTTTTCTATGTCTTCCTGGCTCAATTTAGGGAGGTTGTATGTGTCCAAGAATCTGCCCATTTCTGATAGATTTCCCTGTTTGCTGGCATACAAGTCCTTGTAGTAATTTCTGATGATTCTTTTTATTTCTGTGGTGTCTGTTGTTACATTTCCCATTTCATCTCTGATCCTATTGATTTGGGTCTTTTCTCTTCTTTTTTTAGTTAGTTGGGCCAATGGGGTGTCAAATTTGTTTATTTTTTCAAAAAATCAGTTCCTCGTTTGGTTGATTTTTTGTAATGTTTTTTTTTGGATTCAATCCTGTTGATTTCTTCTCTGATTTTAATTATTTCTCTTCTCCAACTGGGTTTGGGTTTGGTTTGCTGCAGATTTTCTAGATCCTTGAGATGACTTGAAAGCTCATCTATTTGGTGCCTTTCCAATTTCTTGATGTAGGCACCTATTGATATAAACTTTCCTCTTAACACTGCTTTTGTTGTATCCCATAGGTTTTGGTATGTTGTGCTGTTATCCTCATTTACTTCCGGAAAATTTTTGATTTCTCTTTTAATTTCTTCTATGACCCATTGTTCATTCAGGAGCATGTTGTTCAATCTCCATGTGTTTGCACGTGCTCTAGGGATTCCTGAGTTGCCAATTTCCAATTTCATTCCTTTGTGGTCTGAGAAGCTGCATGGTATGATTCTAATTCTTTTGAATTTGCTGAGACTTGCTTTATGGCCTAGTATGTGGTCAATCCTAGAGAGGGTTCCATGTACTGCTGAGAAGAATGTAAAGTCCTTAGATGTAGGATGAAATGTTCTGTAGATATCTGTTAGATCCCTTTGGGCTATAGTGTCATTTAAATCTACTGTCTCCTTGTTGATCTTCTGTTCTGTTGATCTGTCTATCTCTGAGAGTGGAGTATTGAAGTCCCCCAGTACTATTGTGTTGGGGTCTAAGTCTCCCTCTAAGTCCCTTAACAAGTCTTTTAAATAAGCTGGTACCCTGTAATTAGGTGCATATACATTAATAATCGTTATATCTTTCTGTTGAATGGATCCCTTAATCATTATATAGTGCCCCTCTTTGTCTCTCCTAACAGTTTTTGTGGTAAAGTTTATGTTGTCTGATATTAAGATGGCTACGCCCACTCTCTTCTCATTTCTGTTGGCATGGTATATCTTTTTCCAGCCTTTCACTCTCAGCCTGTATGGATCATTGTTGGATAGATGGGTTTCTTGTAAGCAGCAAAAGGATGGGTTTTGTTCCTTAACCCAATCAGCCAATCGGTGTCTTTTAACTGGACAGTTCAAGCCATTAACATTCAATGTGACTATTGAGAAGGAGTAACTTTGCCCTGCCATTAGCCAAAGATACTTTCTAATATATGGTTTGAGATTCCTGTGATCTTTTGGTGTGAGGTTTCCTACCTTTACCTTCTTTCATATTGGTGACCGTGTTTCTGTGTTTCTGTATGTAACACATCTTTAAGCATCTTTTGCAGGGCTGGACGAGTGGCGACAAATTCTTTCCATGTCTGTTTGCTGTGAAAGGTCTTTATTTCACCTTCATTCATAAATGAGAGCTTTGCAGGATATAATATTCTGGGCTGGCAGTTTTTCTCTCTTAGCACCTGGGCTATGTCTCGCCATTCTCTCCTAGCTTGTAGGGTTTCTGAAGAGAAGTCTGCTGTGAGTCTAATTGGAGATCCTCTGAGAGTAATCTGGTGTTTCTCTCTTGCACATTTTAGGATCTTTTCTTTGTGTTTCACTGTGGTGAGTTTGAATATGACGTGTCGTGGTGAGGATCTCTTTTGGTCATGTTTATTAGGGGTTCTATGAGCTTCCTGTATTAGGATGTCTCTGTCTTTCTCCAAACCTGGGAAATTTTCTGCTAGTATCTCACTAAAAAGGCCTTCTAATCCTTTCTCTCTCTCCATGCCTTCAGGTACTCCTAGAACCCGAATGTTGGGTTTTTTAAGAGTATCCTGTAGATTCCTGACAGTATTTTTAGATTTCTGATTTCTTCTTCTTTTCTTTGATTTGATTGTTTCCTTTCCTGTTCTCTGTCTTCTAATTCCGATATTCTCTCTTCTGCTTCACGCATTCTGTTTTTGAGGCTTTCTAATGTGTTTGTCATTTGATCTATTGAGTTCATTTCATTATGGTTTCTTGTCACTATCCCAGTTTCTTGTTCCACTAGTTGTTTCATTTCATTTTGATTCCTCCTTAATATTTCATTTTCACGAGAGAGATTTTCTATCTTGTCCATTAAAGATTTCTGTAGTTCAAGAATTTTTTTTGAGAACTTCTTAATGTTCTTATCAGTTTTTTGAGATCCGCTTCTTGCATTTCCTCTATCTCTTCATCTTCATAGTCTTGGACTGGGGGTTCTTGTTCATTTGGGGGCATCATAGTGTCTTCCTTGCTCTTGTTAACTCTGCTTCTACGTTCTTTGGCATGTTGGAGATAATTTATGGTTTTTGTGTTTTTTTTTTTTTGCTGTGGTGTTTTTTTCTCGTTATACTATGCCTCTAGGTGGGCTGTCTGCTTTGATGGATCCTTAGAGGTTGTGGTGGGTGTGGCCAGTGAGCTCTGCTTGATTCTTCAGGTTTGAGGCTTTGCAAAAAGTGACTCTCCTTGCTCCTTGCTGGAACTCTCTCTCTCGCTCTCTCTCTCTTTTTTTTTTTTTTTGACTCAGTTGGGAAGTAATTCCGAATGGCTCCCATTGGTTCCTGCACTGGGTAGATTTTGCGGGTCGTCTCCCGCAGTTGGTTTTCCACATGGTGGGCTCCTTGTAGGTCCTCTGTGTCACATCCACTAGATCTGGGAGCGTTTCTTCTGCAGTTTTTTTTCTTGAATCTTTTCCTGAGGCCTTGTCTCAGCTGGTGATCCAAGGCTCCACCTGGGGCTTCTGCCGTGATCTTCCTCTCTAGGCACTGTCGCCTAGGGCCAGCCGGGCCACACGATCGCCGCCGCTGCCACCGCCGCTGTAGTGCCTGCGCGCGCTCCCCGGGACTGGGACCATGGAGAGAGGTGCTCGGGACAAGGCCGCCGCCGCCGCCGCTGCAGTTCCTGTGTGCGCTCCCCAGGACTGGGACCGAGGAGAGAGGTGCTCGGGACGCCGCCGCCACCGCCGCCGCTGCCGCTGCTGTAGTGCCTGCACGCACTGCCCGGGACTGGGACCGTGGAGAGAGGCGCTCAGGACGCCGCCGCTGCCACCGCCGCCGTGGCCGCCGCCGTGGCCGCGGCCGCCGCGACAGAGCTGCAGGCGGAGGCAGGAGGAGGAGAGTTTCTGAGGCTTTTGACTTACCTCTGGTTCCCGCGCTGGCGAGACTCTGTGGCTCGGTTCCCGTGGTTGGGTTTCAACGCAGTGGGCTCTCAGTAGATCCTCTGTGTCTCATCCACTAGATCCGGAAACGTTTCCTCTGCAGATTTTTCTTCAGTCTTTTCCTAAGGCTACAGTAATTCCACTTTTATGAAACTTTATTTTCGCAGACTAATGGCGCACGTCCTCACTATCCGCCATCTTGGCTCCGTCCCCAGAACATTTAATTTTCTACTGGGAAACACTCACTGGTTCCACATGGAGAAACCAGCTCTACATATTCGTATTTTCTGGGGCGAAATCTCAATTAACTGTGGCAAACAATCATGATATTTCCATTTGTATAGATGGCATTTTATGCACTTGCCAAACGAAAAGACTTTGCTTTTCTCCAAAACCATTTCCACTGTAATTTTCTCAGTCCATTGGATACGAATTCCACACCACTTTTTGCTTATATGACTGAATTAAACTGGAAATATCCGGTTTTGTTTTGGCTAACTCAATCCCCGATATTGCCACAGCCCCTGTGTTTGTGTTTTCTGGATATTATTGAAGTAATTCATTGTTTCGAATGTTTTTTTCAGAGAATATTTAATTTTGTACTGGGAAACGCTAATTGGTTTCACATGGAGACACCAGCTCTACACATTCGTATTTTCTAGGAGAAAGCTAGAGTAACAGCGGCAAACAAACATGATATTTCTGTTTGTATACATGACATTTTATGCACTTGCCTAACGAAAAGACTTTGCTTTTCTCCAAAACCATTTTTACTGTGATTTTGTCGGTCCATTGCATAAGAATTCCACACCACTTTGTCCCGACATGACTGGATGAAACCAGAAATATGCGGTTGTGTTTTGGCTAACTGAATCCCAGATATTGCAACAGCCTCTGTGTTTGTATTTTCTGGATATTATCGAAGGATTTTATTGTTTTGAATGTTTTTTATCAGGGAACATTTAATTTTGTACTGGGAAACATTAATTGGTTCCACATGGAGACACCAGCTCTACACATTCGTATTTTTAGAGAGAAAGCTAGAGGAACTGCGGCAAACAAACATGATATTTCTGTTTGGTTAGATGTCATTTTATGCACTTGCCTAATGAAAGGACTTTGCTTTACTCCAAAGCCATTTTTACTGTGATTTTATCGTTCCATTGCATACGAATTCCACACCACATTCTCCTGACATGACTGGATGAAACCGGAAATATCTGGTTTTGTTTTGAATAACTCCATCTCAGATATTGCCACAGTACCTGTGTTTGTGTTTTCTGGATATTTTCGAAGGACTTTATTGTTTTGAAAGTTTTTTTTTTTTTTTATCAGGGAACATTAAATTTTGTACTGGGAAACACTCTCTGGTTCCATATGGAGACACCAGCTCTACACATTCGTATTTTCTAGCGAGAAAGATACAGTAACTGTGGCATACAATCATGATATTTCTGTTTATATATATGGCATTTTATGCACTTGCCTAACGATAAGACTTTGCTTTTCTCCAAAACCATTTTTACTGTGATTTTCTCGGTCCATTGCATACGAATTGCACACCACATTTTCTTATTTGACTGGATGAAACCGGAAATATCCGGTTTTGTTTTGGCTAACTCAATTCCAGATATTGCCACAGCCCCTGTGTTTGTGTTTTCTGGATATTATCGAAGTATTTTATTGTTTTGAATGTTTTTTGTCAGGGAACATTTTTTTTTTGTACTGGGAAACTCTAATTGGTTCCACAGGGAGAAACCATCTCAACACATTCGTATTTTCTGGGGAGAAATCTAAAGGAAATGCGGCAAACAAACAAGATATTTCTGTTTGTATACATGACATTTTATTCACTTGTCTAACGAAAAGATTTTGCTTTTCTCCAAAACCATTTTTACTGTGATTTTGTCTCTCCAGTGCATACGAATTCCACACCACCTCATCCTCATATGAGTGAATGAAACCAGAAATATGAGGTTGTGTTTTGGCTAACTGAATCCCAGATATTGCGTGAGCCTCTGTGTTTGTGGTTTCTGGATATTATCGAAGGACTTTATGGTTTTGAAATTTTTTTATTAATGAACATTTATTTTTGTACTGCGAAACTCTGATTGATTTCCCATGGAGAAACCAGCTATACACATTTGTATTTTTAGGGAGAAAGCTACAGAAACTGCAGCAAACAAACATGATATTTCTGTTTGTATACATGACAATTTATGCACTTTCCTAACGAAAAGACTTTGCTTTTCTCCAAATCCACTTTCACTATAATTTTCTCAGTCCATTGCATAGGAATTCCACACCACTTTGTCCGCATATGACTGGATGAAACCAGAAATATCCGGTTGTGTTATGGCTAACTAAATCCCAGATATTGCCACAGCCCCAGTGTTTGTGATTTGTGGATATTTTCGAAGAATTTTATTGTTTTAAAACTTTTTTTTAATCATGGAACATTTAATTTTGTACTGGGAAACACCCAGTGGTTCCACATGGAGAAACCAGCTCTACACATTCGTATTTTCTACGGAGAATGCTAGAGGAACTGCGGCAAACAATCATGATATTTCTGTTTGTATAGATGGCTTTTTATGCACTTGCCTAACGAAAAGACTTTGCTTTCTTCCAAAACCATTTTTTGCTGTGATTTTCTCGGTCCATTACATACGAATTCCATAACACTTTGTCCGGATATGAGAGGATGAAACCGGAAATATCCGGTTCTGTTTTTGCTAACTGAAACCCAGATATTACCACAGACCCTGTGTTTGTGTTTTCTGGATATTATCGATGGACTTTATTGTTTTGAAAATTATTTTTGTCAGGGAACATTTAATTTTGTGCTGGAAACACTCAGTGGTTCCACTTGGAGACACCGGCTCTACACATTTGTATTTTCTAGGGAGAAAGCTAGAGGAAGTGCCACAAACAAACATGATATTTCTGTTTATAGATGGCATTTTATGCACTTGCCTAACGAAAAGATTCTTCTTTTCTCCAAAACCATTTTCACTGTAAATTTCTCAGTCCATTGCATACGAATTGCACATCACTTTGTCTGGAAATGACTGGATGAAAACGGAAATGTCCGTTTTTTTTTTTTTTTTGCGAACATTTTATGCACTTACCTAAAGATAAGACTTTGCTTTTCTCCAAAACCACTTTTACTGTGATTTTCTCGGATCATTGCATACGAATTCCACATCACTTTCTCCGGATATGACTGGATGAAACCGGAAATATGCAGTTGTGTTTTGGCTAACTCAATCCCAGATATTGCCACAGCCCCTGTGTTTGTATTTTCTGGATATTATCAAAGTATTATTGTTTTGAATGTTTTTTGTCAGGGAACATTTAATTTTTACTCGGCAACTCTAATTGGTTCCGCATGGAGACACTAGCTCAAAAATTCGTATTTTCTGGGGAGAAATCTAAATGAACTGCGGCAAACAATCATGATATTTCTGTTTGTATAGATGGCATTTTATGCACTTGCCTAACGAAAAGACTTTGCTTTTCTCCAAAACCATGTTTACTGTGATTTTTTCTGTCCATTACAGATGAATTGCACACCACTTTGTCCGATAAGACTGGATGAAACCGGAAATATCCGGTTTTGTTTTGGTTAACTCAATCCAAGATATTGCCACAGACCCTGTGTTTGTGTTTTCTGGATATTATCGAAGGACTTTATTGTTTGGAAATTTTTTTTTATCAGGGAACATTTGATTTTGTACTGGGTTTCTCTAATTTGTTCTAAATGTAGACACTAGCTCTATACATTCATATTTTCTGGGAAAAAGCTAGAGGAACTGCAGCAAACAAACATGATATTTCTGTTTGTATACATGACATTTTATGCACTTGCCTAACGATAAGACTTTGCTTTTCTCCAAAACCACTTTTACTCTGATTTTCTCGGATCATTGCATATGAATTCCACATCAATTTCTCCGGATATGACTGGATGAAACCGGAAATATGCAGTTGTGTTTTGGCGAACAGAATCCCAGATATTGCCACAGCCCCTGTGTTTGTATTTTCTGGATATTATCAAAGTGTTATTGTTCTGAATGTTTTTTGTCAGGGAACATTCAATTTTTACTCGGCAACTCTAATTTGTTCCGCATGGAGACACTAGCTCAAAAATTCATATTTTCTGGGGAGAAATCTAAATGAACTGCGGCAAACAATCATGATATTTCTGTTTGTATAGATGGCATTTTATGCACTTGCCTAAGGAAAAGACTTTGCTTTTCTCCAAAACCATTTTTACTGTGATTTTTTCTGTCCATTACAGATGAATTGCACACCACTTTGTCCGATAAGACTGGATGAAACCAGAAATATCCGGTTTTGTTTTGGCTAACTCAATCCGAGATATTGCCACAGACCCTGTGTTTGTGTTTTCTGGATATTATTGAAGGACTTTATTGTTTTGAATTTTTTTTTAATCAGGGAACTTGTAATTTTGTACTGGGAAACTCAAATTGGTTCAACATGGAGACACCAGTTCTACACATTCGTATATTCTAGGATAAATCTAGAGGAACTACGGCAAACAAACATGATATTTCTGTTTGTATAGATGGATTTTATGCACTTCCCTAACGAAAAGACTGTGCTTTTCTCAAAAAAAATTTCACTGCAATTTTCGCAGTCCTTTGCATATGAATTCCACACCACTTTGTCTGGATAAGACTAGACGAAACCGGAAATATCCGGTTTTGTTTTTGCTAACTGAATCCCAGATATTGCCACAGATCCTGTGTCTGTGTTTTCTGGATATTGTCAATTTTCATTATTGTTTTGAATGCTTTTTTTAAATCAGGGAACATTTAATTTTTTACTGGGAAACAATCACTGGTTCCACATGCAGAAACCAGTTCTACCTATTCGTGTATTCTAGCGAGAAAACTAGAGGAACTGCAGCAAACAAACATGATATTTCTGTTTGTATAAGTGGCATTTTATGTACTTCCCCAAAAAAGACTTTGCTTTTCTCCAAAACCATTTTCACTGCAATTTTCGCAGTCCATTACATATGAATTCCACACCATTTTTCCGGATATGACTGGATGAAACAGGAAATACCCTGTTTTGTTTTGGCTAAGTAAATCTGAGATATTGCCACAGCCTCTGTGTATGGGTTTTCTGGATATTATCAATGGTCATTATTGTTTTGAAAATTTTTTTTTAATCAGTGAACATTTAAATTTGTACTGGGAAACACTCACTGGTTCCACATGCAGAAACCAGCTCTGCACTTCCGTATATTCTAGCGAGAAAACTAGAGGAACTGCGGAAAACAAACATGATATTTCTGTTTGTATACATGGCATTTTATGCTCTTGCCTAATGAAAAGACTTTGGTTTTCTCCAAAACCATTTTTACTGTGATTTTCTTGGTCTATTGCATTCGAATTGCACACCACTTTGTCCGGATATGACTGGATGAAACGGGAAATATGCAGTTGTGTTTTGGCTAACAGAATCCCAGATATTCCCACAGCCCTTATGTTTGTGTTTTCTAGATATTATCGAAAAAATTTATTGTTTTGAAATATTTTTTATCAGGGAACATTTCATTTTGTATTGTGAAACTCTAATTGGTTCCACATGGAGACACGAGCTCTACACATACGCATTTTCTACCGAGAAAGCTAGAGGAACTGCGGCAAACAAACATGATATTTCTGTTTGTATACATGACATTGTATGCACTCGCCTAATGAAAAGACTTTGCTTTTCTTCAAAACATTTTTTTCTCTGATTTTCTCGGTCCATTGCATACAAATTCCACAATACTTTATCCGGATATCACTGGATGCAACCGGAAATATCCGGTTTTGTTTTGGCTAACTCAAACCCAGACATTACCACAGCCCCTGTGTTTGTGTTTTCTGGATATTATCGAAGGACTTTATTGTTTTGAAAGTTTTTTTTTTATCAGGGAACATTAATTTTGCACTGGGCAACACTCAGTGGTTCCACATGGAGACACCAGCTCTACACATTCATATTTTCTGGGGAGAAATCTAAAGGAACTTCGGCAAGCAATCATGATATTTCTGTTTGTATAGCTGGCAGTTTATCCAAATGCCTAACCAAAAGACTTTGCTTTTCTCCAAAACCATTTTACTGTGATTTTCTCAGTCTATTGCCTATGAACTCCACACCACTTTGTCCGGATATGACTGGATGAAAGCGGAAATATCCGCTTGTGCTTTGGCTAACTCAATTCCAGATATTGCCACAGACCCTGTGTTTGTGTTTTCTGGATATTATCGAAGGACTCTATTGTTTTGAAAGTTTTTTTTTTCAGAGAACATTTAATTTTGTACTGGGAAACACTCAGTGCTTCCACATGGAGACACCAGCTCTACACATTGGTATTTTCTAGTGAGAAAGCTAGAGGAACTGCGGCAAACAAACATGATATTTCTGTTTGTATACATGGCATTTTATGCACATGCCTAATGAAAAGACTTTGCTTTTCTCCAAAACCATGTTGACTGTGATTTTCTCGGTTCAATGCATACGAATTCCACACCATTTTCTCCGGATATGACTGGAAGAAATCAGAAATATCCGGTTTTGTTTTTGCTAACTCAATTCCTGATATTGCCACAGACCCTGTGTTTGTGTTTTCTGGATATTATCCAAGCACTTTATTTATTTGAAAGATTTTTTTTTTCTTATCAGGGATCACTTAAATTTTTACTCGGAAACCCTAATTCGTTCCATATGGAGACACCAGCTCTACACATTCGTATTTTCTAGGGAGAAAGCTAGAAGAACTGCGGCAAACAAACATGATATTTCTTTTTGTATACATGGCATTTTATGCACATGCCCAACGAAAAGACTTTGCTTTTCTCCAAAGCCGTTTTCACTGCAATTTTCTAGGTCAATTGCCTACGAAGTCCACACGACTTTTTATGGATATGACTGGATAAAACCAGAAATATGCGGTTATGTTTCGGCTAACTCAATCCCAGATATTGCCACAGCCCTTGTGTTTGTGTTTTCTGGATATTATCAATGGACATTACTGTTTTGAAAGTTTTTTTTTATCAGGGAACATTAATTTTGCACTGGGAAACACTCAGTCGTTCCACATGGAGACACCAGCTCTACACATTCGTATTTTCTGGGGAGAAATCTAAAGGAACTTCGGCAAACAATCATGATATTTCTGTTTGTATAGCTGGCAGTTTATCCACATGCCTAACTAAAAGACTTTGCCTTTCTTCAAAACCATTTTCACTGAAATTTTCTCATTCTATTAGATAGGAATTCCACACCACTTTTTCCGGATATGACTGGATCAAAAGGGAAATATCCGCTTGTGTTTTGGCTAACTGAATCCCAGATATTGCCACAGCCTCTGTGTTTGTGTTTTCTGGATATTATCCAAGCACTTTATTGTTTTGAAAGTTTTTTTTTTTTAAATCAGGGAACATTTAATTTTGTACTGGGAAACTCTAATTGGTTCCACATGGAGACACCAGCTCTACACATTCGTATTTTCCAGGAGAAAGCTAGAGGAACTGCAGCAAACAAACATGATATTTCTGTTTCTATACATGACATTTTATGCACTTGCCTAACGAAAAGACTTTGCTTTTCTCCAAAACCATGTTTACTGTGATTTTGTCTGTCCATTGCACACGAATTGCACACCACTTTGTCTGGATATGAGTGGATGCAACCACAAATATGCAGTTGTGTTTTGGCTAACTGAATCCCAGATATTGCCACAGACCCTGTGTTTGTGTTTTCTGAATATTATCAAAGGATTTTATTGTTTTGAAAGTTTTTTTTTTTTTAAATCAGGGAACATTTAATTTTGTACTGGGAAACTCCAATTGGTTCCACATGGAGACACCAGCCCTACACATTCGTATTTTCTAGAGAAAGCTAGAGGAACTGCAGCAAACAAACATGATATTTCTGTTTGTATACATGATATTTTATGCACTTGCCTAACGAAAAGTCTTTGTTTTAATCCAAAACCATTTTCACTGAAATTTTCTCAGTCCATTGCATACGAATTCCACACCACTTTGTCCGGATATGACTGGATGAAACCGGAAATATCCGGTTTTCTTTTGGCTAACTGGATCCCGGATATTGCCACAGCCCTTGTGTTTGTGTTTTCTGGATATTATCGAAGGACTTTATTGTTTTGAAAGTTTTTTTTTTTAATCAAGGAACATTTAATTTTGTACTGGGAAATTCTAATTGGTTCCACATGGAGACACCAGCTCTACACATTCGTATTTTCTAGGAGAATGCTAGAGGAACTGCGGAAAGCACACATGATATTTCTGTTTGTATACATGACATTTTATTCACTTGCCTAACGAAAAGACTTTGCTTTTCTCCAAAGCCATTTTTGCTGTGATTTTCTCAGTCCATTACATAGGAATTCCTCAGCACCTTGTCCGCTTTTTACTGGATGAAAGCGGAAATATCCGGTTTTGTTTTGGCTAACTCAATCCCAGATATTGCCGCAGCCCCTGTGTTTGTGTTTTCTGAATATTATCGAAGGAGTTTATTGTATTGAAAGTTTTTTTTCCTCAAGGAACATTTAATTTTATACTGGGAAACTCTAATTGGTTCCACATGGATACACCAGCCCTACACATTCGTATTTTCTAGAGAAAGCTAGAGGAACTGCAGCAAACAAACATGATATTTCTATTAGCATAGAAGGGATTTTATGCACTTGCCTAACGAAAAGACTTTGCTTTTCTCCAAAACCATTTTCATGGCAAGTTTCTCAGTCCGTTTCATACGAATTTTACACCACGTTGTCCAGATATGACTGGATGAAAACTGAAATATCCGGTTGTGTTTTGGCTAACTAAATCCAGTTATTGAGACAACTTCTGTGTTTGTTTTTTCTGGATATTATCGAAGGACATTACTGTTTGGAATGTTTTTAATCAGGGAACATGTAATTTTGTACTGGGAAACTCCAATTGGTTCCACATTAGACACCAGCTCTACACATTCTTATTTTCAAGGAGAAAGCTAGAGGGACTGAGGCAAAGAAACAAGATTTTTCTGTTTGTTTACATGACATTTTATACACTTGCCTAATTAAAAGACTTTGCTTTTCTCCAAAACCATTTTTACTGCGATTTTGTCTGTCCATTGCATACGAATTCCACACCAATTTGTCCGGATATGACTAGATGAAACCGGAAATACCCGGTTTTGTTTTGGCTAACTCAATCCCAGATATTGCCACAGATTCTGCCTTTGTGTTTTCTGGATATTATCGAAGGACTTTATTGTTTTGAAAGATTTGTTTTCATCAGGGAAAATTTAAATTTGTACTGCGAGACCCTAAAAAGTTTCACATGGAGACGCCAGTTCTACACATTCGTATTTTCTAGGAGAAACCTAGAGGAACTGCGGCAAACAAACATGATATTTCTGTTTGTATACATGACATTTTATGCTCTTGACTAACGAAAAGACTTTGTTTTTCTCCAAAACCATTTTTACTACAATTTTCTCGGTCGATTGCATATGAATTCCACATCACTTTCTCCGGATAAGACTGGATAAAACTGGAAATATGCGGTTGTGTTTTGGCTAACTCAATCCTAGATATTGCAATAGCCTCTGTGTTTGTGTTTTTTGGATATTATCGATGGACTTTAATTTTTTGAAAGCTTTTTTTATCAGGTAACTTTTAATTTTGTACTGGGAAACACACCCTGGTTCCACATGGAGACACCAGCTCTACAGATTCGTATTTTCTAGGAGAAAGCTAGAGGAACTGCGGCAAATAAACCTGATATTTCTGTGTGTATACATGACATTTTATGCACTTGCCTAACGAAAAGACTGCTTTTCTCCAAAACCATTTTTGCTGTGATTTTCTCAGTCCATTGCATATGAATTCCACACCACTTTGTCCAGATATGACTGGATGAAACCACAAATATGCAGTTGTGTTTTTGCTAACTCAATCCCAGATATTGTCGCAGCTCCTGTGTTTGTGTTTTCTGGATATTATTGAAGGACTTTATTGTTTTGAAAGTTTTTTTTTTAAAGGGAACATTTAATTTTGTACTGGGAAACTCTAATTTGTTGCACATGGAGACACCAGCTCTACACATTCGTATTTTCTAGGGAGAAAGCTAGAGGAACTGTGGCAAACAAACATGATATTTCTGTTTGTATACATGATATTTTATGCACTTGCCTAACGAAAGGACTTTGCTTTTCTCCAAAACCATTTTCACTGCCATTTTCTCAGTCCATTGCATAGCAATTCCACACCACTTTTTCCGGATGTGACTGGATAAAACCGGAAATATCCGCTTTTGTTTTGGCTAACTCAATCCCAGATATTGCCACAGCCCCTTTATTTGTGTTTTCTTGATATTATCAATGGACATTATTGTTCTGAAAGTTTTTTTTTTTATCTGGGAACATTTAATTTTGTACTGGGAAACTCTAATTGGTTCCACATGGAGACACCAGCTCTACACATTCATATTTTCTACGGAGAAAGCTAGTGGAACTGCGGCAAACAAACATGATATTTCTGTTTATATAGATGGCATTTTAGGCACTTCCCTAAGGAAAATACTTTGCTTTTCTCCAAAACTGTTTTTACTGTGATTTTCTCGGTCAATTGCCTACGAATTGCACATCATTTTGTCCACATATGACTGGATGAAACCGGAAATATCCGGTTTTGTTTTGGCTAACTGAATCCCAGATATTGCCACAGCACCTCTGTTTGTGTTTTCTGGATATTATCGAAGGACATTATTATTTTGAAAGTTGTTTCTTTTTTTAATCTGGGAACATTTATTTTTGTACTCGAAATCACTCAGTGGTTCCACATGGATCAACCAGAACTAAAGGTTCGTATTTTCTAGCAAGAAAGCTAGAGGAACTGCGGAAAACAAACATGATATTTCTGTTTGTATACATGACTTTTTATGCACTTGCCTAACGAAAAGATTTTGCTTTTCTCCAAATCCATTTTTACTGTGATTTTGTCTTTCCATTGCATACGAATTGAGGACCACTTTGTCCGGATATGACTGGATGAAACCAGAAATATCCGGTTTTGTTTTGGCTAACTCAATCCAAAATATTGCCACAGCCCCTGTGTTTGTGTTTTCTGGATATTATCGAAGGACTTTATTGTTTTTAAATTTTTTTTATCAGGGAACATTTAATTTTGTGCTGTGAAACACTCACCGGTTCCACATGGAGATACCAGCTCTACACATTCATATTTCCTAGGGAGAAATCTAGAGGAACTGCAGCAAACAAACATGATATTTCTGCTTGTATAGATGACATATTATGCACTTGCCTAACGAAAAGAATTTGCTTTTCTCCAAAACATTTATATTGTGATTTTCTGGGTCCATTGCATACGAATTCCACACCACTTTGTCCAGATATGAATGGATGAAAACGGAAATATATGGTTGTGTTTTGGTAAAGTGATATCCAGATATTGCGACAGCCACTATGTTTGTGTTTTGTGGACATTATCAAAGGATTTTATTGTTTTGAAAGATTTTTTTTTATCAGGGAACATTGAATTTTGTTTTTGAGAGTATAGCAGGCATGGAAAGCCAAGATATCAATGAAAAAAAAAAGACCTAAATGAATGATCTCTGTGAGTGAGATCCCAGTGGAAAGAACGGGGCCATCAAAGAATGAGGTACCCTTCTCCGAAGGGAGGAGAGAACTTCCACTTTGACTATGACCCTATCGGAATAAGATCGAAGTCAGCGAACTCTAAAGGCTTCCATAGCCCTGGCAACTCATGACTAGAGCCTAGGGAGATTACTGACGCCATGAACAGGAGTGTCAAATTGTTAAATCAGCAACAGGAGTCACTGTGTACTTACACCCCATGTGGGATCTGTCCCTAATGTGTCGTCTAAAGCGAAGTGATGCTATAACTAGTACTGAAACAGTATTTTTATACTTTGCGTTTCTGTGTGGGCACAAACTGATGAGGTCTTTACTAATTATATACTGAATTGATCTTCTGTATATAAAGAGAATTGGAAATGAAAAAAAAAAACAACCTGGTGTTAAAATGGAAATGGCATAGAAAATTAATTAATTTGAAAAATAATTATGTAGGATCTCTGTCTTTAATGTGCTGTACATTGCTATTTAATGCTATAATTAGTAATCCAATGGTAGTTTTTTCACTTTGTGTTGCTATATGGGCAAAATGTTGAAATCTTTACCTAATATATACTAAACTGATCTTCTGTATACAAAGAGAATTGAAAATGAATCTTTACATGAATGGAAGGGGAAAGGGAGCGGGAAGGGGGAGGATTGCGGGCGGGAGGGAAGTTATGGGAGGGGGGAAGCCATTGTAACCCATGGGCTATACTTTGGAAATTTATATTCATTAAATAAAAGTTAAAAAAAAAAAGAAAGATTTTTTTTTATCAGGGAACATTGAATTTTGTACTGGGAAACTAATTGGTTCTACATGGAGACACCATCTCTACACATTCGTATTTTCTAGGGAGAGAGCTAGAGGAACTGCAGCAAACAAGCATGATATTTCTGATTGTGTAGATGGAAGTTTATGCATAAGAATAACGAAAAGACTTTTCTTTCATCGAAAACCTTTTTTACTGTGATTTTCTCAGTCCATTACATACGAATTCCACACCACTTTGTCCGGATATGACTGGATGAAACCGGAAATATCCAGTTGTGTTTTGGCTAACTGAATCCCAGATATTGCCGCAGCCTCTGTGGTTGTGATTTCTGGATATTATCGATGGACTTTATTGTTTTTAAAGTTTTTTTTAATCAGGGAACATTTAATTTTGTACTGGGAAACTCTCATTCGTATACATGGAGACACCAGCTCTACACATTCATATTTTCTATCGAGAAAGCTAGAGGAACGGCGGCAAGCAAACATGATATTTCTGTTGGTATACAAGGCATTTTATGCAGCTGCCTAACGAAAACACTTTGCTTTTCTCCAAAACCATATTTACTGGGATTTTCTCAGTACATTTCATACAAATTCCACACGACTTTGTCCGGATATGACTGGATGAAAGGGGAAATACCCGGTTTTGTTTTGGCTAACTCATTCCCAGATATTGCGACAGCCTCTGTGTTTGTTTTTCTTGGATATTACCGAAGGACATTATTATTTTGAAAGTTTTTTTTTTTTTTAATCAAGGAAAATTTAACTTTGTTCTCGGAAACGCTAATTGGTTCCACATGGAGACACATGCTCTACACATTCATATTTTCTAGGAGAAAGCATAACAAAAGGACTTTGTTTTTCTCCAAAACCATTTTTACAGTGCTTTTCTCGGTCCATTGCATACGGATTCCACACCCAGTTTGTCCCGATATAACTGGATGAAACCGGAAATCTCCGGTTTTGTTTGGCTAACGCAATCCCAGATTACCACAGCCCCTATGTTTGTGTTTTCAGGATATTATCAATTGGAATTATTGTTTTGAAAGTTTTCTTTATCAGGGAACATTAATTATGTACTGGGAAACACTCAGTGGTTCCACATGGAGACACCAGCTCTACACATTCGTATTTTCTAGGGAGAAAGCTAGAGGAACTGCTCCAAACAAACATGATATTTCTGTTTGTATAGATGGCATTTTATGCACTTGCCTAATGAAAAGACTTTGCTTTTCTCCAAAACCATTTTTACTGTGATTTTCTCCGACCATTGCATAGGAATTCCACACCAGTTTGTCCAGATATGACTGGATGAAACAGTAAATATCCGGTTTTGTTTTCGCTAACTCAATCCCAGATATTGACACATCCCCTTTGTTTGTTTTTTTTGGATATTATCGAAGGAATTTATAGTTGTGAAAGTTTGTTTTTTTTTTTTTTTTATCAGGGAACATTTACTTTTGCACTGGGAAACTCTAAATGGTTCCACATAGAGACACCAGCTTATAATTCGTATTTTCTAGGAGAAAACTAGAGGAACTGCGGCAAACAAACATGATATTTCTGTTTGTATAGATGGCATTTTATGCACTTGCGTAATGAAAAGACTTTGCTTTTCTCCAAAACCATTTTTACTGTGATTTTCTCGGTCCATTGCATACGAATTCCACACCACTTTGTCAGGATATGAGTGGATGAAACCAGAAATATGCGGTTGTGTTTTGGCTAACTCAATCCCAGATTGCCACAGCCCCTGTGTTTGTGTTTTCTGGATATTATCTTCTTTTTTTCTTTTTTTTAACTTTTATTTAATGAATATAAATTTCCAGTATACAGCTTATGGATTACAATGGCTTCCCCTTCCCATAATTTCCCTCCCACCCGCAACCCTCCCCTCTCCCGCTCCCTCTCCCTTTCCATTCACATCAAGATTCATTTTCAATTCTATTTATATACAGAAGATCAATTTAGTATAAATACTTCAACAGTTTGCACCCACATAGAAACACAAAGTGAAACATACTGTTTGAGTACTAGTTATAGCATTAAATCAAAATGTACAGTACATTAAGGACAGAGATCCCACATCAGGAGCAAGCGCACAGTGGCTCCTGTTGTTGACCCAACAAATTGACACTCTAGTTTATGGCGCCAGTAACCACCGTAGGCTGTCGTCATGAGTTTCCAAGGCTATGGAAGCCTTCCAAGTTCCCCGACTCTGATTATATTTAGACAAGGTCATAAAAGAAAGGGTGAGGGTAGTAACCAATGATCCTAAGAGTGGTCTTAACCAGGTCTGAACAATTATACAGCATTAAGTGGGGAAGAGGACCATCAGTACACACAGGTTGGGAGTAGAGCCATTGGTGGTAGAGTAGAGGTTATGATTACAAAGGAATGAGGCCCAAGTGCACTAGACAGGGTCTAGAACAAAGGACAGAGTCATTATTAGAGGAGCTAAGAAAGGTGCTGTCTAAGCTACAAGTAATTTTTCTGATTGAGAGGCAAATGGAACCTGATAGAAGGGGCTTGATAATAATCTGGTGGGCTTAAGGTCTGGTAAGTTAAGAGGCCCAGACTTATCTATGCAAGTCAAGGTAGTGCCCGTGTCCCATCTCTAATCTTCGGTGGCCTGAACTACAAGTCTATAGTCACAGGCATGTTCTGTAGTAGTTTTTCTAAGGTAGACAATGCCCATGAGGAAAATTATATTCTCACTTTAAAAATTTCTTTCCCTTTGGTCTGAAAGGGAGGTTTTTTCTACTTACTGTATACTTCGCTGATGACGATGTGAATCTAGCTATGAGATTTTTAGTTAAGTTCTTATTTTTGCTATGCTATTACAGAAAAATGTTAGCCATCTCTTTTATAAGGTCTAAAGATTAAATTGTGCGTCCTACAGATTCCTTCATAATAGAATTAGTTTCCTACCTTGAAGAGAATAGAGAAGTGAAAGAACAAGTTGGGCTTAGAATAGAGAAATGAGGGAGCAAGTCCTAGATCACTTGCTGACAATAGCAATATTACATGAATACTTAGCAAACCGTTTCAACCCTTAGATAAGAACTTAATAAAACATTTACCGGATGGTCCAATGCCTTCTATAAATTTTAAGAATCATGTATTTGAAAACACCTCTTAAATATCTAACATGGTGTAGTTTGTTTAACCAGTAAACTTAAGCACAACCATATAAAATATTTTTAGTTTCTTTCTACCAACAAGTTTAAAACATATGATACACAGATTCAGGTCATACAAATTAAAATGTATCTTTGATTGACTTTAGCAGCTTAAATTTATGGACAATCTTATCTAAAAGCCATTTAAAATAAAACTCTTAATAAAATTTCCCCATGTGGACATACAATATGTACGCACATATAACATAGCATAATAAACCAATATCAAAATCCAAAATATCTGGTTGAATATAAGATTCCTTAAAATCATGACATAACATAGACCAAATCTGATCATTGTTACAGGGTGATTATTCAAGTCTTTGAAAATAAGCACATAGTTAAATAACCCATAGCTCTTCATCTCCTCCCTCTATTTTTCCACTCTTAGATTTAACAGGGATCGCTTTTCAGTTAAAATTTAAACACCTAAGAATAATTGTGTGTTAATTACTGAGTTCAACCACTAGTACTAGAACCACAACAACAACAACAAATACTAAAAAGGATAAAGTATTACATTGTACATCTAAAGTGAGGACAGGAGCTGATCAGTTCATTGTTGCTTATAGTGTCCATTTCACTTAACAGGTTTCCCCTTTGGCGCTCAGTTGTCACCGATCAGGGAAAACAAATGATGTTTGTCTCTTTGGGACTGGCTTAATTCACTCAGCATGATGTTTTCCAGATTGCTCCATCTTGTTGCAAATGACTGGGTTTCGTTGTTTCTTACTGCTGTATAGTATTCTATGGAGTACATGTCCCATAATTTCTTTATCCAGTCTACTGATGATGGGCATTTGGGTTGGTTCCAGGTCTTAGCTATTGTGAATTGAGCTGCAATAAACATTAATGTGCAGATGGCTTTTTTATTTGCCAAATTAATTTCCTTTGGGTAAATTCCAAGGAGTGGGATGGCTGGGTTGTATGGTAGGATTATGTTCAGGTTTCTGAGGAATCTCCAGACAGACTTCCATAGTGGCTTAACCAGTTTGCATTCCCAGCAACAGTGGGTTAGTGTCCCTTTTTCCCCACATCCTCTCCAGCATCTGTTGTTAGTAGATTTCTGAATGTGAGCCATTCTAACCGGGGTGAGATGGAACCTCATTGTGGTTTTGATTTGCATTTCTCTGATTGCTAGTGATCTTGAACATTTTTTCATGTGTCTGTTGGCCATTTGGATTTCCTCTTTTGAAAAATGTCTATTGAGGTCCTTGGCCCATCTCTTAAGTGGGTTGTTTGTTTTGTTGTTGTGGATTTTCTTGATTTCTTTGTAGATTCTGGTTATTAATCCTTTATCTGTAGTATAGTTTGCGAATATTTTTCCCATTCTGTTGGTTGCCTCTTCACTTTCCTGACTGTTTCTTTTGAAGTACAGAAACTTCTCAATTTGATGCAATCCCAAATGTTAATTTTGGTTTTGACTGCCTGTGCTGTTGGAGTATTTTCCAGGAAGTCTTTGCCTGTGCCTAAATCTTGCAGGGTTTCTCCAATGCTCTCTAATAATTTGAAGGTTTCGGGTCGTAGATTTAAGTCTTTAATCCATGTTGAGTGAATTTTTGTGTAAGGTGATAGGTATGGGTCTTGCTTCAAGCTTCTGCACGTGGAAATCCAATTTTCCCAGCACCATTTATTGAATAGACTGTCCTTATTCCAGGGGTTAGATTTGGATCTTTGGTCAAATATAAGTTGGCTGTAGATGTTTGGATTGATTTCTGGTGTTTCTATTCTGTTCCATTGGTCTATCCATCTGTTTCTGTACCAGTACCATGCTGTTTTGATAACAACTGCCCTGTAGTATGTCCTGAAATCAGGTATTGTGATGCCTCCGGCTTTGTTTTTGTTGTACAGGATTGCTTTGGCTATTCGAGGAATTCTGGGTCTCCATATGAATTTCAGCATCATTGTTTCCAGATCTGAGAAGAAGGTCTTCGGGATCTTGATGGGTATTGCATTGAATGTATAAATTTCTTTTGGGAGAATAGACATGTTGATGATATTGATTCTTCCAATCCATGAGCATGGACGATTTCTCCATTTTTTGGTATCCTCTTCTATTTCTTTCTGTAAGGTTTTGTAGTTTTCATCGTAGAGATCTTTAACGTCTTTGGTTAAGTTTATTCCAAGGTATTTGATTGTTTTTGTAGCTATTGTGAATGGGATTGATTTTAGAAGTTCTTCGTCAGCCGTGGCATTGCCTGTGTATACAAAGGCTGTTGATTTTTGTGCATTGATTTTATATCCTGCTGCTTTGCCAAACTCTTCGATGAGTTCCAGCAGTCTCTTAGTAGAGTTCTTTGGGTCCCCTAAATAAAGAATCATATCATCTGCAAAGAGGGATAGTTTGAGTTCGTCCTTCCCGATTTGTATCCCTTTAATTTCTTTTTCTTGCCTAATGGCTCTGGCCAAAACTTCCAGAACTATATTGAATAGCAGTGGTGAGAGAGGGCATCCCTGTCTGGTACCAGATTTCAGTGGAAATGCTTCCAACTTTTCCCCATTCAATAGGATGTTGGCCGTGGGTTTTTCATATATTGCTTTGATTGTATTGAGGAATGTTCCTTCCATACCCGGTTTGCTTAGAGTTTTCATCATGAAAGGGTGTTGTATTTTATCAAATGCTTTCTCTGCGTCTATTGAGAGAATCATATGGTTTTTCTTCTGCAGTCTGTTAATGTACTGTATTACGTTGATTGTTTTGCGAATGTTGAACCATCCCTGCATACCGGGGATGAATCCCACTTGGTCTGGGTGGATGATCTTTCTGATGTGTTGTTGCATTCTATTGGCCAGAATTTTATTGAGTATTTTTGCATCTATGTTCATCAGGGATATGGGTCTGTAATTCTCTTTCAATGTTGCATCTCTTTCTGGCTTAGGAATTAAGGTGATGGTGGCTTCATAGAAAGAATTTGGGAGGATTCCCTCTTTTTCGATTGCTCTGAATAGTTTGAGAAGAATTGGAGTTAGTTCTTCTCTAAATGTCTGGTAGAACTCAGCAGTGAATCCATCTGGCCCTGGGCTTTTCTTTGTTGGGAGGGCCTTTATTACTGTTTCAATTTCTGTTTCAGTTATTGGTCTGTTTAGGTTTTCTATGTCTTCCTGGCTCAATTTAGGGAGGTTATATGTGTCCAAGAATCTGCCCATTTCTGATAGATTTCCCTGTTTGCTGGCATACAAGTCCTTGTAGTAATTTCTGATGATTCTTTTTATTTCTGTGGCGTCTGTTGTTACGTTTCCCATTTCTTCTCTGATCCTATTGATTTGGGTCTTTTCTCTTCTTTTTTTAGTTAGTTGGGCCAATGGGGTGTCAAATTTGTTTATTTTTTCAAAAAACCAGCTCCTCGTTTGGCTGATTTTTTGTATTTTTTTTTGGATTCAATCCTGTTGATTTCTTCTCTGATTTTAATTATTTCTCTTCTCCAACTGGGTTTGGGTTTGGTTTGCTGCAGATTTTCTAGATCCTTGAGATGACTTGAAAGCTCATCTATTTGGTGCCTTTCCAATTTCTTGATGTAGGCACCTATTGATATAAACTTTCCTCTTAACACTGCTTTTGTTGTATCCCATAGGTTTTGGTATGTTGTGCTGTTATCCTCATTTACTTCCAGAAAATTTTTGATTTCTCTTTTAATTTCTTCTATGACCCATTGTTCATTCAGGAGCATGTTGTTCAATCTCCATGTGTTTGCACGTGCTCTAGGGATTCCTGAGTTGCCAATTTCCAATTTCATTCCTTTGTGGACTGAGAAGCTGAATGGTATGATTCTAATTCTTTTGAATTTGCTGAGACTTGCTTTATGGCCTAGTATGTGGTCAATCCTAGAGAGGGTTCCATGTACTGCTGAGAAGAATGTAAAGTCCTTAGATGTAGGATGAAATGTTCTGTAGATATCTGTTAGATCCCTTTGGGCTATAGTGTCATTTAAATCTACTGTCTCCTTGTTGATCTTCTGTCCTGTTGATCTGTCTATCTCTGAGAGTGGAGTATTGAAGTCCCCCAGTACTATTGTGTTGGGGTCTAAGTCTCCCTCTAAGTCCCTTAACAAGTCTTTTAAATAAGCTGGTGCCCTGTAATTAGGTGCATATACATTGATAATCGTTATATCTTCCTGTTGAATGGATCCCTTAATCATTATGTAGTGCCCCTCTTTGTCTCTCCTAACAGTTTTTGTGGTAAAGTTTATGTTGTCTGATATTAAATGGCTATGCCCGCTCTCTTTTCATTTCTGTTGGCGTGGTATATCTTTTTCCAGCCTTTCACTCTCAGCCTGAATGGATCATTGTTGGATAGATGGGTTTCTTGTAAGCAGCAAAAGGATGGGTTTTGTTCCTTAACCCAATCAGCCAATCGGTGTCTTTTAACTGGACAGTTCAAGCCATTAACATTCAATGTGACTATTGAGAAGGAGTAACTTTGCCCTGCCATTAGCCAAAGATACTTTCTAATATATGGTTTGAGATTCCTGTGATCTTTTGGTGTGAGGTTTCCTACCTTTACCTTCTTTCATATTGGTGACCGTGTTTCTGTGTTTCTGTATGTAACACATCTTTAAGCATCTTTTGCAGGGCTGGACGAGTGGCGACAAATTCTTTCCATGTCTGTTTGCTGTGAAAGGTCTTTATTTCACCTTCATTCATAAATGAGAGCTTTGCAGGATATAATATTCTGGGCTGGCAGTTTTTCTCTCTTAGCACCTGGGCTATGTCTCGCCATTCTCTCCTAGCTTGTAGGGTTTCTGAAGAGAAGTCTGCTGTGAGTCTAATTGGAGATCCTCTGAGAGTAATCTGGCGTTTCTCTCTTGCACATTTTAGGATCTTTTCTTTGTGTTTCACTGTGGTGAGTTTGAATATGACGTGTCGTGGTGAGGATCTCTTTTGGTCATGTTTATTAGGGGTTCTATGAGCTTCCTGTATTAGGATGTCTCTGTCTTTCTCCAAACCTGGGAAATTTTCTGCTAGTATCTCACTAAAAAGGCCTTCTAATCCTTTCTCTCTCTCCATGCCTTCAGGTACTCCTAGAACCCGAATGTTGGGTTTTTTAAGAGTATCCTGTAGATTCCTGACAGTATTTTTTAGATTTCTGATTTCTTCTTCTTTTCTTTGATTTGATTGTTTCCTTTCCTGTTCTCTGTCTTCTAAGTCTGATATTCTCTCTTCTGCTTCGCCCATTCTGTTTTTAAGACTCTCTAATGTGTTTGTCATTTGATCTATTGAATTCTTCATTTCCTTATGATTTCTTGTCACTAGCACCATTTCTTGTTCCACTAGTTGTTTCATTTCATTTTGATTCCTCCTTAATATTTCATTTTCACGAGAGAGATTTTCTACCTTGTCCATTAAGGATTTCTGTAGTTGAAGAATTTGTTTTTGAGAAATTCTTAATGTTATTATCAATATTTGAGATCTGCTTCTTGTATTTCTTCAATCTCCTCATCTTCATAATCTTGAATTGGGGTGTCTTTTTCATTTGGGGGCGTCATAGTGTCTTCCTTGTTCTTGTTACCTCGGTTTTTGCGTTTGTTGGTTGGCATGTTGGAGATATTTGGTTTCTTCACTGTGGTGTTTTTTCTTGTTACACTATGGCTCTATATTAAGTGGACTGTCTGCTTTCAGTGGTGCCTTAGAGGCTTGAAATGAGCGTGGACTGAGAGCTGTGTTTGGTTCCTCAGGGCTGAGGGTGTGTCAAAGATGACACTCCCAGGTTAGGTGTGGTAAGTCTCTCTCTTTTTTGATTCAAAAGGGAAGTAATTCCGCACAGCTGAACGTAATTGGAGGTAGTTAGCAGGCAAATTATATACCCACAGGAGCCAGAGATCGGAAGCTCTTTCCCACGGACCACACAGGGAATCTCTACTGCCCTCACTGTGGGCTCCAATTCTCCTGAAATCTCCCACTGAGTTGCCAAGTTAGATGCTAATCTCCTGTTATTTCACCCCTCCCCCCAGAGTCAGGTTTTTCTGCTAGGCTCAGGGCCGGTGCAGACCTGAGGTCGCCCTGCTTATGACGTATGTCCAAAATGGCGCCTGCTCTGTCTTGCTCACCTTTGAGAGGTGAGCGGAGAGAGAGAAACTTGTGTCCGTATAGGTCGCTTTTTTTATTTTTTTCCTCTCTCTTTTCTAGTTAGCCTGGTGAACTTTCCCCCACGAAGTTTCAAGCCTCGTTCCCTCTAGCCTCCTCTTTCCGCTTGCCCACTGGTGTCTCGGGCTATTGTGGTTCGGCTCACCTCGTTTTCCAGCGCTGGTGCATTGAGTCTCCTGCTGGTGTCCCGAACTTGGGCTCCCAGGCTCTCCACGCAGGTCCACTGTGAATCACTAGTTCTGGAAGAGTTTCCTATGCTATTTCATCCCCTATTGTTCCTTGACCCTGCAGTATCTCCACTTATATTAACCTGTCTCTCTCTCCGGAATAATAGTGTGCTCCCTGCCAATTCTGCCATCTTGCCGCCCAATTAAAGTTTTTATTGTTTTCTGGATATTATCAATGGACATTATTGTTTGAATTATTTTTTATCACGGAACATTTAATTTTGTACTGGGAAACACTCACTGGTTCCACATGGAGAAACCAGCTCTACACTTTCGTATTTTCTGGGGCGAAATCTCAATTAACTGTGGCAAACAATCATGATATCTCCGTTTGTATAGATGGCATTTTATGCACTTGCCTAACGAATAGACTTTACTTTTCTCGAAAACAATTTTCAGTGTAATTTTCTCAGTCCATTGGATACGAATTCCACACCACTTTTTCCTTATATGACTGGATGAAACCGGAAATATCCGGTTTTGTTTTGGCTAACTCAATCCCAGATATTGCCACAGCCCTGTGTTTGTGTTTTCTAGATATTATCTATGGAATTTATTGTTTCGAATGTTTTTTGTCAGGGAATATTTAATTTTGTACTGGGAAACTCTAATTGGTTCCACATGGAGACACCAGCTCTACACATTCGTATTTTCTAAGAGAAAGCTAGACGACCTGCGGCAAAGAAACATGATCTTTCTGTTTGTATCGATGGCATTTTATGCACTTCCCTAACGAAAAGAATTTGCTTTTCCCCAAAACCATTTTTACTGTGATTTTGTCAGTCCATTGCATACGAATTCGACACCACTTTGTCCAGACATGACTGGATGAAACCAGAAATATGCGGTTGTGTTTCGGCTAACTATATCCCAGATATTGAAACAGCCTCTGTGTTTGTATTTTCTGGATATTATCGAAGGATTTTATTGTTTTGAATGCTTTTTATCAGGGAACATTTACTTTTGTACTGGGAAACATTAATTGGTTTCACATGGAGACACCAGCTCTACACATTCGTATTTTCTAGCGAGAATGCTAGAGGAACTGTTGCAAAGAAACATGATATTTCTGTTTGGATAGATGTCATTTCATACACTTGCCTAAGGAAAGGACTTTGCTTTTCTCCAAAGCCATTTTACTGTGATTTTCTCATTCCATTGCACACGAGTGCCACACCACTTTGTCCAGATATGAGTGGACGAAACCTGAAATATCCGGTTGTGTTTTCGCTTACTGAATCCCACATATGACGACAGCCCCTGTGTTTGTGTTTTCTGGATATTATCGAAGGACTTTATTGTTTTGAAAGTTTTTTTTTTAATCAGGGAACATTTAATTTAGTACTGGGAAAATCTAATTGGTTCCACATGGATACACCAGCTCTACACATTCGTATTTTCTAGGAGAAAGCTAGATGAAATGTGGCAAACAATCATGATATTTCTGTTTATATATATGACATTTTATGCACTTGCCTAATGAAAAGACTTTGCTTTTCTCCAAAACCATTTTTACTGTGATTTTCTCGGTCCATTGCATACGAATTGCATACCACATTTTCTTATTTGACTGGATGAAACCGGAAATATCCAGTTTTGTTTTGGCTAACTCAATCCCAGATATTGCCACAGCCCCTGTGTTTGTGTTTTCTGGATATTATCGAAGTATTTTATTGTTTTGAATGTTTTTTGTCAGGGAACATTTAATTTTGTACTGGGAAACTCTAATTGGTTCCACATGGAGAAACCAGCTCTACACATTCGTATTTTCTGGGGAGAAATGTAAAGGAAATGCAGCAAACAAACATGATATTTCTGTTTGTACAGATGGCATTATATGCACTTGCCTAACGAAGAGAATTTGCTTATCTCCAAAACCATTTTTACTATGATTTTGTCAGTCCATTGCATAGTAAGTCCACACAACTTTGTCGCGATATGATTGGATGAAAAGAGGAATATGCAGTTGTGTTTTGGCTAACTGAATCCCAGATATTAGCACAGCATCTGTGTTTGTATTTTCTGGATATTATCGAAGCATTTTATTGTTTTGAATGCTTTTTTATCAGGGAACATTTAATTTTGTACTGGAAAACTCTAATTGGTTCCACATGGAGACACAAGCTCTACACATTCTTATTTTCTAAGAGAAAGCTAGAGGAACTGCGGCAAAATAACATGATATTTCTGTTTGTATACATGAGATTTTATGCACTTGCCTAACGAAAAGACATTGCTTTTCTCCAAAACCATTTTCATTGCAATTTTCTCAGTCCATTGCATACGAATTCCGCATCACTTTTTCTGGATATGACTGGATGAAACCGGAAATATCCGGTTTTGTTTTGGCTAACTCAATCCCAGATTGCCACAGCCCCTGTGTTTGTATTTTCTGGATATTATCAATGGACATTATTGTTTTTAAAGCTTTATTTTTATCAGGGAACATTTAATTTTGTACTGGGAAACACTCAGTGGTTCCACATGGAGACACCAGCTCTACATATTCGTATTTTCTAGCGAGAAGGCTAGAGGAACTGCGGCAAACAAGCATGATATTTCTGTTTGTATACATGACATAGTGCACTTGCCTAACGAAAGGACTTTGCTTTTCTCCAAAACCATTTTCACTGCAATTTTCTCAGTTCATTGCATACGAATTCCACATCACTTTTTCCGGATATACTGGATGAAACCTTAAATATCCGTTTTGGTTTTGGCTAACTCAATCCCAGATATTGCCACAGCCCCTGTGTTTGTGTTTCCTGGATATTATCAATGGACTTTATTGTTTTGATTTTTTTTTTAATCAGGGAACATTCAATTTTGTACCGGTCAACACTCACTGGTTCCACTTGCTGAAACCAGCTCTACACATTCGTATTTTCTAGCGAGAAAGCTAGAGGAACTGCGGTAAACATACATACAAATTTGTTTATATACATGACATTTTATGCACTGACTAACGAAAAGACTTTGTTTTTCTCCAAAACCATTATTACTGTGATTTTGTCGGTCCATTGCATACAAATTCCACACCACTTTTTCCGGATATGACTGCATGAAACCGGAAATATCCGGTTTTATTTTGGCTAACTCAATCCCAGATAATTCCACAGCCCCTGTGTTTGTGTTTTCTGGATATTATCGGAGGATATTTTGTTTTGAAAGTTTTTTTTTCATCAGGGAACATGTAATTTTATACTGCGAAATTCTAATTGGTTCCACGTGGAGACAAAAGCTCTACACATTTGTATTTTCTAGGAGAAAGCTAGAGGAACTGCGCAAACAAACATGATATTTCTGTTTGTATACATGACATTTTATGCACTTGCCTAATGACAAGACTTTGCTTTTCTCCAAAACCATTTTCACTGCAATTTTCTCAGTCCATTGCATACAAATTCCACATCTCTTTTTCCGGATATGACTGGAAGAAATCTGAAATATCCGCTTTTGTTTTGGCTAACTCAATCCCAGATATTGCCACAGCCCCTGTGTTTCTGTTTCCTGGATATTATCAATGGACTTTATTGTTTTGAATTTATTTTTTTAATCAGGGAACATTCAATTTTTTACTGGTCAACACTCACTGGTTCCACATGCTGAAACCAGCTCTACACATTCGTATTTTCTAGCGAGAAAGCTAGAGGAACTGCGGTAAACATACATATAAATTTCTTTATATACATGACATTTTATGCACTTGCCTAACGAAAAGACTGCTTTTCTCCAAAACCATATGTACTGTGATATTCTCGGTCCATTGCCTACAAATTCCACACCACTTTGTCCGGATATTACTGGATGAAACCAGAAATATCCAGTTTTGTTTTGGCTAACTCAGTCCCAGATAATGCCACAGCCCCTGTTTTTGTGTTTTCTGGATATTATCGAAGGACATTTTTTTGAAAGATTTTTTTTAATCAGGGAACATTTAATTTTGTACTGCGAAATTCTAATTGGTTCCACATGGAAACACCAGCTCTACACATTCGTATTTTCCAGCGAGAAAGCTAGAGGAACTACGGCAAACAAAGATGATATTTCTGTTTGTATACATGACATTTTATGCACTTGCCTAACGAAAGGACTTTGCTTTTCTCCAAAACGAGTTTTACTGGGATTTTCGCAGTCCATTGCATACGAATTCCACACCACTTTTTTCGGATATGACTGGATGAAAGAGGAAATATCCGCTTGTGTTTTGGCTAACTGAATCCCAGATATTGCCACAGCCTCTGTGTTTCTGTTTTCTGGATATGATCAAAGGACTTTATTTTTTGAAATTTTTTTTAGGTACCTTTTAGTTTTATACTGGGAAACACTCATTGGTTCCACATGGAGACACCAGCTCTACACATTTGTATTTTCTAGGAGAAAGCTAGAGGAACTGCGGCAAACAAACATGATATTTCTGTTTGTATCGATGACATTTTATGCACTTGCGTAATGACAACACTTTGCTTTTCTCCAAAACCATTTTCACTGCAAATTTCTCAGTCCATTGCATACGAATTCCACATCTCTTTTTCCGGATATGACTGGATGAAACCTTAAATATCCGGTTTTGTTTTGACTAACTCAATCCCAGATATTGCCACAGCCCCTGTGTTTCTGTTTCCTCGATATTATTAATGGATTTTTTGTTTTCAATGTTTTTTCTTTTTTATCAGGGAACATTCAATTTTGTACTGGTCAACACTCTCTGGTTCCAAATGCTGAAACCAGCTCTACACATTCGTATTTTCTAGCGAGAAAGCTAGAGGAACTGCGGCAAACATACATATAAATTTGTTTATATACATGACATTTTATGCACTTGCCTAACAAAAAGACTTTGTTTTTCTCCAAAACCATTTTTACTGTGATTTTCTCGGTCCATTGCATGCGAATTCCACAACACTTTTTCCAGATATGACTGGATGAAATCAGAAATATCCGTTGGTGTTTTGGCTAACTGAATCCCATTTATTTCCACAGCCCCTGTGTTTGTGTTTTCTGGATATTATCGAAGGACTTTTTTGTTTTGAATGTTTTTTTATCAGGGAACATTTGATTTTGTACTGGGAAACACTAATTGATTCCACATGGAGACACCAGCTCTACACATTCACATTTTCTAGGAGTAAGCTAGAGTAACTGCGACAAACAAACATGATATTTCTGTTTATATACATGACATTTTATGCACTTGCCTCACAAAAAGATTTTGCTTTTCTCCAAAAGCATTTTTACTGTGATTTTCTCCGTCCATTGCATAGGAATTCCATACCACTTTGTCCGGATATGACTGGATGAAATGGGAAATATCCGTTTTTTTTGGCTAACTCAATCCCAGATTGCCACAGCCCCTGTGTTTGTGTTTTCTGGATATTATCAATGGTCATTATTGTTTTGAAAGTTTTTTTTTAATCAGGGAACATTTAATTTTTTAGCTTATTTTTTTAAGATTTATTTATTATTTGTGTTTTTAATTTTATTTTATTTTTAACTTTTATTTAATGAATATAAATTTCCAGTGTGCAGCTTATGAATTACAATGGCTTCCCCCTCCCATAACTTCCCTCCCACCCACAACCCTCCCCTCTTCCACTGCTTCTCCCCTTCCATTCACATCAAGATTCATTTTCAATTCTCTTTATATACAGAAGATAAATTTAATATAAATATTTCAACAGTTTGCACCCACATAGAAACACAAAGTGAAACATACTGTTTGAGTACTAGTTATAGCATTAAATCAAAATGTACAGCACATTAAGGACAGAGATCCCACATGAGGAGCAAGTGCACAGTGGCTCTTGTTGTTGACCCAACAAATTGACACTCTAGATTATTGCGCCAGTAACCACCCTAGGCTGTCGTCATGAGTTGCCAAGGCTATGGAAGCTTCCAAGTTTGCCGACTCTGATCATATTTAGACAAGGTCATAAAAGACAGAGTGAGGATAGTAACCAATGATCCTAAGAGTGGCATTTACCAGGTTTGAACAATTATACAGCATGAAGTGGGGTCGAGGACCATCAGTACACACAGGTTGGGAGTAGAACCATTGGTGGTAGAGTAGAGGTTATGATTACAAAGGAATGAGGCCCAAGTGTGCTAGACAGGGTCTAGAACAAAGGACAGATTCATTATTAGATGTGCTAAGAAAGGTGCTGTCTATGCTACAATTAAGTTTTCTGATTGAGAGGCAAATAGAACCTGATAGAAGGGGCTTGATAATAATCTGGTGGGCTTTAGGCCTAGTAAGTTAAGAGGCCCAGACCTATCTATCTCTTCACATGGGGTATATCCTAAGGGAGGTGTGAACCTCCTAGGGGAAGGCACTCTGTTCACTTTCATTACTTGGCTGGGCTGGGGGGAGAGCTGGCCAGGTAAAGGTAGGTGGCATCTCTAACAAGAAATGTACAGTTCTGCCTGCAATGTTGCTGACCCTACTTGACCATCCCCTCAGCTGCAGTGGTCACTTTGGAAGTTGGGCTGCGTGAAGGGCTTTTCAGCTTAGAGCCAATAAGATCTGTGGCTCTGACCTGGGCATCCTTTGACTCCAGGGCAGGTCCATTTCCAGTGATCCAACTCTTGGCAGAGCTGCCAGGGCTCTTCACAAGCTGACTTCTGCTGAAGCCCAGGCTTACCACATTGAAAGCCACTGCAGTGGACTGGCCTGTTGGGTCTCCTTGAGGGCAGATCACTGTACAGATCAGCCATTAATAAGCCTGCCACCCATTGCTTCTGATGCCTAGCTTTCTTTTCCTCCTCGTTTGTGTTCAAGCAGACCAGAGGATGCAAGTCAAGGGAGTGCCCGTGTCCCATCTCTAATCTTCGGTGGCCTGAACTACAAGTCTATAGTCACAGGCATGTTCTGTAGTAGTTTTTCTAAGGTAGACAATGCCCATGAGGAAAATTATATTCTCACTTTAAAACTTTCTTTCCCTTTGGTCTGAAAGGGAGGTTTTTTCTACTTACTGTATACTTCGCTGATGGCGAAGAGAATCTAGCTATGAGATTATTAGTTAAGCTCTTATTTTTGCTATGCTATTACAGAAAAATGTTAGCCATCTCTTCTATAAGGTCTAAAGATTAAATTGTGCATCCTACAGATTCCTTTATAGTAGAATTAGTTTCCTACCTTGAAGAGAATAGAGAAATGAAAGAACAAGTTGGGCTTAGAATAGAGAAATGAGGGAGCAAGTCCTAGATCGCTTGCTGACAATAGCAATATTACATGAATACTTAGCAAACCGTTTCAACCACTGGATAACAACTTAAGAAAACATTTACCAGAAGGTCCAATGCCTTCTATAAATTTTAAGAATCATGTATTTGAAAACACCTCTTAAATATCTAACATGGTGTAGTTTGTTTAACCAGTAAACTTAAGCAGAACCATGTAAAATGTTTTTAGTTTCTTTCTACCAACACGTTTAAAACATATGATACACAGATTCAGGTCACACAAATTAAAATGTATCTTTGATTGACTTTAGCAGCTTAAATTTATGGACAATCTTATCTATAAGCCATTTAAAATAAAACTCTTAATAAAATTTCCTATGTGGACATACAATATGTACACACATATAACATAGCATAATAGACCAATATAGCAATTTTAATAATAGCTTTTAAAATCTTTAACTCTTTTTGTAGATTGCCAATTGATTTGAATTGGTTTTTGCTTTTAGATTACTTTAACACATTGTTTTAACAGAGCATCAGAGTGTAATTCTATGTCAAAGAGAAATTGAGCTTCCTATGATCTTTTGCTGTGAGGTTTCCTTCCTTTACCTTCTTTCATATTGGTGACCATGTTTCTGTGTTTCTGTATGTAACACATCTTTAAGCATCTTTTGCAGGGCAGGATGAGTGGCCACAAATTCTTTCCATGTCTGTTTGCTGTGAAAGGTCTTAATTTCACCTTCATTCACAAATGAGAGCTTTGCAGGATATAATATTCTGGGCTGGCAGTTTTTCTCTCTTAGTACCTGGGCTATATCTTGGCATTCCCTTCTAGCTTGTAGGGATTCTGATGAGAAGTCTGCTGTGAGTCTAATTGGAGATCCTCTGAGAGTGATCTGACGTTTCTCTCTTGCACCTTTTAGAATCTTTTCTTTATGTTTCACTGTGTTGAGTTTGATTACAATGTGTCGTGGTGAGGATCTCTTTTGGTTATGTTTATTAGGGGTTCTATAAGCTTCCTGTACTAAGATGCCTCTGTCCTTCTCCAAACCTGGGAAATTTTCTGATAGTATCTCACTGAAAATGCCTTCTAATCCTTTCTTACTCTCCATGCCTTCAGGAACTCCTAGAAGCCGAATATTAGGTTTTTTAATAGTATCCTGTAGATTCCCGACAATATTTTTTAGATTTCCTATTTCTTCTGCTTTTCTTTCGTTTGCCTGTTTCCTTTCCTGTTCTCTGTCTTCTAAGTCTGATATTCTCTCTTCTGCTTTGCCCATTCTGTTTTTAAGGCTCTCTAATGTGTTTGTCATTTGATCTATTGAACTCTTCATTTCATTGTGGTTTTTTTGTCACTATCACAGTTTCATGTTCTACTAGTTGTTTCATTTCATTTTGATTCCTCCTTAATATTTCATTTTCACGAGAGAGATTTTCTATCTTGTCCATTAAGGATTTCTGTAGTTCAAGAATTTGTTTTTGAGAACTTCTTAATGTTCTTATCAATTTTTTGAGGTCTGCTTCTTGCATTTCTTCTATCTCATCATCTTCATAATCTTGAATTGGGGTGTCTTTTTCATTTGGGGGTGTCATGGTGTCTTCCTTGTTCTTGTTACCTCGGTTTTTGCATTTGTTTATGGCATGTTGGAGATATTTGGTTGCTTCACTGTGGTGTTTTTACTTGTTACACTATGGCTCTATATTAAGTGGACTGTCTGCTTTCGGTGGAGCCTTAGAGGCTTGAGAAAAGTGTGGCCTGAGAGCTGTGTTTGGTTCCTCAGGGCTGAGGGTGTGTCAAAGATGACACTCCCAGGTTAGGCGTGGTAAATCTCTCTCTCTTTCTTTCTCTTTTTGATTCAAAAGGGAAGTAATTCCGCACAGCTCGCGTCCCAGCGCTGGTGGGTTGAATCTGCTGCTGGTGTCCCGAACTTGGGCTTCCACGCTCTCCACGCAGGTCCACTGTGAATCACTAGTTCCGGAAGAGTTTCCGCTGCTGTTTCTTCCCCTACTCTTCCTTGACCCTGCAGTATCTGCACTGTTATTAACCTGTGTGTCTTGCTGAACTATCAATGTGCTCCCTTCCTATTCCGCCATCTTGCCGCTCCCCAGAACATTTAATTTAATACTAGGAAACACTCACTGGTTCCACATGCAGAAACCAGCTCTACACATTCGTATTTTCTAGGAGAAAGCTAGAGGAACTGCGGCAAACAATCATGATATTTCTGTTTGTATAGATGATATTTTATGCACCTGCCTAACGAAAAGACTTGGCTTTTCTCCAAAACCATTTTCAATCTATTTTCTCAGTCCTTTACATACGAATTCCAAACAACTTTGTCCAGATATGAGTGGAAGAAACGGGACATATACGGTTTTGTTTTTGCTAACTAAATCCCAGATATTGCCGCAGCCCCTGTGTTTGTGTTTTCTGGATATTATCGATGGAATTTATTGATTTGAAAATTTTTTATCAGGGAACATTTAATTTTGTACTGGGAAACTCCCAATTGCTTCCACATGGAGAAACCAGCTCTACACATTCGTATTTTCTGGTGAGAAAGCTAGAGGAACTGCGGCAAACAAACATGATACTTCTGTGTGTATACATGACATTTTATGCACTTGCCTAATGAAAATATTTTGCTTTTCTCAAAACCATTTTTACTGTGATTTTCTCAGTCCATTGCATATGAATTCCACAACACTTTGTCGGGATATGACTTGTTTGAAACGAGAAATATGCGATTGTGTTTTGGCTACCTGAATCCCAGATATTGCGGCAGCATCCGTGTTTGTGTTTTCTTGATATTATCGAAGAAGTTTATTGTTTTGAATGTTTTTTTTGTCAGGGAACATTTAATTTTGTACTAGGAAATTCTAATTGGTTCCACATGGAGACACCAGCTCTACACATTCGTATTTTCTAGGAGAAAGCTAGAGGAACTGCGGCAAACAAACATGATATTTCTGTTTGTATACATGACATTTTATGCACTTGCCTAACGAAAAGACTTTGCTTTTCTCCAAAACCATTTTTACTGTGATTTTATCAGTCCATTGCGTACGAATTCCACACCACTTACTGCGGATATGAGTGGATGAAACGGGAAATATCCGGTTTTGTTTCGTCTAACTCAAACCCAGATATTCCCACAGATCCTGTATTTGTGTTTTCTGGATATTATCGAAGAATTTATTGTTTTGAGAGTTTTTTTTTTCATCAGAGAACATTTAATTTTGTACTGGGAAACTCTAATTGGTTCCACATGGAGACACCAGCTCTACGCATACGTATTTTCTAGCATAAAAGCCAGAGGAACTTCGGCAAACAAAGATGATATTTCTGTTTGTACAGATGGCATTATATGCACTTGCCTAACGAAAAGACTTTGCTTTTCTCCAAAACCATTTTCACTGTAACTTTCTCACTCCATTACATACGAATTGCACACCACTTTGTCCGGATATAAGTGGATGAAACCTGAAATATCCGGTTTTGTTTTGGCTAACTCAATCCCAGATATTGCCGCAGCCCCTGTGTTTGTGTTTTCTAGATATTATCTATGAAATTTATTGTTTTGAAAGCTTTTTTTTTCATCAAGGATCATTTAATTTTGTACTGGGAAACTCTGAATGGTTCCACATGGAGACACCAGCTCTACATATTCGTATTTTCTAGCGAGAATGCTAGGGGAACTGCGGAAAACAAATATGATATTTCTGTTTGTATTCATGACACTTTATGCACTTGCCTAACGAAGACTTTTGTTTTCTCCAAAACCATTTTCACTGTGATTTTCTCGGTCCATTGCATACGAATTCCACAACACGTTGTCCGGATATGACTGGAAGAAACCAGAAATACGTGGTTGTGTTTTGGCTAACTGAAACCCAGATATTGCGACAGCCTCTGTGTTTGTGTTTTCTGGATATTATCTAAGGACTTTATTGTTTTGATTGTTTTTTTTTATCAGGGAACATTTAATTTTATATTGGGAAATTCTGATTGGTTCCACATGGAGACACCAGCTTTACACATGCGTTTTTTCTAGGAGAAAACTAGAGGAACTGCGGCAAACAAACATGACATTTCTGTTTGTATTCATGACATTTTATGCACTTGCCTAATGAAAATACTTTGCTTTTCCAAAACCATTTTTACTGTGATTTTCTCAGTCCATTACATACGAATTCCACACCACTTTGTCCGGATATGACTGCATGAAATCAGAAATATCCGGTTGTGTTTTGGCTAAGTGATATCCAGATATTGTGACTGCCTCTGTGTTTGTGTTTTCTGGATATAATGAAGGACTTTATTGCTTTGAAAGATTTTTTTTATCAGGAAACATTTAATTTTGTACTGGGAAACTCTAATTGGTTCCACATGGAGACACCAGCTCTACGCATACGTATTTTCTAGCATGAAAGCCAGAGGAACTTCGGCAAACAAAGATGATATTTCTGTTTGTACAGATGGCATTATATGCACTTGCCTAATGAAAAGACTTTGCTTTTCTCCAAAACCATTTTCACTGTAACTTTCTCACTCCATTACATACGAATTGCACACCACTTTGTCCGGATATAAGTGGATGAAACCGGAAATATCCGGTTTTGTTTTGGCTAACTCAATCCCAGATATTGCCACAGCCCCTGTGTTTGTGTTTTCTGTATATTATCGATGAACTTTATTGTTTTGAGAGATTTTTTCTTTATCAGGGAACATTTCATTTTGTACTGGGAAACTCTAATTGGTTCCGCATGGAGACACGATCTCTACATATTCGTATTTTCTAGGGAGAATGCTAGAGGAACTGCGGCGAACAAACATGATTTTTCTGTTTGTATACATGATATTTTATTTACTTGCCTAACGAAAAGACTTTGCTTTTCTCCCAAACCATTTTTACTGCGATTTTATCGGTCCATTGCATACGAAATCCACACCACTTTTTCTGGATATGACTGGATGAAACCGGAAATATCCGATTTTGTTTTGGGTATCTCCATCCAAGATATTGTCGCAGCCCTGTGTTTGTGTTTTCTGAAAAGTATCGACGGACATTATTGCATTGAAAATTTTTTTTATCAGGGAACATTTAATTTTGTACTGGGAAACTCTAATTGGTTCCACATGGAGACACAAGCTCTACATATTCATATTTTCTAGGAGAATCCTAGAGGAACTGCGGCAAACTAACATGATATTTCTGTTTCTTTACATGACATTTTATGCATTTGCCTAACGAAAAGACTTTGCTTTTCTCCAAAACCACTTTCACTGTAATTTTCTCAGTCCATTGAATACGAATTGCACACCACTTTGTCGGGATATGTCTGGATGAACACGGAAATATCCGGTTGTTTTTGGCTAACTGAATCCCAGATATTGCGACAGCCACTGAGTTTGTGTTTTCTGGATATTATCGAAGAACTATAGTGTTTTGAATGTTTTTATCAGGGAATATTTAATTTTATACTGGGAAATTCTAATTGGTTCCACATGGAGACACCAGCTCTACACATTCGTATTTTCTAGCGAGAAATCTAGAGGAACTGTGGCAAACAAACATGATATTTCGGTTTGTATACATTACATTTTATGCACTTGCCTAAGAAAAGACTTTGCTTTTCTCTAAAACCACTTTCACCCTTAATTTCTCAATCCATTCCATAAGAATTCCACACCACTTTGTCCTGATATGATTGGATGAAACCGGAAATATCCGGTTTTGTTTTGGCTAACTGAATTACAGATATTGCCACAGCCCCTGTGTTTGTGTTTTCTGGATATTATCGAAGTATTTTATTGTTTTCAATGTTTTTTGTCAGGGAACATTTAGTTTTGTACTGGGAATTCTAATTGGTTCCACATGGAGACACCAGCTCTACACATTCGTGTTTTCTAGGGAAAGCTAAAGGAACTGTGGCAAAGAAACATGATATTTCTGTTTGTAAACATGGCATTCTTTGCACTTGCTTAACGAAAGGACTTTGCTTTTCTCCAAAGCCATTTTTACTGTGATTTTCTCGGTCCATTGCATAAGAATTCCACAACAATTTGTCCGGATTTGAGAGGATGAAACCAGAAATATATCCAGTTATGTTTTGCCTAACTCAATCCCAAATATTGCCACAGGCCCTGTGTTTGATTTGTGGATATTATCGATGGAATTTTTTGTTTTGAAAGATTTTTTTTAATCAGGGAACATTTAATTTTGTACTGGGCAACTCTAATTGGTTTCACATGGAGTCACAAGCTCTACACGTTCTTAATTTCTAGAAGAAAGCTAGAGGAACTGCGGCAAACAAACATGATATTTCTGTTTGTATACATGACATTTTCCGCACTTGCCTAAGGAAATACTTTGCTTTTCTCCAAAACCATTTTTACTGTGATTTTCTCGGTCCATTGCATACGAATTCCACACCACTTTGTCAGGATATGACTGGATGAAACTGTAAATATCCGGTTATATTTTGGCTAACTCAATCCCAGATATTGCAACAGTCTCTGTGTTTGTGTTTTCTGGATACTATCGAAGGACTTTTTTGTTTTGAATGTTTTTTTTTTATCAGGGAACATTGAATTTTGTACTGGGAAACTCTAATTGGTTCCACATGGAGATACCAGCTCTACACATTTGTTTTCTAGGGAGAAAGCTAGAGCAACTCCGGGAAACAAATATATTTGTTTGTATACATGACATTTCATGCACTTGCCTAACGAAAAGACTTTGCTTTTCTCCAAAAGCATTTTTACTGTGATTTTCTCCGTCCATTGCATACGAATTCAACACCACGTTGTCCGGATATGAGTGGATGAAACCGTAAATGTCCCGTTGTGTTTTGGCTAACTGAATCCCAGATATTGCCGCAGAACCAGTGTTTGTGTTTTCTGGATATTATCGAAGGACTTTATTGTTTTGAAAGATTTTTTTTAATCAGAGAACATTTCATTTTGTACTGGGAAACTCTAATTGGTTACACATGGAGACACCAGCTCTACACATTCTTATTTTCTAGGAGAAAGCTAGAGGAACTGCGGCAAACATACATGATATTTCTGTTTGTATACATGACATTTTATGCACTTGCCTAACAAAAGGACTTTCATTTTCTCCAAAACCATTTTACTGTGATTTTCTCGGTCCATTGCATACGAATTCCACACCGCTTTTTCCAGATATTACATTATGAAAGCGGAAATATCCGGTTTTGTTTTGGCTAACTGAATCTCAGACATTGCGACAGCCTCTGTGTTTGTGTTTTCTGGATATTATCGAAGGACTTTTTTGTTCTGAATGTTTTTTTAACAGTGAACATTTAATTTTGTACTGTGAAACACTCAGTGGTTCCACATGGAGACACAAGCTCTACACATTCGTATTTTCTAGGAGAAAGCTAGAAGAACTGCCGCAAAAAAACTTGATATTTCTGTTTGTATACATGACATTTTATGCACTTGCCTAACGAAAAGACTTTGCTTTTCTCCAAAACCAATTTTACTATCATTTGCTTGGTCTATTGCATACAAATTCCACAGCATTTTGTCCGGATATGACTGCATGAAACCGGAAATATCTGGTTTTGTTTTGGCTAATTCAATCCCAGATATTGCCACAGCACCTGTGTTTGTGTTTTCTGGATATTATCAATGGTCATTATTGTTTGGAACGTTTATTTTAATCAGTGAGCGTTTAATTTTGTACAGGGAAACAATCACTGGTTCCACTTGCAGAAACCAGTTCTTCCTATTCGTGTATTCTAGGGAGAAAACTAGAGGAACTGCGGCAAACAAACATGATATTTCTGTTTGTATACATGACATTTTATGCACTTGCCTAAAGAAAGGACTTTGCTTTTCTCCAAAACCATTTTTAATATGATTTTCTCGGTCCATTGCATAGGAATTCCACACCACTTTTTCTGGATATGACTGGATGAAACCGGAAATATCCGGTTTTCTTTTGGCTAACTCTATCCCAGATATTGAGACAGCCCTTGTGTTTGTGTTTTCTGGATATTATCAAAGGACTTAATTCTTTTGAAACATTTTTTTTTTATCAGGGAACATTTAATTATGTACTGGGAAACACTCAGTGGTTCCATATGGAGAAACCAGCTCTAAACATTTGTATTTTCTACGGAGAATGCTAGAGGAATTGCAGCAAACAAACATGATATTTCTGTTTGTATACATGACATTTTATGCACTTGCCTAAAAAAAGCACTTTGCTTTTCTCCAAAACCATTTTTTACTATGATTTTCTCGGTCCATTGCATAGGAATTCCACACCACTTTTTCTGGATATGACTGCATGAAACCGGAAATATCCGGTTTTCTTTTGGCTAACTCTATCCCAGATATTGCCACAGCCCCTGTGTTTGTGTTTTCTGGATATTATCAAAGGACTTTATTGTTTTGAAACTTTTTTTTATCAGGGAACATTTAATTTTGTACTGGGAAACACTCAGTGTTTCCACATGGAGACTCCAGATCTACACATTCGTATTTTCTACGGAGAATGCTAGAGGAACTGCAGCAAACAAACATGATATTTCTGTTTGTATACATGACATTTTATGCACCTGCCTAATGAAATGACTTTGCTTTTCTTCAAAACCATTTTTACTGTAATTCTCTGAGTCCATTGCATACGAATTCCACACCACTTTGTCCGGATATGACTGGATGAAAGGAGAAATATCCGGTTTTGTTTTGGCTAACTCAATCACAGATATTGCCACAGCCTCTGTGTTTGTGTTTTCTGGTTATTATCAAAGGACTTTATTGTTTTGAATGTTTTTTATCAGGGAACATTTAATTTTGTACTGGGAAACTCTAATTGGTTCCACATGGAGACACCAGCTCTACACATTCGTATTTGCTAGGAGAAAACTAGAGGAACTGCGGCAAACAAACATGATATTTCTGTTTGTATACATGACATTTTATACACTTTCCTAAAGAAAGGACTTTGCTTTTCTCCAAAACCATTTTTACTATGATTTTCTTGGTCCATTGCATAGGAATTCCAGACCACTTTTTCTGGATATGACTGCATGAAACCGGAAATATCCGGTTTTGTTTTGGCTAACTCAATCCCAGATATTGCCACAGCCCCTGTGTTTGTGTTTTCTGGATATTATCAAAGGACTTTATTGTTTTGAAACTTTTTTTATCAGGGAACATTTAATTTTGTACTGGGAAACTCTAATGGGTTCCACATGGAGAAACCTGCTCTAAACATTTGTATTTTCTACGGAGATTGCTAGAGGAACTGCGGCAAACAAACATGATATTTCTGTTTGTATACATGACATTTTATGCACTTGCCTAAACAAAGGACTTTGCTTTTCTCCAAAACCATTTTTACTATGATTTTCTCGGTCCATTGCATAGGAATTCCACATCACTTTTTCTAGATATGACTGGATGAAACCGGAAATATCCGGTTTTGTTTTGGCTAACTCAATCCCAGATATTGCCACAGCCCCTGTGTTTGGGTTTTCTGGATATTATCAATGGTCATTATTGTTTTGAACTTTTTTTTAATCAGGGAGCATTTAATTTTGTACTGGGAAACAGTCACTGGTTCCACATGCAGAAACCAGTTCTTCCTATTCATGTATTCTATGGAGAAAACTAGAAGAAGTCTGGCAAATAAACATGATATTACTGTTTGTATACATGACATTTTATGCACTTGCCTAAAGAAAGGACTTTGCTTTTCTCCAAAACCATTTTTAATATGATTTTCTCCTTGAATTGCATAGCAATTCCACACCACTTTGTCCGGATATGACTGGATGAAACCGGAAATATCCAGTTTTGTTTTGGCTAACTCAATCCCAGATATTGCCACAGCCCCTGTGTTTGTGTTTCCTGGATATTATCAATGGTCATTATTGTTTTGAACGTTTTTTTTAATCAGGGAGCATTTAATTTCCTACTGGGAAACAATCACTGGTTCCACATGCAGAAACCAGTTCTTCCTATTCGTGTATTCTAGGGAGAAAACTAGAGGAACTGTGGCAAACAAACATAATATTTCTGTTTGTATACATGATATTTTATGCACTTGCCTAAAGAAAGGACTTTGCTTTTCTCCAAAACCATTTTTACTATGATTTGCTTTGTCTATTGCATAGCAATTCCACACCACTTTTTCCGGATATGACTGGATGAAACCGGAAATATCCGGTTTTCTTTTGGCTAACTCAATCCCAGATATTGCCACAGCCCCTGTGTTGGTGTTTTCTGGATATTATCAATGGTCATTATTGTTTTGAAAGTTTTTTTTTTATCAGGGAACATTTAATTTTGTACTGGGAAACACCAGTGGTTCCACATGGAGACACCAGCTCTACACATTCGTATTTTCTAAGCGAGAAACTCGAGGAACTTCGGCAAACAAACATGATATTTCTGTTTGTATACATGACATTTTATGCACTTGTCTAACGAAAAGACTTTGCTTTTCTCCAAAACCATTTTTACTATGATTTGCTTGGTCTATGGCATACGAAATTCCACACCACTTTGTCCGGATATGACTGCATGAAACCGGAAATATCCGGTTTTGTTTTGGCTAACTCAATTCCAGATATTGCCACAGCCCCTGTGTTTGGGTTTTCTGGATATTATCAATGGTCATTATTATTTTGAATGTTTTTTTTAAATCAGGGAGCATTTAATTTTGTACTGGGAAACACTCAGTGGTTCCACATTGAGACACCAGCTCTACACATTCGTATTTTCTAGAAGAAAGCTAGAAGAACTGCGGCAAACAAACATTATATTTCTGTTTGTTTACATGATATTTTATGCACCTGCCTAATGAAATGACTTTGCTTTTACCAAAACCATTTTTACTATGATTTGCTTGGTCTATTGCATACAAATTCCACACCATTTTGTCCGGATATGACGGGATGAAAGGTGAAATATCCACTTTTGTTTTGGCTAACTCAATCACAGATATTGCAACAGCCTCTGTGTTTGTGTTTTCTGGATATTATCAAAGGACTTTATTGTTTTGAATGTTTTTTATCAGGGAACATTTAATTTTGTACTGGGAAACTCTAATTGGTTCCATATGGAGACACCAGCTCTACACATTCGTATTTTCTAAGCGAGAAACTAGAGGAACTGCGGCATACAAACATGATATTTCTGTTTGTATAGATGGCATTTTATGCACTTGCCTAACGAAAGGACTTTGCTTTTATCCAAAACCATTTTTACTATTATTTTCTCGGTCCATTGCATAGGAATTCCACACCACTTTGTCCGGATATGACTGGATGAAACCGGAAATATCCGGTTTTGTTTTGGCTAACTCAATCCCAGATATTGCCACAGCCACTGTGTTTGTGTTTTCTGGATATTATCAAAAGACTTTATTCTTTTGAAACTTTTTTTTTTATCAGGGAACATTTAATTTTGTACTGGGAAACACTCAGTGGTTCCACATGGAGAAACCAGCTCTAAACATTTGCATATTCTACGGAGAATGCTAGAGGAACTGCGGCAAACAAACATGATATTTCTGTTTGTATACATGACATTTTATGCCCTTGCCTAAAGAAAGGACTGTGCTTTTCTCCAAAACCATTTTTACTATGATTTTCTCGGTCCATTGCATAGGAATTCCACATCACTTTTTCTAGATATGACTGGATGAAACCGGAAATATCCGGTTTTGTTTTGGCTAACTCAATCCCAGATATTGCCACAGCCCCTGTGTTTGGGTTTTCTAGATATTATCAATGGTCATTATTGTTTTGAACTTTTTTTTTAATCAGGGAGCATTTAATTTTGTACTGGGAAATAGTCACTGGTTCCACATGCAGAAACCAGTTCTTCCTATTCATGTATTCTATGGAGAAAACTAGAGGAACTCTGGCAAACAAACATAATATTTCTGTTTGTATACATGATATTTTATGCACTTGCCTAAAGAAAGGACTTTGCTTTTCTCCAAAACCATTTTTAATATGATTTTCTCCTTGCATTGCATAGCAATTCCACACCACTTTTTCCGGATATGACTGGATGAAACCGGAAATATCCGGTTTTGTTTTGGCTATCTCAATCCCAGATATTGCCACAGCCCTTGTGTTTGTGTTTTCTGGATATTATTAAAGGACTTTATTCTTTTGAACATTTTTTTTTATCAGGGAACATTTAATTTTGTACTGGGAAACTCTAATTGGTTCCACATGGAGACAACAGCTCTACGCATTCGTATTTTCTAGGAGAAAGCTAGAAGAACTGCGGCAAACAAACATGATATTTCTGTTTGTATACATGACATTTTATGCACTTGCCTAAAGAAAGGAGTTTGCTTTACTCCAAAACCATTTTTACTATGATTTGCTTGGTCTATTGCATACAAATTCCACACTACTTTGTCCGGATATGACTGCATGAAATCGGAAATATCTGGTTTTGTTTTGGCTAACTCAATCCCAGATATTGCCACAGCCCCTGTGTTTGGGTTTTCTGGATATTATCAATGGTCATTATGGTTTTGAACTTTTTTTTTAATCAGGGAGCATTTAATCCTGTACAGGGAAACAATCACTGGTTCCACATGCAGAAACCAGTTCTTCCTATTCGTGTATTCTAGGGAGAAAACTACAGGAACTTCTGCTAACAAACATGTTATTTCTGTTTGTATACATGACATTTTATGCACTTGCCTAAAGAAAGGACTTTGCTTTTCTGCAAAACCATTTTTACTATGATTTTCTCCGTGCATTGCATAGCAATTCCACACCACTTTTTCTTGATATGACTGGATGAAACCGGAAATATCCGGTTTTGTTTTGGCTATCTCAATCCCGGATATTGCCACAGCCCCTGTGTTTGTGTTTTCTGGATATTATCAAAGGACTTTATTCTTTTGAAACTTTTTTTTTATCAGGGAACATTTAATTTTGTACTGGGAAACACTCAGTGGTTCCACATGGAGAAACCAGCTCTAAACATTTGTATTTTCTACGGAGAATGCTAGAGGAACTGCAGCAAACAAACATGATATTTCTGTTTGTATACATGACATTTTATGCACTTGCCTAAGAAAGGAGTTTGCTTTTCTCCACAAACATTTTTACTATGCTTTGCTTGGTCTATTGCATACAAATTCCACACCACTTTGTCCCGATATGACTGGATAAAACCGGAAATATCCGGTTTTGTTTTGGCTAACTCAATCCCAGATATTGCACAGCCCCTGTGTTGGTGTTTTCTGGATATTATCAAAGGACTTTATTGTTTTGAAACATTTTTTTTTTATTAGGGAACATTTAATTTTGTACTGGGAAACCCTCAGTGGTTCCACATGGAGAAACCAGCTCTAAACATTTGTAATTTATACGGAGAATGCTAGAGGAGCTGCAGCAAACAAAGATGATATTTCTGTGTTTATACATGATATTTTATCCACCTCCCTAATGAAAAGACTTTGCTTTTCTCCAAAACCATTTTTACTATGATTTGCTTGGTCTATTCATAGAAATTCCACACCACTTTATCCGGATATGACTGGATGAAAGGGGAAATATCCGCTTTTGTTTTGGCTAACTCAATCACAGATATTGCGACAGCCTCTGTGTTTGTGTTTTCTGGATATTATCAAGGACTTTATTGTTTTGAAAGTTTTTTTTATCAGGAAACATTTAATTTTGTACTGGGAAACAGTCAGTGGTTCCACATGGAGACACTGGCTCTACACATTCATATTTTCTAAGCGAGAAACTAGAGGAACTGCGGCAAACAAACATGATATTTCTGTTTGTATACATGACATTTTATGCACTTGTCCAACGAAAAGACTTCGCTTTTCTCCAAAACCATTTTTACTATGATTATGATTTGCTTCCTCTATTGCATAAAAATTGCATACCACTTTGTCCGGATATGACTGCATGAAACCGGAAATATCCGTTTTTGTTTTGGCTAACTCAATCCCAGATTGCCACAGCACCTGTGCTTGTGTTTTCTGGATATTATCACTGGTCATTAATGTTTTGAAATTTTTTTTTATCAGGGAACATTTAATTTTGTACTGGGAAACCCTCAGTGGTTCCACATGGAGAAACCAGCTCTAAACATTTGTAATTTATACGGAGAATGCTAGAGGAACTGCGGCAAACAAACATGATATTTCTGTTTGTATACATGACATTTTATGCACTTGCCTAAAGAAAGGACTTTGCTTTTCTCCAAAACCATTTTTACTGTGATTTTCTCGGTCCATTGAATAGGAATTCCACACCACTTTGTCCGGATATGACTGCATGAAACCGGAAATATCCGGTTTTGTTTTGGCTAACTCAATCCCAGATATTGCCACAGCCTCTGTGTTTGTGTTTTCTGGATATTATCAAAGGACTTTATTGTTTTGAAACTTTTTTTTATCAGGGAACATTTAATTTTGTACTGGGAAACACTCAGTGGTTCCACATGGAGAAACCAGCTCTAAACATTTGTATTTTCTACGGAGAATGCTAGAGGAACTGCAGCAAACAAACATGATATTTCTGTTTGTATACATGACATTTTATGCACCTGCCTAATGAAATGACTTTGCTTTTCTCCAAAACCATTTTTCCTGTAATTCTCTCAGTCCATTGCATACGAATTCCACACCACTTTGTCCGGATATGACTGCATGAAACAGGAAATATCCGGTTTTGTTTTGGCTAACTCCATCCCTGATATTGCCACAGCCCCTGTGTTTGTGTTTTCTGGATATTATCAATGGTCATTATTGTTTTGAACGTTTTTTTTTATCAGGGAGCATTTAATTTTGTACAGGGAAACAATCACTGGTTCCACATGCAGAAACCAGTTCTTCCTATTCGTGTATTATAGGTAGAAATCTCTAGGAACTGCGGCAAACAAACATGATATTTCTGTTTGTATACATGACATTTTATGCACTTGCCTAAAGAAAGGACTTTGCTTTTCTCCAAAACCATTTTTACTATGATTTGCTTGGTCTATTGCATACAAATTCCACACCAATTTGTCCGGATATGACTGCATGAAACCGGAAATATCCGGTTTTGTTTTGGCTAACTCAATCCCAGATATTGCCACAGCCCCTGTGTTTGTGTTTTCTGGATATTATCAAAAGACTTTATTGTTTTGAAATTTTTTTTATCAGGGAATATTTAATTTTGTACTGGGAAACTCTAATTGGTTCCACATGGAGACACCAGCTCTACACATTGGTATTTTCCAGGAGATAGCTAGAAGAACTGCGTCAAACAAACAGGATATTTCTGTTTGTATACATGACATTTTATGCACTTGCCTAAAGAAAGACTTTGCTTTTCTCCAAAGCCATTTTTACTATGATTTGCTTGGTCTATTGCATACAAATTCCACACCACTTTGTCCGAATATGACTGCATGAAACCGGAAATATCCGGTTGTGTTTTGGCTAACTCAATCCCAGATTGCCACAGCCTCTGTGTTTGTGTTTTCTGGATATTAGCAATGGTCATTATTGTTTTGAAAGTTTTTTTTTTTTTTATCAGGGAACATTTAATTTTGTACTGGGAAACACTCAGTGGTTCCACATGGAGAAACCGGCTCTACACATTCGTATTTTCTAAGCGAGAAACTAGAGGAACTTCGGCAAACAAACATGATATTTCTGTTTGTATACATGACATTTTATGCACTTGTCTAAGGAAAAGACTTTGCTTTTCTCCAAAACCATTTTACTATGATTTGCTTGCTCTATTGCATAAAAATTGCACACCACTTTGTCCGGATATGACTGCATGAAACCGGAAATATCGGGTTTTGTTTTGGCTAACTCAATCCCAGATTGCCACAGCCTCTGTGTTTGTGTTTTCTGAATATTATCAATGGTAATTATTGGTTTGAACGTTTTTTTTAAATTAGGGAACATTTAATTTTGTACAGGGAAACAATCACTGGTTCCACATGCAGAAACCAGTTCTTCCTATTCGTGTATTCTAGGGATAAAACTAGAGGAACTGCGGCAAACAAACATGATATTTCTGTTTGTATACATGACATTTTATGCACTTCCCTAAAGAAAAGACTTTGCTTTTCTGCAAAACCATTTTTACTATGATTTTCTCAGTCCATTGTATAGGAATTCCACAACACTTTTCCGGATATGAATGGATGAAACCGGAAATATCCGGTTTTGTTTTGGCTAACTCAATCCCAGATATTGCCACAGCCTCTGTGTTTGTGTTTTCTGGATATTATGAAAGGACTTTATTGTTTTGAATGTTTTTTATCAGGGAACATTTAATTTTGTACTGGGAAACACTCTTTGGTTCCACATGGAGACACCAGCTCTACACATTCGTATTTTCTGAGCGAGAAACTAGAGGAACTGCGGCAAGCAAACATGATATTTCTGTTTGTATACATGACATTTTATGCACTTGCCTAAAGAAAGGACATTGCTTTGCTCCAAAACCATTTTTATTATGATTTGCTTGGTCTATTGCATACAAATTCCACACCACTTTGTCCGGATATGACTGGATGAAACCGGAAATATCCGGTTTTGTTTTGGCAAACTCAATCCCAGATATTGCCACAGGCCCTGTCTTTGTGTTTTCTGGATATTATCAATGGACTTTATTGTGTTCAAAAAATTTTTTTTATCAGGGAACATTTAATTTTGTACCGGGAAACACTCAGTGGTTCCACATGGAGACACCAGCTCTACACATTCGTATTTTCTAGCGAGAAAGCTAGAGCAACTGCGGCAAACAAACATGATATTTCTGTTTGTATACATGACATTTTATGCACTTATCTAACGAAAAGACTTTGCTTTTCTCCAAAACCATTTTTACTATGATTTGCTTGGTCTATTGCATACAAATTAAACACCACTTTGTCCGGATATGACTGCATGAAACTGGAAATATCCGGTTTTGTATTGGCTAACTCAATCCCAGATTGCCACAGCACCTGTGCTTGTGTTTTCTGGATATTATCAATGGTCATTATTGTTTTTAAAGTTTTTTATCAGGGAACCTTTAATTTTGTACTGGGAAACTCTAATTGGTTCCACATGGAGACACCAGCTCTACACATTCGTATTTTCTAAGCAAGAAACAAGCGGAACTGCGGCAAACAAACATGATATTTCTGTTTGTATAGATGGCATTTTATGCACTTGCCTAACGAAAAGACTTTGCTTTTCTCCAAAACCATTTTTACTATGATTTGCTTGGTCTATTGCATACAAATTCCACACCACTTTGTCCGGATATGACTGCATGAAACCGGAAATATCCGGTTTTGTTTTGGCTAACTCAATCCCAGATATTGCCACAGCCCCTGTCTTTGTGTTTTCTGGATATTATCAATGGTCATTATTGTTTTGAACGGTTTTTTTAATCAGGGAGCATTTAATTTTGTACAGGGAAACAATCACTGGTTCCACATGCAGAAACCAGGTCTTCCTATTCGTGTATTCTAGGGCGAAAACTAGAGGAACTGCGGCAAACAAACATGATATTTCTGTTTGTATACATGACATTTTATGCACTTGCCTAAAGAAAGGACTTTGCTTTTCTCCAAAACCAATTTACTATGATTTTCTCGGTCCATTGCATAGGAATTCCACACCACTTTGTCCGGATATGACTGCAAGAAACCGGAAGTATCCGGTTTTCTTTTGGCTAACTCAATCCCAGATATTGCAACAGCCCCTGTGTTTGTGTTCTCTGGATATTATCAAAGGACTTTATTGTTTTGAAACTTTTTTTTTATCAGGGAACATTTAATTTTGTACTGGGAAACACTCAGTGGTTCCACATGGAGACACCAGGTCTAAACATTTGTATTTTCTACGGAGAATGCTAGAGGAAGTGCAGCAAACAAACATGATATTTCTATTTTTATACATGACATTTTATGCACTTGCCTAATGAAATGACTTTGCTTTTCTCCAAAACCATTTTTCCTGTAATTCTCTCAGTACATTGCATACGAATTCCACACCACTTTGTCCGGATATGACTGCATGAAACTGGAAATATCCGGTTTTGTTTTGGCTAACTCAATCCCAGATATTGCCACAGCCCCTGTGTTTGTGTTTTCTGGATATTATCAATGGTCATTATTGTTTGGAACGTTTTTTTTTAAATCAGGGAGCATTTAATTTTGTACTGGGAAACAATCACTGGTTCCACACGCAGAAACCAGTTCTTCCTATTCGTGTATTCTAGGGAGAAAACTAGAGGAACTGCAACAAACATGATATTTCTGTTTGTATACATGACATTTTATGCACTTGCCTAAAGAAAGGACTTTGCTTTTCTCCAAAACCATTTTTACTATGATTTGCTTGGTCTATTGCTTACAAATTCCACACCACTTTGTCCGGATATGACTGCATGAAACTGGAAATATCCGGTTGTGTTTTGCCTAACTCAATCCCAGATTGCCACAGCCTCTGTGTTTGTGATTTCTGGATATTATGAAAGGACTTTATTGTTTTGAATGTTTTTTATCAGGGAACATTTAATTTTGTACTGGGAAACACTCAGTGGTTCCACATGGAGACACCAGCTCTACACATTCGTATTTTCTAAGCGAGAAACTAGAGTAACTGCAGCAAACAAACATGATATTTCTGTTTGTATACATGACATTTTATGCACTTGCCTAAAGAAAGGACATTGCTTTGCTCCAAAACCATTTTTATTATGATTTGCTTGGTCTATTGCATACAAATTCCACACCACTTTGTCCGGATATGACTGGATGAAACCGGAAATATCCGGTTTTGTTTTGGCAAACTCAATCCCAGATATTGCCACAGGCCCTGTCTTTGTGTTTTCTGGATATTATCAATGGACTTTATTGTGTTCAAAAAATTTTTTTTATCAGGGAACATTTAATTTTGTACCGGGAAACACTCAGTGGTTCCACATGGAGACACCAGCTCTACACATTCGTATTTTCTAGCGAGAAAGCTAGAGCAACTGCGGCAAACAAACATGATATTTCTGTTTGTATACATGACATTTTATGCACTTATCTAACGAAAAGACTTTGCTTTTCTCCAAAACCATTTTTACTATGATTTGCTTGGTCTATTGCATACAAATTAAACACCACTTTGTCCGGATATGACTGCATGAAACTGGAAATATCCGGTTTTGTATTGGCTAACTCAATCCCAGATTGCCACAGCACCTGTGCTTGTATTTTCTGGATATTATCAATGGTCATTATTGTTTTGAAATTTTTTTATCAGGGAACCTTTAATTTTGTACTGGGAAACTCTAATTGGTTCCACATGGAGACACCAGCTCTACACATTCGTATTTTCTAAGCAAGAAACAAGCGGAACTGCGGCAAACAAACATGATATTTCTGTTTGTATAGATGGCATTTTATGCACTTGCCTAACGAAAAGACTTTGCTTTTCTCCAAAACCATTTTTACTATGATTTGCTTGGTCTATTGCATACAAATTCCACACCACTTTGTCCGGATATGACTGCATGAAACCGGAAATATCCGGTTTTGTTTTGGCTAACTCAATCCCAGATATTGCCACAGCCCCTGTCTTTGTGTTTTCTGGATATTATCAATGGTCATTATTGTTTTGAACGTTTTTTTTAATCAGGGAGCATTTAATTTTGTACAGGGAAACAATCACTGGTTCCACATGCAGAAACCAGGTCTTCCTATTCGTGTATTCTAGGGAGAAAACTAGAGGAACTGCGGCAAAAAAACATGATATTTCTGTTTGTATACATGACATTTTATGCACTTGCCTAAAGAAAGGACTTTGCTTTTCTCCAAAACCAATTTACTATGATTTTCTCGGTCCATTGCATAGGAATTCCACACCACTTTGTCCGGATATGACTGCAAGAAACCGGAAATATCCGGTTTTGTTTTGGCTAACTCAATCCCAGATATTGCAACAGCCCCCGTGTTTGTGTTCTCTGGATATTATCAAAGGACTTTATTGTTTTGAAACTTTTTTTTTATCAGGGAACATTTAATTTTGTACTGGGAAACACTCAGTGGTTCCACATGGAGACACCAGGTCTAAACATTTGTATTTTCTACGGAGAATGCTAGAGGAAGTGCAGCAAACAAACATGATATTTCTATTTTTATACATGACATTTTATGCACTTGCCTAATGAAATGACTTTGCTTTTCTCCAAAACCATTTTTCCTGTAATTCTCTCAGTACATTGCATACGAATTCCACACCACTTTGTCCGGATATGACTGCAAGAAACCGGAAATATCCGGTTTTCTTTTGGCTAACTCAATCCCAGATATTGCAACAGCCCCTGTGTTTGTGTTTTCTGGATATTATCAATGGTCATTATTGTTTGGAACGTTTTTTTTTAAATCAGGGAGCATTTAATTTTGTACTTGGAAACAATCACTGGTTCCACACGCAGAAACCAGTTCTTCCTATTCGTGTATTCTAGGGAGAAAACTAGAGGAACTGCGACAAACATGATATTTCTGTTTGTATACATGACATTTTATGCACTTGCCTAAAGAAAGGACTTTGCTTTTCTCCAAAACCATTTTTACTATGATTTGCTTGGTCTATTGCTTACAAATTCCACACCACTTTGTCCGGATATGACTGCATGAAACTGGAAATATCCGGTTGTGTTTTGCCTAACTCAATCCCAGATTGCCACAGCCTCTGTGTTTGTGATTTCTGGATATTATCAATGGTCATTATTGTTTTCAAATTTTTTTTATCAGGGAACATTTAATTTTGTACTGGGAAACTCTAATTGGTTCCACATGGAGACACCAGCTCTACACATTCGTATTTTCTAGGAGAAAGCTAGAAGAACTGCGGCAAACAAACATGATATTTCTGTTTGTATAGATGGCATTTTATGCACTTGCCTAACGAAAAGACTTTGCTTTTCTCCAAAACCATTTTTCCTATGATTTGCTTGGTCTATTGCATACAAATTCCACACCACTTTGTCCGATATGACTGCATGAAAACGGAAATATCCGGTTTTGTTTTGGCTAACTCAATCCCAGATTGCCACAGCCTCTGTGTTTGTGTTTTCTGGATATTATCAATGGTCATTATTGTTTTCAAATTTTTTTTTATCAGGGAACATTTAATTTTGTAAAGGGAAACAATCACTTGTTCCACATGCAGAAATCAGTTCTTCCTATTCGTGTATTCTAGGGAGAAAACTAGAGGAACTGCAGCAAACAAACATGGTATTTCTGCTTGTATACATGACATTTTATGCACTTGCCTAAAGAAAGGACTTTGCTTTTCTCCAAAACCATTTTTACTATGATTTGCTTGGTCTATTGCATAGGAATTCCACAGTACTTTTTCGGGATATGACTGTATGAAACTGGAAATATCCGGTTTTGTTTTGGCTAACTCAATCCCAGATATTGCCACAAACCCCTGTTTGTGTTTTCTGGATATTATCAAAGGACTTTATTGTTTTGAAACTTTTTTTTTATCAGGGAACATTTAATTTTGTACTGGGAAACCCTCAGTGCTTCCAAATGGAGAAACCAGCTCTAAACATTTGTAATTTATACGGAGAATGCTAGAGGAACTGCAGCAAACTAACATGATATTTCTGTTTGTATACATGATATTTTATGCACCTGCCTAATGAAATGACTTTGCTTTTCTCCAAAACCATTTTTACTATGATTTGCTTGGTCTATTGCATACAAATTCCACACCACTTTGTCCCGAAATGACTGGATGAAAGGGGAAATATCCGCTTTTGTTTTGGCTAACTCAATCACAGATATTGTGACAGCCTCTGTGTTTGTGTTTTCAGGATATTATGAAAGGACTTTATTGTTTTGAATGTTTTTTATCAGGGAACATTTAATTTTGTACTTGGAAACTCTAATTGGTTCCACATGGAGACACCAGCTCTACACATTCGTATTTTCTAGGAGAAAACTAGAGGAACTGCGGCAAACAAACATGATATTTCTGTTTGTATAGATGGCATTTTATGCACTTGCCTAACGAAAAGACTTTGCTTTTCTCCAAAACCATTTTTAGTATGATTTGCTTGGTCTATTGCATACAAATTCCACACCACTTTGTCCGGATATGACTGCATGAAACAGGAAATATCCGGTTTTGTTTTGGCTAACTCAATTCCAGATATTGCCACAGCTCCTGTGTTTGTGTTTTCTGGATATTATCAATGGTCATTATTGATTGGAACTTTTTTTTAAATCAGGGAAAATTTAATTTTGTACTGGGAACCAATCAGTGGTTCCACATGGAGACACCAGCTCTACACATTCGTATTTTCTAAACGAGAAACTAGAGGATCTGCGACAAACAAACATGATATTTCTGTTTGTATACATGACATTTTATGCACTTGTCCAACGAAAAGACTTTGCTTTTCTCCAAAACCATTTTACTATGATTTGCTTGGTCTATTGCATACAAATTCCACACCACTTTGCCCGGATATGACTGCATGAAACTGGAAATATCCGGTTTTGTTTTGGCTAACTCAATCCCAGATATTGCCACAGCCCCTGTCTTTGTGTTTTCTGGATATTATCAATGGTCATTATTGTTTTGAACGTTTTTTTTAATCAGGGAGCATTTAATTTTGTACAGGGAAACAATCACTGGTTCCACATGCAGAAACCAGGTCTTCCTATTCGTGTATTCTAGGGAGAAAACTAGAGGAACTGCGGCAAAAAAACATGATATTTCTGTTTGTATACATGACATTTTATGCACTTGCCTAAAGAAAGGACTTTGCTTTTCTCCAAAACCAATTTACTATGATTTTCTCGGTCCATTGCATAGGAATTCCACACCACTTTGTCCGGATATGACTGCAAGAAACCGGAAATATCCGGTTTTGTTTTGGCTAACTCAATCCCAGATATTGCAACAGCCCCCGTGTTTGTGTTCTCTGGATATTATCAAAGGACTTTATTGTTTTGAAACTTTTTTTTTATCAGGGAACATTTAATTTTGTACTGGGAAACACTCAGTGGTTCCACATGGAGACACCAGGTCTAAACATTTGTATTTTCTACGGAGAATGCTAGAGGAAGTGCAGCAAACAAACATGATATTTCTATTTTTATACATGACATTTTATGCACTTGCCTAATGAAATGACTTTGCTTTTCTCCAAAACCATTTTTCCTGTAATTCTCTCAGTACATTGCATACGAATTCCACACCACTTTGTCCGGATATGACTGCAAGAAACCGGAAATATCCGGTTTTCTTTTGGCTAACTCAATCCCAGATATTGCAACAGCCCCTGTGTTTGTGTTTTCTGGATATTATCAATGGTCATTATTGTTTGGAACGTTTTTTTTTAAATCAGGGAGCATTTAATTTTGTACTTGGAAACAATCACTGGTTCCACACGCAGAAACCAGTTCTTCCTATTCGTGTATTCTAGGGAGAAAACTAGAGGAACTGCGACAAACATGATATTTCTGTTTGTATACATGACATTTTATGCACTTGCCTAAAGAAAGGACTTTGCTTTTCTCCAAAACCATTTTTACTATGATTTGCTTGGTCTATTGCTTACAAATTCCACACCACTTTGTCCGGATATGACTGCATGAAACTGGAAATATCCGGTTGTGTTTTGCCTAACTCAATCCCAGATTGCCACAGCCTCTGTGTTTGTGATTTCTGGATATTATCAATGGTCATTATTGTTTTCAAATTTTTTTTATCAGGGAACATTTAATTTTGTACTGGGAAACTCTAATTGGTTCCACATGGAGACACCAGCTCTACACATTCGTATTTTCTAGGAGAAAGCTAGAAGAACTGCGGCAAACAAACATGATATTTCTGTTTGTATAGATGGCATTTTATGCACTTGCCTAACGAAAAGACTTTGCTTTTCTCCAAAACCATTTTTCCTATGATTTGCTTGGTCTATTGCATACAAATTCCACACCACTTTGTCCGATATGACTGCATGAAAACGGAAATATCCGGTTTTGTTTTGGCTAACTCAATCCCAGATTGCCACAGCCTCTGTGTTTGTGTTTTCTGGATATTATCAATGGTCATTATTGTTTTCAAATTTTTTTTTATCAGGGAACATTTAATTTTGTAAAGGGAAACAATCACTTGTTCCACATGCAGAAATCAGTTCTTCCTATTCGTGTATTCTAGGGAGAAAACTAGAGGAACTGCAGCAAACAAACATGGTATTTCTGCTTGTATACATGACATTTTATGCACTTGCCTAAAGAAAGGACTTTGCTTTTCTCCAAAACCATTTTTACTATGATTTGCTTGGTCTATTGCATAGGAATTCCACAGTACTTTTTCGGGATATGACTGTATGAAACTGGAAATATCCGGTTTTGTTTTGGCTAACTCAATCCCAGATATTGCCACAAACCCCTGTTTGTGTTTTCTGGATATTATCAAAGGACTTTATTGTTTTGAAACTTTTTTTTTATCAGGGAACATTTAATTTTGTACTGGGAAACCCTCAGTGCTTCCAAATGGAGAAACCAGCTCTAAACATTTGTAATTTATACGGAGAATGCTAGAGGAACTGCAGCAAACTAACATGATATTTCTGTTTGTATACATGATATTTTATGCACCTGCCTAATGAAATGACTTTGCTTTTCTCCAAAACCATTTTTACTATGATTTGCTTGGTCTATTGCATACAAATTCCACACCACTTTGTCCCGAAATGACTGGATGAAAGGGGAAATATCCGCTTTTGTTTTGGCTAACTCAATCACAGATATTGTGACAGCCTCTGTGTTTGTGTTTTCAGGATATTATGAAAGGACTTTATTGTTTTGAATGTTTTTTATCAGGGAACATTTAATTTTGTACTTGGAAACTCTAATTGGTTCCACATGGAGACACCAGCTCTACACATTCGTATTTTCTAGGAGAAAACTAGAGGAACTGCGGCAAACAAACATGATATTTCTGTTTGTATAGATGGCATTTTATGCACTTGCCTAACGAAAAGACTTTGCTTTTCTCCAAAACCATTTTTAGTATGATTTGCTTGGTCTATTGCATACAAATTCCACACCACTTTGTCCGGATATGACTGCATGAAACAGGAAATATCCGGTTTTGTTTGGCTAACTCAATTCCAGATATTGCCACAGCTCCTGTGTTTGTGATTTCTGGATATTATCAATGGTCATTATTGATTGGAACTTTTTTTTAAATCAGGGAAAATTTAATTTTGTACTGGGAACCAATCAGTGGTTCCACATGGAGACACCAGCTCTACACATTCGTATTTTCTAAACGAGAAACTAGAGGATCTGCGACAAACAAACATGATATTTCTGTTTGTATACATGACATTTTATGCACTTGTCCAACGAAAAGACTTTGCTTTTCTCCAAAACCATTTTACTATGATTTGCTTGGTCTATTGCATACAAATTCCACACCACTTTGCCCGGATATGACTGCATGAAACCGGAAATATCCGGTTTTGTTTTGGCTAACTCAATCCCAGATATTGCCACAGCACCTGTGCTTGTGTTTTCTGGATATTATCAATGGTCATTATTGCTTTGCACGTTTTTTTTAATCAGGGAGCATTTAATTTTCTACAGGGAAACAATCACTGGTTCCACATACAGAAACCAGTTCTTCCTATTCGTGTATTCTAGGAATAAAACTAGAGGAACTGCGGCAAACAAACATGATATTTCTGTTTGTATACATGACATTTTACCACTTGCCTAAAGAAAGGACTTTGCTTTTCTCCAAAACCATTTTTACTATGATTTTCTCGGTCCATTGAATAGGAATTCCACACCACTTTGTCGGGATATGACTGCATGAAACCGGAAATATCCGGTTTTGTTTTGGCTAACTCAATCCCAGATATTGCCACAGCCCCTGTGTTTGTGTTTTCTGGATATTATCAATGGTCATTATTGTTTTCAAATTTTTTTTTATCAGGGAACATTTAATTTTGTACTGGGAAACAATCACTGGTTCCACATGCAGAAACCAGTTCTTCCTATTCGTGGATTCTAGGGAGAAAACTAGAGGAACTGCGGCAAACAAACATGATATTTCTGTTTGTATACATGACATTTTATGCACTTGCCTAAAGAAAGGACTTTGCTTTTCTCCAAAACCATTTTACTATGATTTGCTTGGTCTATTGCATACAAATTCCACACCACTTTGTCCGGATATGACTGCATAAAACCGGAAATATCCGGTTGTGTTTTGGCTAACTCAATCCCAGATTGCCACAGCCTCTGTGTTTGTGATTTCTGGATATTATCAATGGTCATTATTGTTTTCAAATTTTTTTATCAGGGAACATTTAATTTTGTACTGGAAAACTCTAATTGGTTCCACATGGAGACACCAGCTCTACACATTCGTATTTTCTAGGAGAAAGCTAGAAGAACTGCGGCAAACAAACATGATGTTTCTGTTTGTATAGATGGCATTTTATGCACTTGCCTAACGAAAAGACTTTGCTTTTCTCCAAAACCATTTTTACTATTATTTGCTTGGTCTATTAATACAAATTCCACACAACTTTGTCCGAATATGACTGCATGAAACCGGAAGTATCCGGTTTTGTTTTGGCTAACTCAATCCCAGATTGCCACAGCCTCTGTGTTTGTGTTTTCTGGATATTATCAATGGTCATTATTGTATTGAAATTTTTTTTTATCAGGGAACATTTAATTTTGTACTGGGAAACCCTCAGTGCTTCCATATGGAGAAACCAGCTCTAAACATTTGTAATTTATACGGAGAATGCTAGAGGAACTTCAGCAAACAAACATGATATTTCTGTTTGTATACATGATATTTTATGCACCTGCCTAATGAAATGACTTTGCTTTTCTCCAAAACCATTTTTACTATGATTTGCTTGGTCTATTGCATACAAATTCCACACCACTTTGTCCCGATATGACTGGATGAAAGGGGAAATATCCGCTTTTGTTTTGGCTAACTCAATCACAGATATTGTGACAGCCTCTGTGTTTGTGTTTTCAGGATATTATGAAAGGACTTTATTGTTTTGAATGTTTTTTATCAGGGAACATTTAATTTTGTACTTGGAAACTCTAATTGGTTCCACATGGAGACACCAGCTCTACACATTCGTATTTTCTAGGAGAAAACTAGAGGAACTGCGGCAAACAAACATATTTCTGTTTGTATAGATGGCATTTTATGCACTTGCCTAACGAAAAGACTTTGCTTTTCTCCAAAACCATTTTTACTATGATTTGCTTGGTCTATTGCATACAAATTCCACACCACTTTGTCCGGATATGACTGCATGAAACCGGAAATATCTGGTTGTGTTTTGGCTAACTCAATCCCAGATTGCCACAGCAACTGTGTTTGTCTTTTCTGGATATTATCAATGGTCATTATTGTTTTGAAAGTTTTTTTTTTTTTTATCAGGGAACATTTAATTTTGTACTGGGAAACAATCACTGGTTCCACATGCAGAAACCAGTTCTTCCTATTCGTGGATTCTAGGGAGAAAACTAGAGGAACTGCGGCAAACAAACATGATATTTCTGTTTGTATACATGACATTTTATGCACTTGCCTAAAGAAAGGACTTTACTTTTCTCCAAAACCATTTTTACTATGATTTGCTTGGTCTATTGCATACAAATTCCACACCACTTTGTCCGGATATGACTGCATGAAACCGGAAATATCCGGTTTTGTTTTGGCTAACTCAATCCCAGATTGCCACAGCCTCTGTGTTTGTGATTTCTGGATATTATCAATGGACATTATTGTTTTCAAATTTTTTTATCAGGGAACATTTAACTTTGTACTGGGAAACTCTAATTGGTTCCACATGGAGACACCAGCTCTACACATTCGTATTTTCTAGGAGAAAGCTAGAAGAACTGCGGCAAACAAACATGATATTTCTGTTTGTATAGATGGCATTTTATGCACTTGCCTAAAGAAAGGAGTTTGCTTTTCTCCAAAACCATTTTTACTATTATTTGCTTGGTCTATTGCATACAAATTCCACACCACTTTGTCCGATATGACTGCATGAAACCGGAAATATCCGGTTTTGTTTTGGCTAACTCAATCCCAGATTGCCACAGCCTCTGTGTTTGTGTTTTCTGGATATTATCAATGGTCATTATTGTATTGAAATTTTTTTTTATCAGGGAACATTTAATTTTGTACTGGGAAACACTCAGTGGTTCCACATGGAGACACCAGCTCTACACATTCGTATTTTCTAAGCGAGAAACTAGAGGAACTGCGGCAAACAAACATGATATTTCTGTTTGTATACATGACATTTTATGCATTTGCCTAAAGAAAGGACTTTGCTTTTCTCCAAAACCATTTTTGCTATGATTTGCTTGGTCTATTGCATACAAATTCCACACCACTTTGTCCAGATATGACTGCATGAAACCGGAAATATCCGGTTTTGTTTTGGCTAACTCAATCCCAGATATTGCCACAGCCCCGGTATTTGTGTTTTCTAGATATTATCAATGGTCATTATTGTTTGGAACGTTTTTTTTTTTTTAATCAGGGAGCATTTAATTTTGTAAAGGGAAACAATCACTGGTTCCACATGCAGAAATCAGTTCTTCCTATTCCTGTATTCTAGGGAGAAAACTAGAGGAACTGCAGCAAACAAACATGATATTTCTGCTTGTATACATGACATTTTATGCACTTGCCTAAAGAAAGGACTTTGCTTTTCTCCAAAACCATTTTTACTATGATTTGCTTGGTCTATTGCATAGGAATTCCACAGCACTTTTTCCGGATATGACTGTATGAAACTGGAAATATCCGGTTTTGTTTTGGCTAACTCAATCCCAGATATTGCCACAACCCCCTGTTTGTGTTTTCTGGATATTATCAAAGGACTTTATTGTTTTGAAACTTTTTTTTTATCAGGGAACATTTAATTTTGTACTGGGAAACCCTCAGTGGTTCCACATGGAGAAACCAGCTCTAAACATTTGTAATTTATACGGAGAATGCTAGAGGAACTGCAGCAAACAAACATGATATTTCTGTTTGTATACATGATATTTTATGCACCTGCCTAATGAAATGACTTTGCTTTTCTCCAAAACCATTTTTACTATGATTTGCTTGGTCTATTGCATACAAATTCCACACCACTTTGTCCCGATATGACTGGATGAAAGGGGAAATATCCGCTTTTGTTTTGGCTAACTCAATCACAGATATTGTGACAGCCTCTGTGTTTGTGTTTTCAGGATATTATGAAAGGACTTTATTGTTTTGAATGTTTTTTATCAGGGAACATTTAATTTTGTACTTGGAAACTCTAATTGGTTCCACATGGAGACACCAGCTCTACACATTCGTATTTTCTAGGAGAAAACTAGAGGAACTGCGGCAAACAAACATATTTCTGTTTGTATAGATGGCATTTTATGCACTTGCCTAACGAAAAGACTTTGCTTTTCTCCAAAACCATTTTTACTATGATTTGCTTGGTCTATTGCATACAAATTCCACACCACTTTGTCCGGATATGACTGCATGAAACCGGAAATATCTGGTTGTGTTTTGGCTAACTCAATCCCAGATTGCCACAGCAACTGTGTTTGTCTTTTCTGGATATTATCAATGGTCATTATTGTTTTGAAAGTTTTTTTTTTTTTTATCAGGGAACATTTAATTTTGTACTGGGAAACAATCACTGGTTCCACATGCAGAAACCAGTTCTTCCTATTCGTGGATTCTAGGGAGAAAACTAGAGGAACTGCGGCAAACAAACATGATATTTCTGTTTGTATACATGACATTTTATGCACTTGCCTAAAGAAAGGACTTTACTTTTCTCCAAAACCATTTTTACTATGATTTGCTTGGTCTATTGCATACAAATTCCACACCACTTTGTCCGGATATGACTGCATGAAACCGGAAATATCCGGTTTTGTTTTGGCTAACTCAATCCCAGATTGCCACAGCCTCTGTGTTTGTGATTTCTGGATATTATCAATGGACATTATTGTTTTCAAATTTTTTTATCAGGGAACATTTAACTTTGTACTGGGAAACTCTAATTGGTTCCACATGGAGACACCAGCTCTACACATTCGTATTTTCTAGGAGAAAGCTAGAAGAACTGCGGCAAACAAACATGATATTTCTGTTTGTATAGATGGCATTTTATGCACTTGCCTAAAGAAAGGAGTTTGCTTTTCTCCAAAACCATTTTTACTATTATTTGCTTGGTCTATTGCATACAAATTCCACACCACTTTGTCCGATATGACTGCATGAAACCGGAAATATCCGGTTTTGTTTTGGCTAACTCAATCCCAGATTGCCACAGCCTCTGTGTTTGTGTTTTCTGGATATTATCAATGGTCATTATTGTATTGAAATTTTTTTTTATCAGGGAACATTTAATTTTGTACTGGGAAACACTCAGTGGTTCCACATGGAGACACCAGCTCTACACATTCGTATTTTCTAAGCGAGAAACTAGAGGAACTGCGGCAAACAAACATGATATTTCTGTTTGTATACATGACATTTTATGCATTTGCCTAAAGAAAGGACTTTGCTTTTCTCCAAAACCATTTTTGCTATGATTTGCTTGGTCTATTGCATACAAATTCCACACCACTTTGTCCAGATATGACTGCATGAAACCGGAAATATCCGGTTTTGTTTTGGCTAACTCAATCCCAGATATTGCCACAGCCCCGGTATTTGTGTTTTCTAGATATTATCAATGGTCATTATTGTTTGGAACGTTTTTTTTTTTTTAATCAGGGAGCATTTAATTTTGTAAAGGGAAACAATCACTGGTTCCACATGCAGAAATCAGTTCTTCCTATTCCTGTATTCTAGGGAGAAAACTAGAGGAACTGCAGCAAACAAACATGATATTTCTGCTTGTATACATGACATTTTATGCACTTGCCTAAAGAAAGGACTTTGCTTTTCTCCAAAACCATTTTTACTATGATTTGCTTGGTCTATTGCATAGGAATTCCACAGCACTTTTTCCGGATATGACTGTATGAAACTGGAAATATCCGGTTTTGTTTTGGCTAACTCAATCCCAGATATTGCCACAACCCCCTGTTTGTGTTTTCTGGATATTATCAAAGGACTTTATTGTTTTGAAACTTTTTTTTTATCAGGGAACATTTAATTTTGTACTGGGAAACCCTCAGTGGTTCCACATGGAGAAACCAGCTCTAAACATTTGTAATTTATACGGAGAATGCTAGAGGAACTGCAGCAAACAAACATGATATTTCTGTTTGTATACATGATATTTTATGCACCTGCCTAATGAAATGACTTTGCTTTTCTCCAAAACCATTTTTACTATGATTTGCTTGGTCTATAGCATACAAATTCCACACCACTTTGTCCGGATATGACTGGATGAAAGGGGAAATATCCGCTTTTGTTTTTGCTAACTCAATCACAGATATTGTGACAGCCTCTGTGTTTGTGTTTTCAGGATATTATGAAAGGACTTTATTGTTTTGAATGTTTTTCATCAGGGAACATTTAATTTTGTACTGGGAGACTCTAATTGGTTCCACATGGAGACACCAGCTCTTCACATTCGTATTTTCTAGGAGAAAGCTAGAGGAACTGCAGCAAACAAACATGATATTTCTGTTTGTATAGATGGCATTTTATGCACTTGCCTAACGAAAAGACTTTGCTTTTCTCCAAAACCATTTTTCCTATGATTTGCTTGGTCTATTGCATACAAATTCCACACCACTTTGTCCGGATATGACTGCATGAAACAGGAAATATCCGGTTTTGTTTTGGCTAACTCAATTCCAGATATTGCCACAGCTCCTGTGTTTGTGTTTTCTGGATATTATCAATGGTCATTATTTTTTGGAACGTTTTTTTTTTTAAATCAGGGAACATTTAATTTTGTACTGGGAAACAATCAGTGGTTCCACATGGAGACACCAGCTCTACACATTCGTATTTTCTAAGCGAGAAACTAGAGGAACTGCGGCAAACAAACATGATATTTCTGTTTGTATACATGACATTTTATGCATTTGCCTAAAGAAAGGACTTTGCTTTTCTCCAAAACCATTTTTGCTATGATTTGCTTGGTCTATTGCATACAAATTCCACACCACTTTGTCCAGATATGACTGCATGAAACCGGAAATATCCGGTTTTGTTTTGGCTAACTCAATCCCAGATATTGCCACAGCCCCGGTATTTGTGTTTTCTAGATATTATCAATGGTCATTATTGTTTGGAACGTTTTTTTTTTTTTTAATCAGGGAGCATTTAATTTTGTAAAGGGAAACAATCACTGGTTCCACATGCAGAAATCAGTTCTTCCTATTCCTGTATTCTAGGGAGAAAACTAGAGGAACTGCAGCAAACAAACATGATATTTCTGCTTGTATACATGACATTTTATGCACTTGCCTAAAGAAAGGACTTTGCTTTTCTCCAAAACCATTTTTACTATGATTTGCTTGGTCTATTGCATAGGAATTCCACAGCACTTTTTCCGGATATGACTGTATGAAACTGGAAATATCCGGTTTTGTTTTGGCTAACTCAATCCCAGATATTGCCACAACCCCCTGTTTGTGTTTTCTGGATATTATCAAAGGACTTTATTGTTTTGAAACTTTTTTTTTATCAGGGAACATTTAATTTTGTACTGGGAAACCCTCAGTGGTTCCACATGGAGAAACCAGCTCTAAACATTTGTAATTTATACGGAGAATGCTAGAGGAACTGCAGCAAACAAACATGATATTTCTGTTTGTATACATGATATTTTATGCACCTGCCTAATGAAATGACTTTGCTTTTCTCCAAAACCATTTTTACTATGATTTGCTTGGTCTATAGCATACAAATTCCACACCACTTTGTCCGGATATGACTGGATGAAAGGGGAAATATCCGCTTTTGTTTTTGCTAACTCAATCACAGATATTGTGACAGCCTCTGTGTTTGTGTTTTCAGGATATTATGAAAGGACTTTATTGTTTTGAATGTTTTTCATCAGGGAACATTTAATTTTGTACTGGGAGACTCTAATTGGTTCCACATGGAGACACCAGCTCTTCACATTCGTATTTTCTAGGAGAAAGCTAGAGGAACTGCAGCAAACAAACATGATATTTCTGTTTGTATAGATGGCATTTTATGCACTTGCCTAACGAAAAGACTTTGCTTTTCTCCAAAACCATTTTTCCTATGATTTGCTTGGTCTATTGCATACAAATTCCACACCACTTTGTCCGGATATGACTGCATGAAACAGGAAATATCCGGTTTTGTTTTGGCTAACTCAATTCCAGATATTGCCACAGCTCCTGTGTTTGTGTTTTCTGGATATTATCAATGGTCATTATTGTTTGGAACGTTTTTTTTTTAAATCAGGGAACATTTAATTTTGTACTGGGAAACAATCAGTGGTTCCACATGGAGACACCAGCTCTACACATTCGTATTTTCTAAGCGAGAAACTAGAGGAACTGCGGCAAACAAACATGATATTTCTGTTTGTATACATGACATTTTATGCACTTGTCCAACGAAAAGACTTTGCTTTTCTCCAAAACCATTTTTACTATGATTTTCTCGGTCCATTTAATAGGAATTCCACACCACTTTGTCCGGATATGACTGCATGAAACCGGAAATATCCGGTTTTGTTTTGGCTAACTCAATCCCAGATATTGCCACAGCCCCTGTGTTTGTGTTTTCTGGATATTATCAATGGTCATTATTGTTTGGAACATTTCTTTAATCAGGGAACATTTAATTTTGTACTGGGAAACAATCACTGGATCCACATGCAGAAACAAGTTCTTCCTATTCGTGTATTCTAGGGAGAAATCTAGAGGAACTGTGGCAAGCAAACATGATATTTCTGTTTGTATACATGACATTTTATGCACTTGCCTAAAGAAAGGACTTTGTTTTTCTCCAAAACCATTTTTACTATGATTTGCTTGGTCTATTGCATACGAATTCCACACCACTTTGTCCGGATATGACTGCATGAAACCGGAAATATCCGGTTTTGTTTTGGCTAACTCAATCACAGATATTGCGACAGCCGATGTGTTTGTGTTTTCTGGATATTATCAAAGGACTTTATTGTTTTGAATGTTTTTTATCAGGGAACATTTAATTTTGCACTGGGAAACTCTAATTGGTTCCACATGGAGACACCAGCTCTACACATTCGTATTTTCTAGGAGAAAGCTAGAAGAACTGCGGCAAACAAACATGATATTTCTGTTTGTATAGATGGCATTTCATGCACTTGTCTAACGAAAAGACTTTGCTTTTCTCCAAAACCATTTACTATGATTTGCTTGGTCTATTGCATACAAATTCCACAGCAATTTTTCCGGATATGACTGCATGAAACAGGAAATATCCGGTTTTGTTTTGGCTAACTCAATCCCAGATATTGCCACAGCCCCTGTGTTTGTGTTTTCTGGATATTATCAATGGACTTTATTGTTTTCAAATTTTTTTTTATCAGGGAACATTTAATTTTGTACTGGGAAACACTCAGTGGTTCCACATGGAGACACCAGCTCTACATATTCGTATTTTCTAGCGAGAAAGCTAGAGGAACTGCGGCAAACAAACATGATATTTCTGTTTGTATACATGACATTTTATGCACTTGTCTAACGAAAAGACTTTGCTTTTCTCCAAAACCATTTTTACTATGATTTGCTTGGTCTATTGTATACAAATTCCACACCACTTTGTCCGGATATGACTGCATGAAACCGGAAATATCCGGTTGTCTTTTGGCAAACTCAATCACAGATATTGCGACAGCCGATGTGTTTGTGTTTTCTGGATATTATCAAAGGACTTAATTGTTTTGAAACTTTTTTTTTATCAGGGAACATTTAATTTTGTACAGGAAAAAAATCACTGGTTCCACATGGAGAAACCAGCTCTAAACATTCGTATTTTCTAAGCGAGAAATTAGAGGAACTGGGGCAAACAAACATGATATTTCTGTTTGTATACATGACATTTTATGCACTTTCCTAAAGAAAGGAGTTTGCTTTTCTCCAAAACTATTTTTACTATGATTTGCTTGGTCTATTGCATACAAATTGCAAACCACTTTGTCCGGATATGACTGCATGAAACCGGAAATATGCGGTTTTGTTTTGGCTAACTCAATCCCAAATTGCCACAGCCTCTGTGTTTGTGTTTTCTGGATATTATCAATGGTCATTATTGTTTTGAAATTTTTTTTATCAGTGAACATTTAATTTTGTACTGGGAAACACTCAGTGGTTCCACATGGAGACACCAGCTCTACACATTCGTATTTTCTAAGCGAGAAACTAGAGGAACTGTGGCAAACAAACATGATATTTCTGTTTGTATACATGATATTTTATGCACTTGCCTAAAGAAAGGACTTTGCTTTTCTCCAAATCCATTTTTACTATGATTTGCTTGGTCTATTGCATACAAATTCCACACCACTTTGTCCAGATATGACTGCATGAAACCGGAAATATCCGGTTTTGTTTTGGCTAACTCAATCCCAGATATTGCCACAGCCCCGGTGTTTGTGTTTTCTGGATATTATCAATGGTCATTATTGTTTGGAACGTTTTATTTTTAATCAGGGAGCATTTAATTTTGTACAGGGAAACAATCACTCGTTCCACATGCAGAAATCAGTTCTTCCTATTCGTGTATTCTAGGGAGAAAACTAGAGGAACTGCAGCAAACAAACATGATATTTCTGCTTGTATACATGACATTCTATGCACTTGCCTAAAGAAAGGACTTTGCTTTTCTCCAAAACCATTTTTACTATGATTTGCTTGGTCTATTGCATAGGAATTCCACAGCACTTTTTCCGGATATGACTGTATGAAACTGGAAATATCCGGTTTTGTTTTGGCTAACTCAATCCCAGATATTGCCACAGCCCCTGTGTTTGTGGTTTCTGGATATTATCAAAGGACTTTATTGTTTTGAAACATTTTTTTTATCAGGGAACATTTAATTTTGTACTGGGAAACCCTCAGTGGTTCCACATGGAGAAACCAGCTCTAAACATTTGTAATTTATACGGAGAATGCTAGAGGAACTGCAGCAAACAAACATGATATTTCTGTTTGTATACATGATATTTTATGCACCTGCCTAATGAAATGACTTTGCTTTTCTCCAAAACCATTTTTACTATGATTTGCTTGGTCTATAGCATACAAATTCCACACCACTTTGTCCGGATATGACTGGATGAAAGGGGAAATATCCGCTTTTGTTTTTGCTAACTCAATCACAGATATTGTGACACCCTCTGTGTTTGTGTTTTCAGGATATTATGAAAGGACTTTATTGTTTTGAATGTTTTTCATCAGGGAACATTTAATTTTGTACTGGGAAACTCTAATTGGTTCCACATGGAGACACCAGCTCTTCACATTCGTATATTCTAGGAGAAAGCTAGAGGAACTGCAGCAAACAAACATGATATTTCTGTTTGTATAGATGGCATTTTATGCACTTGCCTAACGAAAAGACTTTGCTTTTCTCCAAAACCATTTTTCCTATGATTTGCTTGGTCTATTGCATACAAATTCCACACCACTTTGTCCGGATATGACTGCATGAAACAGGAAATATCCGGTTTTGTTTTGGCTAACTCAATTCCAGATATTGCCACAGCTCCTGTGTTTGTGTTTTCTGGATATTATCAATGGTCATTATTGTTTGGAACGTTTTTTTTTTTAAATCAGGGAACATTTAATTTTGTACTGGGAAACAATCAGTGGTTCCACATGGAGACACCAGCTCTACACATTCGTATTTTCTAAGCGAGAAACTAGAGGAACCGCGGCAAACAAACATGATATTTCTGTTTGTATACATGACATTTTATGCACTTGTCCAACGAAAAGACTTTGCTTTTCTCCAAAACCATTTTTACTATGATTTTCTCGGTCCATTTAATAGGAATTCCACACCACTTTGTCCGAATATGACTGCATGAAACCGGAAATATCCGGTTTTGTTTTGGCTAACTCAATCCCAGATATTGCCACAGCCCCTGTGTTTGTGTTTTCTGGATATTATCAATGGTCATTATTGTTTGGAACATTTCTTTAATCAGGGAACATTTAATTTTGTACTGGGAAACAATCACTGGATCCACATGCAGAAACAAGTTCTTCCTATTCGTGTATTCTAGGGAGAAATCTAGAGGAACTGTGGCAAGCAAACATGATATTTCTGTTTGTATACATGACATTTTATGCACTTGCCTAAAGAAAGGACTTTGTTTTTCTCCAAAACCATTTTTACTATGATTTGCTTGGTCTATTGCATACGAATTCCACACCACTTTGTCCGGATATGACTGCATGAAACCGGAAATATCCGGTTTTGTTTTGGCTAACTCAATCACAGATATTGCGACAGCCGATGTGTTTGTGTTTTCTGGATATTATCAAAGGACTTTATTGTTTTGAATGTTTTTTATCAGGGAACATTTAATTTTGCACTGGGAAACTCTAATTGGTTCCACATGGAGACACCAGCTCTACACATTCGTATTTTCTAGGAGAAAGCTAGAAGAACTGCGGCAAACAAACATGATATTTCTGTTTGTATAGATGGCATTTCATGCACTTGTCTAACGAAAAGACTTTGCTTTTCTCCAAAACCATTTACTATGATTTGCTTGGTCTATTGCATACAAATTCCACAGCAATTTTTCCGGATATGACTGCATGAAACAGGAAATATCCGGTTTTGTTTTGGCTAACTCAATCCCAGATATTGCCACAGCCCCTGTGTTTGTGTTTTCTGGATATTATCAATGGACTTTATTGTTTTCAAATTTTTTTTTATCAGGGAACATTTAATTTTGTACTGGGAAACACTCAGTGGTTCCACATGGAGACACCAGCTCTACATATTCGTATTTTCTAGCGAGAAAGCTAGAGGAACTGCGGCAAACAAACATGATATTTCTGTTTGTATACATGACATTTTATGCACTTGTCTAACGAAAAGACTTTGCTTTTCTCCAAAACCATTTTTACTATGATTTGCTTGGTCTATTGTATACAAATTCCACACCACTTTGTCCGGATATGACTGCATGAAACCGGAAATATCCGGTTGTCTTTTGGCAAACTCAATCACAGATATTGCGACAGCCGATGTGTTTGTGTTTTCTGGATATTATCAAAGGACTTAATTGTTTTGAAACTTTTTTTTTATCAGGGAACATTTAATTTTGTACAGGTAAACAATCACTGGTTCCACATGGAGAAACCAGCTCTAAACATTCGTATTTTCTAAGCGAGAAATTAGAGGAACTGGGGCAAACAAACATGATATTTCTGTTTGTATACATGACATTTTATGCACTTTCCTAAAGAAAGGAGTTTGCTTTTCTCCAAAACTATTTTTACTATGATTTGCTTGGTCTATTGCATACAAATTGCAAACCACTTTGTCCGGATATGACTGCATGAAACCGGAAATATGCGGTTTTGTTTTGGCTAACTCAATCCCAAATTGCCACAGCCTCTGTGTTTGTGTTTTCTGGATATTATCAATGGTCATTATTGTTTTGAAATTTTTTTTATCAGTGAACATTTAATTTTGTACTGGGAAACACTCAGTGGTTCCACATGGAGACACCAGCTCTACACATTCGTATTTTCTAAGCGAGAAACTAGAGGAACTGTGGCAAACAAACATGATATTTCTGTTTGTATACATGATATTTTATGCACTTGCCTAAAGAAAGGACTTTGCTTTTCTCCAAATCCATTTTTACTATGATTTGCTTGGTCTATTGCATACAAATTCCACACCACTTTGTCCAGATATGACTGCATGAAACCGGAAATATCCGGTTTTGTTTTGGCTAACTCAATCCCAGATATTGCCACAGCCCCGGTGTTTGTGTTTTCTGGATATTATCAATGGTCATTATTGTTTGGAACGTTTTATTTTTAATCAGGGAGCATTTAATTTTGTACAGGGAAACAATCACTCATTCCACATGCAGAAATCAGTTCTTCCTATTCGTGTATTCTAGGGAGAAAACTAGAGGAACTGCAGCAAACAAACATGATATTTCTGCTTGTATACATGACATTCTATGCACTTGCCTAAAGAAAGGACTTTGCTTTTCTCCAAAACCATTTTTACTATGATTTGCTTGGTCTATTGCATAGGAATTCCACAGCACTTTTTCCGGATATGACTGTATGAAACTGGAAATATCCGGTTTTGTTTTGGCTAACTCAATCCCAGATATTGCCACAGCCCCTGTGTTTGTGGTTTCTGGATATTATCAAAGGACTTTATTGTTTTGAAACATTTTTTTTATCAGGGAACATTTAATTTTGTACTGGGAAACCCTCAGTGGTTCCACATGGAGAAACCAGCTCTAAACATTTGTAATTTATACGGAGAATGCTAGAGGAACTGCAGCAAACAAACATGATATTTCTGTTTGTATACATGATATTTTATGCACCTGCCTAATGAAATGACTTTGCTTTTCTCCAAAACCATTTTTACTATGATTTGCTTGGTCTATAGCATACAAATTCCACACCACTTTGTCCGGATATGACTGGATGAAAGGGGAAATATCCGCTTTTGTTTTTGCTAACTCAATCACAGATATTGTGACAGCCTCTGTGTTTGTGTTTTCAGGATATTATCAAAGGACTTTATTGTTTTGAATGTTTTTCATCAGGGAACATTTAATTTTGTACTGGGAACTCTAATTGGTTCCACATGGAGACACCAGCTCTAAACATTCGTATTTTCTAGGAGAAAACTAGAGAAACTGCGGCAAACAAACATGATATTTCTGTTTGTATAGATGGCATTTTATGCACATGCCTAACGAAAAGACTTTGCTTTTCTCCAAAACAATTTTTACTATGATTTGCTTGGTCTATTGCATACAAATTCCACACCACTTTGTCCAGGTATGACTGCATGAAACAGGAAATATCCGGTTTTGTTTTGGCTAACTCAATTCCAGATATTGCCTCAGCCCGTGTGTTTGTGTTTTCTGGATATTATCAATGGTCATTATTGTTTTGAACGTTATTTTTTAAATCAGGGAACATTTAATTTTGTACTGGGTAATTCTAATTGGTTCCACATGGAGACACCAGCTCTACACATTCGTATTTTCTAAGCGAGAAACTAGAGGAACTACGACAAACAAACATGATATTTCTGTTTGTATACATGACATTTTATGCACTTGTCCAACGAAAAGACTTTGCTTTTCTCCAAAACCATTTTTACTATGATTTGCTTGGTCTATTGCATACAAATTCCACACCCCTTTGTCCGGATATGACTGCATGAAACCGGAAATATCCGGTTTTGTTTTGGCTAACTGAATCCCAGATTGCCACAGCACCTGTGCTTGTGTTTTCTGGATATTATCAATGGTCATTATTGTTTTGAACGCTTTTTTTTAATCAGGGAGCATTTAATTTTGTACAGGGAAACAATCACTGGTTCCACATACAGAAACCAGTTCTTCCTATTCGTGTATTCTAGGGATAAAACTAGAGGAACTGCGGCAAACAAACATGATATTTCTGTTTGTATACATGACATTTTATGCACTTGCCTAAAGAAAGGACTTTGCTTTTCTCCAAAACCATTTTTACTATGATTTTCTCGGTCCATTGAATAGGAATTTCACACCACTTTGTCCGGATATGACTGCATGAAACCGGAAATATCCGGTTTTGTTTTGGCTAACTCAATCCCAGATATTGCCACAGCCCATGTGTTTTTGTTTTCTGGATATTATCAATGGTCATTATTGTTTTCAAATTTTTTTTTTATCAGGGAACATTTAATTTTTTACTGGGAAACAATCACTGGTTCCACAAGCAGAAACCAGTTCTTCCTATCCCCGGATTCTAGGGAGAAAACTAGAGGAACTGCGGCAAACAAACATGATATTTCTGTTTGTATACATGACATTTTATGCACTTGCCTAAAGAAAGGACTTTGCTTTTCTCCAAAACCATTTTTACTATGATTTCTTGGTCTATTGCATACAAATTCCACACCACTTTGTCAGGATATGACTGCATGAAACCGGAAATATCCGGTTTTGTTTTGGCTAACTCAATCCCAGATATTGCCACAGCCCCGTTGTTTGTGTTTTCTGGATATTATCAATGGTCATTATTGTTTGGAAAGTTTTTTTTTTTTTTTATTCAGGGAGCACTTAATTTTGTACAGGGAAACAATCACTGGTTCCACATGCCGAAATCAGTTCTTCCTATTCGTGTATTCCAGGGAGAAATCTAGAGGAACTGCAGCAAACAAACATGATATTTCTGCTTGTATACATGACATTTTATGCACTTTGATAAAGAAAGGACTTTGCTTTTCTCCAAAACAATTTTTACTATGATTTTCTCGGTCTATTGCATACAAATTCCACACCACTTTGTCCGGATATGACTGCATGTAACCAGAAATATCTGGTTTTCTTTTGCCTAACTCAATCCCAGATTGCCACAGCCTCTGTGTTTGTGTTTTCTGGATATTATCAATGGTCATTATTGTTTTGAAAGTTTTTTTTTATCAGGGAACATTTAATTTTGTACTGGGAAACACTCAGTGGTTCCACATGGAGACACCAGCTCTACACATTCATATGTTCTAAGTGAGAAACTAGAGGAACTGCGGCAAACAAACATGATATTTCTGTTTGTATACATGACATTTTATGCACTTGTCTAACGAAAAGAGTTTGCTTTTCTCCAAAACCATTTTTACTATGATTTTCGCCGTGCATTGCATAGCAATGCCACACTACTTTTTCCGGATATGACTGGATGTAACCGGAAATATCCGGTTTTGTTTTGGCTAACTCAATCCCAGATATTGCCACAGCCCCTGTGTTTGTGTTTTCTGGATATTATCAAAGGAGTTTATTCTTTTGAAATTTTTTTTATCAGGGAACATTTAATTTTTAACTGGGAAACACTCAGTGGTTCCACATGGAGAAACCAGCTCTAAACATTTGTATTTTCTACGGAGAATGCTAGAGGAACTGCAGCAAAAAAACATGATATTTCTGTTTGTATACATGATATTTTATGCACCTGCCTAATGAAATGACTTTGCTTTTCTCCAAAACCATTTTTACTATGATTTGCTTGGTCTATTGCATACAAATTCCACACCACTTTGTCCAGATATGACTGCATGAAACCGGAAATATCCGCTTTTGTTATGGCTAACTCAATAACAGATTGCCACAGCCTCTGTGTTTGTGTTTTCTGGATATAATCAATGGTCATTATTGTTTTAAAGATTTTTTTTATCAGTGAACATTTAATTTTGTACTGGGAAACACTCAGTGGTTCCACATGGAGACACCAGCTCTACACATTCGTATTTTCTAAGCGAGAAACTAGAGGAACTGCGGCAAACAAACATGATATTTCTGTTTGTATACATGACATTTTATGCACTTGTCTAACGAAAAGACTTTGCTTTTCTCCAAAACCATTTTTACTATGACTTGCTTGGTCTATTGCATACAAATTCCACACCACTTTGTCCGGATATGACTGCATGAAACCGGAAATATCCGGTTTTGTTTTGGCTAACTCAATCCCAGATATTGCCACAGCCCCTGTGTTTGTGTTTTCTGGATATTATCAATGGTCATTATTGTTTGGAACGTTTATTTTAATCAGGGAGCATTTAATTTTGTACTGGGAAACAATCACTGGTTCCACATGCAGAAACCAGTTCTTCCTATTCGTGTATTCTAGGGAGAAAACTAGAGGAACTGCGGCAAACAAACATGATATTTCTGTTTGTATACATGACATTTTATGCACTTGCCTAAAGAAAGGACTTTACTTTTCTCCAAAACCATTTTTACTATGATTTTCTTGGTACAATGCATAGGAATTCCACACGACTTTTTCCGGATATGACTGGATGAAACCGGAAATATTCGGTTTTGTTTTGGCTAACTCAATCCCAGATTGCCACAGCCTCTGTGTTTGTGTTTTCTGGATATTATCAATGATCATTATTGTTTTGAAAGTTTTTTTTATCAGGGAACGTTTAATTTTGTACTGGGAAACACTCAGTGGTTCTACATGGAGAAACCAGCTCTAAACATTTATATTTTCTACGGAGATTGCTAGAGGAACTGCAGCAAAAAAACATGATATTTCTGTTTGTATACATGACATTTTATGCACCTGCCTAATGAAATGACTTTGCTTTTCTCCAAAACCATTTTTACTGTAATTCTCTCAGTCCATTGCATAGGAATTCCACACCACTTTGGCCGGATATGACTGGATGAAAGGGGAAATATCCGCTTTTTTTTGGATAACTCAATCAGAGATATTGCGACAGCCTCTGTGTTTGTGTTTTCTGGTTATTATCAAAGGACTTTATTGTTTTGAATTTTTTTTTAAAAGGGAACATTTAATTTTGTACTGGGAAACTCTAATTGGTTCCACATGGAGACACCAGCTCTACACATTCGTATTTTCTAGGAGAAAGCTAGAAGAACTGCGGCAAACAAACATGATATTTCTGTTTGTATACATGACATTTTATGCACTTGTCTAACGAAAAGACTTTGCTTTTCTCCAAAACCATTTTTACTATGACTTGCTTGGTCTATTGCATACAAATTCCACACCACTTTGTCCGGATATGATGCATGAAACCGGAAATATCCGGTTTTGTTTTGGCTAACTCAATCCCAGATATTGCCACAGCCCCTGTGTTTGTGTTTTCTGGATATTATCAATGGTCATTATTGTTTGGAACGTTTATTTTAATCAGGGAGCATTTAATTTTGTACTGGGAAACAATCACTGGTTCCACATGCAGAAACCAGTTCTTCCTACTCGTGTATTCTAGGGAGAAAACTAGAGGAACTGCGGCAAGCAAACATGATATTTCTGTTTGTATACATGACATTTTATGCACTTGCCTAAAGAAAGGACTGTGCTTTTCTCCAAAACCATTTTTACTATGATTTTCTCGGTACATTGCATAGGAATTCCACACCACTTTTTCTGGATATGACTGGATGAAACCGGAAATATCCGGTTTTGTTTTGGCTAACTCAATCCCAGATATTGCGACAGCTGCTGTGTTTGTGTTTTCTGGATATTATCAAAGGACTTTATTCTTTTGAAACTTTTTTTTTATCAGGGAACATTTAATTTTGTACTGGGAAACACTCAGTGGTTCCATATGGAGAAACCAGCTCTAAACATTTGTATTTTCTACGGAGAATGCTAAAGGAACTTCAGCAAACAAACATGATATTTCTGTTTGTATACATGACATTTTATGCACCTGCCTAATGAAATGACTTTGCTTTTCTCCAAAACCATTTTACTGTAATTCTGTCAGTCCATTGCATACGAATTCCACACCACTTAGTCCGGATATGACTGGATGAAAGGGGAAATATCCGCTTTTGTTTTGGCTAACTAATCAGAGATATTGCGACAGCCTCTGTGTTTGTGTTTTCTGGATAATACAAATTGACATTATTGCTTTGAAATTTTTTTTTTATCAGGGAACATTTAATTTTGTTCTGGGAAACACTAAGTGGTTCCACATGGAGACACCAGCTCTACACATTCGTATTTTCTAAGCGAGAAACTAGAGGAACTGCGGCAAACAAACATGATATTTCTGTTTGTATACATGACATTTTATGCACTTGCCTAAAGAAAGGACTTGGCTTTTCTCCAAAACCATTTTTACTATGATTTGCTTGGTCTATTGCATACAAATTCCACACCACTTTTTCCGGATATGACTGCATGAAACCGGAAATATCTGGTTTTCTTTTGCCTAACTCAATCCCAGATTGCCACAGCCTCTGTGTTTGTGTTTTCTGGATATTATCAATGGTCATTATTGTTTTGAAAGTTTTTTTTATCAGGGAACATTTAATTTTGTACTGGGAAATACTCAGTGGTTCCACATGGAGACACCAGCTCTACACATTCATATGTTCTAAGTGAGAAACTAGAGGAACAGCGGCAAACAAACATGATATTTCTGTTTGTATACATGACATTTTATGCACTTGTCTAACGAAAAGACTTTGCTTTTCTCCAAAACCATTTTTACTATGATTTGCTTGGTCTATTGCATACAAATTCCACACCACTTTGTCCGGATATGACTGCATGAAACCGGAAATATCCGCTTTTGTTTTGGCTAACTCAATCCCAGATTGCCACAGCCTCTGTGTTTGTGTTTTCTGGATATTACCATTGGTCATTATTGTTTTGAAAGTTTTTTTTTATCAGGGAACATTTAATTTTGTACTGGGAAACACTCAGTGGTTCCACATGGAGACACCAGCTCTACACATTCTTATTTTCTAAGCGAGAAACTAGCGGAACTGCGGCAAATAAACATGATATTTCTGTTTGTATACATGACATTTTATGCACTTGCCTAAAGAAAGGACTTTGCTTTTCTCCAAAACCATTTTTACTATGATTTTCTCCGTGCATTGCATAGCAATTCCACACCACTTTTTCCGGATATGCCTGGATGAAACCGGAAATATCCGGTTTTGTTTTGGCTAACACAATCCCAGATTGCCACAGCACCAGTGTTTGTGTTTTCTGGATATTATCAATGGTCATTATTGTTTTGAAAGTTTTTTTATCAGGGAACATTTAATTTTCTACTGGGAAACACTCAGTGGTTCCACATGGAGACACCAGCTCTACACATTCGTATTTTCTAGCGAGAAACTAGAGGAACTTCGGCAAACAAACATGATATTTCTGTTTGTATACATGACATTTTATGCACTTGCCTAAAGAAAGGACTTTGCTTTTCTCCAAAACCATTTTTACTATGATTTTCTCGGTCCATTGCATAGGAATTCCACACCACTTTTTCTGGATATGACTGGATGAAACCGGAAATATCCGGTTTTGTTTTGGCTAACTCTATCCCAGATATTGCCACAGCCCCTGTGTTTGTGTTTTCTGGATATTATCAAAGGACTTTATTCTTTTGAAACTTTTTTTTTATCAGGGAACATTTAATTTGGTACTGGGAAACACTCAGTTGTTCCACTTGAGAAACCAGCTCTAAACATATGTATTTTCTACCGAGAATGCTAGAGGAACTGCAGCAAACAAACATGATATTTCTGTTTGTATACATGATATTTTATGCACCTGCCTAATGAAATGACTTTGCTTTTCTCCAAAACCATTTTTACTATGATTTTCTCGGTCTATTGCATACAAATTCCACACCACTTTGTCCGGATATGACTGCATGAAACCGGAAATATCTGGTTTTCTTTTGCCTAACTCAATCCCAGATTGCCACAGCCTCTGTGTTTGTGTTTTCTGGATATTATCAATGGTCATTATTGTTTTTAAAGTTTTTTTTATCAGGGAACATTTAATTTTGTACTGGGAAACACTCAGTGGTTCCACATGGAGACACCAGCTCTACACATTCATATGTTCTAAGTGAAAAACTAGAGGAACTGCGGCAAACAAACATGATATTTCTGTTTGTATACATGACATTTTATGCACTTGTCTAACGAAAAGACTTTGCTTTTCTCCAAAACCATTTTTAGTATGATTTGCTTGGTCTATTGCATAGAAATTCCACACCACTTTGTCCGGATATGACTGCATGAAACCGGAAATATCCGCTTATGTTTTGGCTAACTCAATCCCAGATTGCCACAGCCTCTGTGTTTGTGTTTTCTGGATATTACCAATGGTCATTATTGTTTTGAAAGTTTTTTTTTTTTTTTATCAGGGAACATTTAATTTTGTACCGGGAAACACTCAGTGGTTTCACATGGAGACACCAGCTCTACACATTCGTATTTTCTAAGCGAGAAACTAGCGGAACTGCGGCAAATAAACATGATATTTCTGTTTGTATAGATGGCATTTTATACACATGCCTAACGAAAAGATTTTGCTTTTCTCCAAAACCATTTTTACTATGATTTGCTTGGTCTATTGCATACAAATTCCACACCACTTTGTCCAGGTATGACTGCATGAAACCGGAAATATCCGGTTTTGTTTTGGCTAACTCAATTCCAGATATTGCCTCAGACCGTGTGTTTGTGTTTTCTGGATATTATCAATGGTCATTATTGTTTGGAACGTGATTTCTTAAATCAGGGAACATTTAATTTTGTACTGGGAAACAATCAGTGGTTCCACATGGAGACACCAGCTCTACACATTCGTATTTTCTAAGCGAGAAACTAGAGGAACTACGACAAACAAACATGATATTTCTGTTTGTATACATGACATTTTATGCACTTGTCCAACGAAAAGACTTTGCTTTTCTCCAAAACCATTTTTACTATGATTTGCTTGGTCTATTGCATACAAATTCCACACCACTTTGTCCGGATATGACTGCATGAAACCGGAAATATCCGGTTTTGTTTTGGCTAACTCAATCCCAGATTGCCACAGCACCTGTGCTTGTGTTTTCTGGATATTATCAATGGTCATTATTGCTTTAAACGTTTTTTTTTAATCAGGGAGCATTTAATTTTGTACAGGGAAACAATCACTGGTTGCACATACAGAAACCAATTCTTCCTATTCGTGTATTCTAGGGATAAAACTAGAGGAACTGCGGCAAACAAACATGATATTTCTGTTTGTATACATGACATTTTATGCACTTGCCTAAAGAAAGGACTTTGCGTTTCTCCAAAACCATTTTTACTATGATTTTCTCGGTCCATTGAATAGGAATTCCACACCACTTTGTCCGGATATGACTGCATGAAACCGGAAATATCCGGGTTTCTTTTGGCTAACTCAATCCCAGATATTGCCACAGCCCCTGTGTTTGTGTTTTCTGGATATTATCAATGGTCATTATTGTTTTCAATTTTTTTTTATCAGGGAACATTTAATTTTGTACTGGGAAACAATCACTGGTTCCACATGCAGAAACCAGTTCTTCCTATCCCTGGATTCTAGGGAGAAAACTAGAGGAACTGCAGCAAACAAACATGATATTTCTGTTTGTATACATGACATTTTATGCACTTGCCTAAAGAAAGGACTTTGCTTTTCTCCAAAACCATTTTTACTATGATTTCTTGGTCTATTGCATACAAATTCCACACCACTTTGTCCGGATATGACTGCATGAAACCGGAAATATCCGGTTTCGTTTTGGCTAACTCAATCCCAGATATTGCCACAGCCCCGGTGTTGGTGTTTTCTGGATATTATCAATGGTCATTATTGTTTGGAACTTTTTTTTTTTAATCAGGGAGCACTTAATTTTGTACAGGGAAACAATCACTGGTTCCACATGCAGAATTCAGTTCTTCCTATTCGTGTATTCTAGGGAGAAAACTAGAGGAACTTCGGCAAACAAACATGATATTTCTGCTTGTATACATGACATTTTATGCACTTGCCTAAAGAAAGGATTTTGCTTTTCTCCAAAACCATTTTTACTATGATTTGATTGGTCTATTGCATACAAATTCCACACCACTTTGTCCGGATATGACAGCATGAAACCGGAAATATCCGGTTTTCTTTTGGCTAACTCAATCCCAGATATTGCCACAGCCCCTGTGTTTGTGTTTTCTGGATATTATCAAAGGACTTTATTCTTTTGAAACTTTTTTTTTATCAGGGAACATTTAATTTTGTACTGGAAAAACTCAGTTGTTCCACTTGAGAAACCAGCTCTAAACATTTGTATTTTCTACGAGGAATGCTAGAGGAACTGCAGCAAACAAACATGATATTTCTGTTTGTATACATGATATTTTATGCACCTGCCTAATGAAATGACTTTGCTTTTCTCCAAAACCATTTTTACTATGATTTTCTCGGTCTATTGCATACAAATTCCACACCACTTTGTCTGGATATGACTGCATGAAACCGGAAATATCTGGTTTTCTTTTGCCTAACTCAATCCCAGATTGCCACAGCCTCTGTGTTTGTGTTTTCTGGATATTATCAATGGTCATTATTGTTTTGAAAGTTTTTTTTATCAGGGAACATTTAATTTTGTACTGGGAAACACTCAGTGGTTCCACATGCAGACACCAGCTCTACACATTCATATGTTCTAAGTGAGAAACTAGAGGAACTGCGGCAAACAAACATGATATTTCTGTTTGTATACATGACATTTTATGCACTTGTCTATCGAAAAGACTTTGCTTTTCTCCAAAACCATTTTTACTATGATTTGCTTGGTCTATTGCATACAAATTCCACACCACTTTGTCCGGATATGACTGCATGAAACCGGAAATATCCGCTTTTGTTTTGGCTAACTCAATCCCAGATTGCCACAGCCTCTGTGTTTGTGTTTTCTGGATATTATCAATGGTCATTATTGTTTTGAAAGTTTTTTTTTTATCAGGGAACATTTAATTTTGTACTGGGAAACACTCAGTGGTTCCACATGGAGACACCAGCTCTACACATTCGTATTTTCTAAGCGAGAAACTAGCGGAACTGCGGCAAATAAACATGATATTTCTGTTTGTATACATGACATTTTATGCACATGACCAATGAAATGAATTTGCTTTTCTCCAAAACCATTTTGAGTGTAATTCTCTCAGTCCATTGCATAGGAATTCCACACCAGTTTGGCCAGATATGACTGGATGAAAGGGGAAATATCCGCTTTTTTTTGGCTAACTCAATCAGAGATATTGCGACAGCCTCTGTGTTTGTGTTTTCTGGTTATTATCAAAGGACTTTATTGTTTTGAATTTTTTTTTAAAAGGGAACATTTAATTTTGTACTGGGAAACTCTAATTGGTTCCACATGGAGACACCAGCTCTATACATTCGTATTTTCTAGGGAGAGAACTAGAGGAACTGCGGCAAGCAAACATGATATTTCTGTTTGTATACATGACATTTTATGCACTTGCCTAAAGAAAGGACTTTGCTTTTCTCCAAAACCATTTTTACTATGATTTTCTCGGTCCATTGCATAGGAATTCCACACCACTTTGTCCGGATATGACTGCATGAAACCGGAAATATCCGGTATTGTTTTGGCTAACTCAATCCCAGATATTGCCTCAGCCCCTGTGTTTGTGTTTTCTGGACATTATTAATGGTCATTATTGTTTGGAACGTTTTTATTTTTTTTTAATCAGGGAGCATTTAATTTTGTACAGGCAAACACTCACTGGATCCACATGCAGAAACCAGTTCTTCCTATTCGTGTATTCTAGGGAGAAAACTAGAGGAACTGCGGCAAGCAAACATGATATTTCTGTTTGTATACATGACATTTTATGCACTTGCCTAAAGAAAGGACTTTGCTTTTCTCCAAAACCATTTTTACTATGATTTTCTCGGTCCATTGCATAGGAATTCCACAGCACTTTTTCCGGATATGACTGCATGAAACCGGAAATATCCGGTTTTGTTTTGGCTAACTCAATCCCAGATATTGCCACAGCCCCTGTGTTTGTGTTTTCTGTATATTATCAGTGGACTTTATTGTTTTCAAAAATTTTTTTATCAGGTAGCATCTAATTTTGTACTGGGAAACACTCAGTGGTTCCACATGGAGACACCAGCTCTACACATTCGTATTTTCTAAGCGAGAAACTAGAGGAACTGCGGCAAACAATCATGATATTTCTGTTTGTATACATGACATTTTATGCACTTGTCTAACGAAAAGACTTTGCTTTTCTCCAAAACCACTTTTACTATGATTTGCTTGGTCTATTGCCTATAAATTCCACACGACTTTGTCCGGATATGACTGCATGAAACCGGAAATATCCGGTTTTGTTTTGGCTAACTCAATCCCAGATATTGCCACAGACCCTGTGTTTGTGGTTTCTGGATATTATCAATGGTCATTATTGCTTTGAACTTTATTTTTAATCAGGGAGCATTTAATTTTTTACAGGGAAACAATCACTGGTTCCACATGCAGAAACCAGTTCTTCCTATTCGTGTATTCTAGGAAGAAAACTAGAGGAACTGGGGCAAACAAACATGATATTTCTGTTTGTATACATGACATTTTATGCACTTGCCTAAAGAAAGGACTTTGCTTTTCTCCAAAACCATTTTTACTATGATTTTCTCAGTCCATTGCATAGGAATTCCACACCACTTTTTCCGGATATGACTGGATGAAACCGGAAATATCCGGTTTTGTTTTGGCTAACTCAATCCCAGATATTACCACAGCACCTGTGTTTGTGTTTTCTGGATATTATGAAAGGACTTTATTTTTTTGAATGTTTTTTATCAGGGAACATTTAATTTTGTACTGGGAAACACTCAGTGGTTCCACATGGAGACACCAGCTCTACACATTCGTATTTTGTATGAGAAAGCTAGAAGAACTGCGGCAAACAAACTTCATATTTCTGTTTGTATAGATGGCATTTTACGCATTTGCCTAAAGAAAAGACTGCTTTTCTCCAAAACCATTTTTACTATGACTTGCTTGGTCTATTGCATACAAATTCCACACCACTTTGTCCGGATATGACTGCATGAAACCGGAAATATCCGGTTTTGTTTTGGCTAACTCAATCCCAGATAGCCACAGCCTCTTTGTTTGTGTTTTCTGGATATTATCAATGAACATTATTGTTTTGAAAGTTTTTTTTTTTTTCTCAGGGAACATTTAATTTTGTACTGGGAAACACTCAGTGGTTCCACATGGAGACACCAGCTCTACACATTCGTATTTTCTAAGTGAGAATCTAGAGGAACTGCGGCAAACAATCATGATATTTCTGTTTGTATACATGACATTTTATGCACTTGTCCAACGAAAAGACTTTGCTTTTCTCCAAAACCACTTTTACTATGATTTGCTTGGTCTATTGCATAGAAATTCCACACCACTTTGTCCGGATATGACTGCATGAAACCGGAAATATCCGGTTTTGTTTTGGCTAACTCAATCCGAGATATTACCACAGCACCTGTGTTTGTGTTTTATGGATATTATCAATGGTCATTATTGCTTTGAACGTTATTTTTAATCAGGGAGCATTTAATTTTGTACAGGGAAACAATCACTGGTTCCACATGCAGAAACCAGTTCTTCCTATTCGTGTATTCTAGGGAGAAAACTAGAGGAACTGGGGCAAACAAACATGATATTTCTGTTTGTATACATGACATTTTATGCACTTGCCTAAAGAAAAGATTTGCTTTTCTCCAAAACCATTTTTACTATGATTTTCTCAGTCCATTGCATAGGAATTCCACACCACTTTTTCCGGATATGAATGGATGAAACCGGAAATATCCGGTTTTGTTTTGGCTAACTCAATCCCAGATATTGCCACAGCCCCTGTGTTTGTGTTTTCTGGATATTATCAATGGTCATTATTGCTTTGAACGTTTTTTTTTAATCAGGGAGCATTTAATTTTGTACAGGGAAACAATCACTGGTTCTACATACAGAAACCAGTTCTTCCTATTCATGTATTCTAGGGAGAAAAGTAGAGGAACTGGGGCAAACAAACATGATATTTCTGTTTGTATACATGACATTTTATGCACTTGCCTAAAGAAAAGACTTTGCTTTTCTCCAAAACCATTTTTACTATGATTTTCTCAGTCCATTGCATAGGAATTCCACACCACTTTGTCCGGATATGAATGGATGAAACCGGAAATATCCGGTTCTCTTTTGGCTAACTCAATCCCAGATATTGCCACAGCCCCTGTGTTTGTGTTTTCTGGATATTATGAAAGGACTTTATTATTTTGAATGCTTTTTATCAGGGAACGTTTAATTTTGTACTGGGAAACACTCAGTGGTTCCACATGGAGACACCAGCTCTACACATTCGTATTTTCTATGAGAAAGCTAGAAGAACTGCGGCAAACAAACTTGATATTTCTGTTTGTATAGATGGCATTTTATGCACTTGCCTAAAGAAAAGACTTGGCTTTTCTCCAAATCCATTTTTACTATGATTTGCTTGGTCTATTGCATACAAATTCCACAGCACTTTGTCCGGATATGACTGCATGAAACCGGAAATATGCGGTTTTGTTTTGGCTAACTCAATCCCAGATATTGCCACAGCCCCTGTGTTTGTGTTTTCTGGATATTATCAATGGTCATTATTGTTTGGAACTTTTTTTTTAAATCAGGGAGCATTTAATTTTGTACTGGGAAACAATCACTGGTTCCACATGCAGAAACCAGTTCTTCCTATTCGTGTATTCCAGGGAGAAAACTAGAGGAAGTGCGGCAAGCAAACATGATATTTCTATTTGTATACATGACATTTTATGCACTTGCCTAAAGAAAGGACTTTGCTTTTCTCCAAAACCATTTTTACTGTAATTCTCACAGTCCATTGCATACGAATTCCACACCACTTTGTCCGGATATGACTGCATGAAACTGGAAATATCCGGTTTTGTTTTGGCTAACTCAATCCCAGATATTGCCACAGCCCCTGTGTTTGTGTTTTCTGGATATTATCAATGGTCATTATTGTTTGGAACTTTTTTTTAAATCAGGGAGCATTTAATTTTGTACTGGGAAACAATCACTGGTTCCACATGCAGAAACCAGTTCTTCCTATTCATGTATTCTAGGGAGAAAACTAGAGGAACTGCGGCAAGCAAACATGATATTTCTATTTGTATACATGACATTTTATGCACTTGCCTAAAGAAAGGACTTTGCTTGTCTCCAAAACCATTTTTACTGTAATTCTCTCAGTCCATTGCATACGAATTCCACACCACTTTGTCCGGATATGACTGGATGAAAGGGGAAATACCCACTTTGTTTTGGGTAACTCAATCCCAGATTGCAACAGCCTCTGTGTTTGGGTTTTCTGGATATTATCAAAAGACTTTATTGTTTTGAATGTTTTTTATCAGGGAACATTTAATTTTGTACTGTGAAACTCTAATTGGTCCCAAATGAAGACACCATCTCTACACATTCGTATTTTCTAGGAGAAAGCTAGAGGAACTGTGGCAAACAAACATGATATTTCTGTTTGTATAGATGGCATTTTACGCACTTGCCTAAAGAAAAGACTTTGCTTTTCTCCAAATCCATTTTTACTATGACTTGCTTGGTCTATTGCATACAAATTCCACACCACTTTGTCCGGATATGACTGCATGAAACCGGAAATATCCGGTTTTGTTTTGGCTAACTCAATCCCAGATAGCCACAGCCTCTTTGTTTGTGTTTTCTGGATATTACCAATGGTCATTATTGTTTTGAAAGTTTTTTTTTCTCAGGGAACATTTAATTTTGTACTGGGAAACACTCAGTGGTTCCACATGGAGACACCAGCTCTACACATTCGTATTTTCTAAGCGAGAAACTAGAGGAACTGCGGCAAACAATCATGATATTTCTGTTTGTATACATGACATTTTATGCACTTGTCCAACGAAAAGACTTTGCTTTTCTCCAAAACCACTTTTACTATGATTTGCTTGCTCTATTGCATAGAAATTCCACACCACTTTGTCCGGATATGACTGCATGAAACCGGAAATATCCGGTTTTGTTTTGGCTAACTCAATCCCAGATATTGCCACAGACCCTGTGTTTGTGTTTTATGGATATTACCAATGGTCATTATTGCTTTGAACGTTATTTTTAATCAGGGAGCATTTAATTTTGAAAAGGGAAACAATCACTGGTTCCACATGCAGAAACCAGTTCTTCCTATTTGTGTATTCTAGGGAGAAAACTGGAGGAACTGGGGCAAACAAACATGATATTTCTGTTTGTATACATGACATTTTATGCACTTACCTAAAGAAAAGACTTTGCTTTTCTCCAAAACCATTTTTACTATGATTTTCTCAGTCCATTGCATAGGAATTCCACACCACTTTGTCCGGATATGAATGGATGAAACCGGAAATATCCGGTTTTGTTTTGGCTAACTCAATCCCAGATATTGCCACAGCCCCTGTGTTTGTGTTTTCTGGATATTATCAATGGTCATTATTGCTTTGAACGTTTTTTTTTTAATCAGGGAGCATTTAATTTTGTACAGGGAAACAATCACTGGTTCTACATACAGAAACCAGTTCTTCCTATTCATGTATTCTAGGGAGAAAACAAGAGGAACTGGGGCAAACAAACATGATATTTCTGTTTGTATACATGACATTTTATGCACTTACCTAAAGAAAAGACTTTGCTTTTCTCCAAAACCGTTTTTACTATGATTTTCTCAGTCCATTGCATAGGAATTCCACACCACTTTGTCCGGATATGAATGGATGAAACCGGAAATATCCGGTTCTCTTTTGGCTAACTCAATCTCAGATATTGCCACAGCCCCTGTGTTTGTGTTTTCTGGATATTATGAAAGGACTTTATTATTTTGAATGTCCTTTATCAGGGCACATTGAATTTTGTACTGGGAAACACTCAGTGGTTCCACATGGAGACACCAGCTCTACACATTCGTATTTTCAAGCGAGAAACTAGAGGAACTGCGGCAAACAAACCTGATATTCCTGTTTGTATACATGACATTTTATGCACTTGCCTAAAGAAAGGACTTTGCTTTTCTCCAAAACCATTTTTACTATGATTTGCTTGGTCTACTGCATACAAATTCCACACCACTTTGTCCGGATATGACTGCATGAAACCGGAAATATCCGGTTATGTTTTGGCTAACTCCATCCCAGATATTGCCACAGCCTCTGTGTTGGTGTTTTCTGGATATTATCAACGATCATTATTGTTTGGAACTTTTTTTTTAAATCAGGGAGCATTTGATTTTGTACAGGGAAACAATCACTGGATCCACATGCAGAAACCAGTTCTTCCTATTCGTGTATTCTAGGGAGAAATCTAGAGGAACTGCGGCAAGCAAACATGATATTTCTATTTGTATACATGACATTTTATGCACTTGCCTAAAGAAAGGACTTTGCTTTTCTCCAAAACCATTTTTACTGTAATTCTCTCAGTCCATTGCATACGAATTCCACACCACTTTGTCCGGATATGACTGCATGAAAGGGGAAATTTCCGCTTTTGTTTTGGCTAACTCAATCCCAGATATTGCCACAGCCCCTGTGTTTGTGTTTTCTGGATATTATCAAAGGACATTATTGTTTTGAAACTTTTTTTTATTGGGGAACATTTACTTTTGTACTGGGAAACACTCAGTGGTCCCACATGGAGAAACCAGCTCTAAACATTTGTATTTTCTACGGAGAATGCTAGAGGAACTGAAGCAAACAAACATGATATTTCTGTTTGTATACATGACATTTTATGCACCTGCCTAATGAAATGACTTTGCTTTCTCCAAAACCATTTTTACTGTAATTCTCTCAGTCCATTTCATACGAATTCCACACCACTTTGTCCGGATATGACTGGATGAAAGGGGAAATTTCCGCTTTTGTTTTGGCTAACTCAATCCCAGATATTGCCACAGCACCTGTGTTTGTGTTTTCTGGATATTATCAATGGTCATTATTGTTTGGAACTTTTTTTTTAAATCAGGGAGCATTTAATTTTGTACAGGGAAATACTCAGTGGTTCCACATGGAGACACCAGCTTTACACATTAGTATTTTCTAAGCGAGAAACTAGAGGAACTGCGGCAAGCAAACATGATATTTCTGTTTGTATACATGACATTTTATGCACTTGCCTGAAGAAAGGACTTTGCTTTTCTCCAAAACCATTTTACTATGATTTTCTCGGTCCATTGCATAGGAATTCCACACCACTTTGTCCAGATATGACTGCATGAAACCGGAAATATCCGGTTTTCTTTTGGCTAACTCTATCCCAGATATTGCCACAGCCCTTGTGTTTGTGTTTTCTGGATATTATCAATGGACTTTATTGCTTTCAAAATTTTTTTATCAGGGCACATTTAATTTTGTACTGGGAAACACTCAGTGGTTCCACATGGAGACACAAGCTCTACACATTCGTATTTTCTAAGCGAGAAACTAGAGGTACTGCGGCAAACAAACAGGATATTTCTGTTTGTATACATGACATTTTATGCACTTGCCTAAAGAAAGGACTTTGCTTTTCTCCAAAACCATTTGTACTATGATTTGCTTGGTATATTGCATACAAATTCCACACTACTTTGTCCGGATATGACTGTATGAAACCGGAAATATCCGGTTTTGTTTTGGCTAACTCAATAACAGATTACCACAGCCTCTGTGTTTGTGTTTTCTGGATATTACTAATGGTCATTATTGTTTTGAAAGTTTTTTTTTTTTTCATCACGGAACATTTAATTTTGTTCTGGGAAACACTCAGTGGTTCCACATGGAGACACCAGCTCTACCCATTCGTATTTTCTAAGCGAGAAACTAGAGGAACTGTGGCAAACAAACATGATATTTCTGTTTGTATACATGACATTTTATGCACTTGTCCAACGAAAAGACTTCTTTTCTCCAAAACCACTTTTACTATGATGTGCTTGGTCTATTGCATACAAATTCCACACCACTTTGTCCGGATATGACTGCATGAAACCGGAAATATCCGGTTTTGTTTTGGCTAACTCAATCCCAGATTGCCACAGCACCTGTGCTTGTGTTTTCTGGATATTATCAATGGTCATTATTGCTTTAAACGTTTTTTTTTAATCAGGGAGCATTTAATTTTGTACAGGGAAACAATCACTGGTTCCACATACAGAAACCAATTCTTCCTATTCGTGTATTCTAGGGATAAAACTAGAGGAACTGCGGCAAACAAACATGATATTTCTGTTTGTATACATGACATTTTATGCACTTGCCTAAAGAAAGGACTTTGCGTTTCTCCAAAACCATTTTTACTATGATTTTCTCGGTCCATTGAATAGGAATTCCACACCACTTTGTCCGGATATGACTGCATGAAACCGGAAATATCCGGGTTTCTTTTGGCTAACTCAATCCCAGATATTGCCACAGCCCCTGTGTTTGTGTTTTCTGGATATTATCAATGGTCATTATTGTTTTCAATTTTTTTTTATCAGGGAACATTTAATTTTGTACTGGGAAACAATCACTGGTTCCACATGCAGAAACCAGTTCTTCCTATCCCTGGATTCTAGGGAGAAAACTAGAGGAACTGCAGCAAACAAACATGATATTTCTGTTTGTATACATGACATTTTATGCACTTGCCTAAAGAAAGGACTTTGCTTTTCTCCAAAACCATTTTTACTATGATTTCTTGGTCTATTGCATACAAATTCCACACCACTTTGTCCGGATATGACTGCATGAAACCGGAAATATCCGGTTTCGTTTTGGCTAACTCAATCCCAGATATTGCCACAGCCCCGGTGTTGGTGTTTTCTGGATATTATCAATGGTCATTATTGTTTGGAACTTTTTTTTTTTTAATCAGGGAGCACTTAATTTTGTACAGGGAAACAATCACTGGTTCCACATGCAGAATTCAGTTCTTCCTATTCGTGTATTCTAGGGAGAAAACTAGAGGAACTTCGGCAAACAAACATGATATTTCTGCTTGTATACATGACATTTTATGCACTTTGATAAAGAAAGGATTTTGCTTTTCTCCAAAACCATTTTTACTATGATTTGATTGGTCTATTGCATACAAATTCCACACCACTTTGTCCGGATATGACAGCATGAAACCGGAAATATCCGGTTTTCTTTTGGCTAACTCAATCCCAGATATTGCCACAGCCCCTGTGTTTGTGTTTTCTGGATATTATCAAAGGACTTTATTCTTTTGAAACTTTTTTTTTATCAGGGAACATTTAATTTTGTACTGGAAAAACTCAGTTGTTCCACTTGAGAAACCAGCTCTAAACATTTGTATTTTCTACGAGGAATGCTAGAGGAACTGCAGCAAACAAACATGATATTTCTGTTTGTATACATGATATTTTATGCACCTGCCTAATGAAATGACTTTGCTTTTCTCCAAAACCATTTTTACTATGATTTTCTCGGTCTATTGCATACAAATTCCACACCACTTTGTCTGGATATGACTGCATGAAACCGGAAATATCTGGTTTTCTTTTGCCTAACTCAATCCCAGATTGCCACAGCCTCTGTGTTTGTGTTTTCTGGATATTATCAATGGTCATTATTGTTTTGAAAGTTTTTTTTATCAGGGAACATTTAATTTTGTACTGGGAAACACTCAGTGGTTCCACATGCAGACACCAGCTCTACACATTCATATGTTCTAAGTGAGAAACTAGAGGAACTGCGGCAAACAAACATGATATTTCTGTTTGTATACATGACATTTTATGCACTTGTCTATCGAAAAGACTTTGCTTTTCTCCAAAACCATTTTTACTATGATTTGCTTGGTCTATTGCATACAAATTCCACACCACTTTGTCCGGATATGACTGCATGAAACCGGAAATATCCGCTTTTGTTTTGGCTAACTCAATCCCAGATTGCCACAGCCTCTGTGTTTGTGTTTTCTGGATATTATCAATGGTCATTATTGTTTTGAAAGTTTTTTTTTTATCAGGGAACATTTAATTTTGTACTGGGAAACACTCAGTGGTTCCACATGGAGACACCAGCTCTACACATTCGTATTTTCTAAGCGAGAAACTAGCGGAACTGCGGCAAATAAACATGATATTTCTGTTTGTATACATGACATTTTATGCACATGACCAATGAAATGAATTTGCTTTTCTCCAAAACCATTTTGAGTGTAATTCTCTCAGTCCATTGCATAGGAATTCCACACCAGTTTGGCCAGATATGACTGGATGAAAGGGGAAATATCCGCTTTTTTTTGGCTAACTCAATCAGAGATATTGCGACAGCCTCTGTGTTTGTGTTTTCTGGTTATTATCAAAGGACTTTATTGTTTTGAATTTTTTTTTAAAAGGGAACATTTAATTTTGTACTGGGAAACTCTAATTGGTTCCACATGGAGACACCAGCTCTATACATTCGTATTTTCTAGGGAGAAAACTAGAGGAACTGCGGCAAGCAAACATGATATTTCTGTTTGTATACATGACATTTTATGCACTTGCCTAAAGAAAGGACTTTGCTTTTCTCCAAAACCATTTTTACTATGATTTTCTCGGTCCATTGCATAGGAATTCCACACCACTTTGTCCGGATATGACTGCATGAAACCGGAAATATCCGGTATTGTTTTGGCTAACTCAATCCCAGATATTGCCTCAGCCCCTGTGTTTGTGTTTTCTGGACATTATTAATGGTCATTATTGTTTGGAACGTTTTTATTTTTTTTTAATCAGGGAGCATTTAATTTTGTACAGGCAAACACACACTGGATCCACATGCAGAAACCAGTTCTTCCTATTCGTGTATTCTAGGGAGAAAACTAGAGGAACTGCGGCAAGCAAACATGATATATCTGTTTGTATACATGACATTTTATGCACTTGCCTAAAGAAAGGACTTTGCTTTTCTCCAAAACCATTTTTACTATGATTTTCTCGGTCCATTGCATAGGAATTCCACAGCACTTTTTCCGGATATGACTGCATGAAACCGGAAATATCCGGTTTTGTTTTGGCTAACTCAATCCCAGATATTGCCACAGCCCCTGTGTTTGTGTTTTCTGTATATTATCAGTGGACTTTATTGTTTTCAAAAATTTTTTTATCAGGTAGCATCTAATTTTGTACTGGGAAACACTCAGTGGTTCCACATGGAGACACCAGCTCTACACATTCGTATTTTCTAAGCGAGAAACTAGAGGAACTGCGGCAAACAATCATGATATTTCTGTTTGTATACATGACATTTTATGCACTTGTCTAACGAAAAGACTTTGCTTTTCTCCAAAACCACTTTTACTATGATTTGCTTGGTCTATTGCCTATAAATTCCACACGACTTTGTCCGGATATGACTGCATGAAACCGGAAATATCCGGTTTTGTTTTGGCTAACTCAATCCCAGATATTGCCACAGACCCTGTGTTTGTGGTTTCTGGATATTATCAATGGTCATTATTGCTTTGAACTTTATTTTTAATCAGGGAGCATTTAATTTTTTACAGGGAAACAATCACTGGTTCCACATGCAGAAACCAGTTCTTCCTATTCGTGTATTCTAGGAAGAAAACTAGAGGAACTGGGGCAAACAAACATGATATTTCTGTTTGTATACATGACATTTTATGCACTTGCCTAAAGAAAGGACTTTGCTTTTCTCCAAAACCATTTTTACTATGATTTTCTCAGTCCATTGCATAGGAATTCCACACCACTTTTTCCGGATATGACTGGATGAAACCGGAAATATCCGGTTTTGTTTTGGCTAACTCAATCCCAGATATTACCACAGCACCTGTGTTTGTGTTTTCTGGATATTATGAAAGGACTTTATTTTTTTGAATGTTTTTTATCAGGGAACATTTAATTTTGTACTGGGAAACACTCAGTGGTTCCACATGGAGACACCAGCTCTACACATTCGTATTTTGTATGAGAAAGCTAGAAGAACTGCGGCAAACAAACTTCATATTTCTGTTTGTATAGATGGCATTTTACGCATTTGCCTAAAGAAAAGACTGCTTTTCTCCAAAACCATTTTTACTATGACTTGCTTGATCTATTGCATACAAATTCCACACCACTTTGTCCGGATATGACTGCATGAAACCGGAAATATCCGGTTTTGTTTTGGCTAACTCAATCCCAGATAGCCACAGCCTCTTTGTTTGTGTTTTCTGGATATTATCAATGAACATTATTGTTTTGAAAGTTTTTTTTTTTTCTCAGGGAACATTTAATTTTGTACTGGGAAACACTCAGTGGTTCCACATGGAGACACCAGCTCTACACATTCGTATTTTCTAAGTGAGAATCTAGAGGAACTGCGGCAAACAATCATGATATTTCTGTTTGTATACATGACATTTTATGCACTTGTCCAACGAAAAGACTTTGCTTTTCTCCAAAACCACTTTTACTATGATTTGCTTGGTCTATTGCATAGAAATTCCACACCACTTTGTCCGGATATGACTGCATGAAACCGGAAATATCCGGTTTTGTTTTGGCTAACTCAATCCGAGATATTACCACAGCACCTGTGTTTGTGTTTTATGGATATTATCAATGGTCATTATTGCTTTGAACGTTATTTTTAATCAGGGAGCATTTAATTTTGTACAGGGAAACAATCACTGGTTCCACATGCAGAAACCAGTTCTTCCTATTCGTGTATTCTAGGGAGAAAACTAGAGGAACTGGGGCAAACAAACATGATATTTCTGTTTGTATACATGACATTTTATGCACTTGCCTAAAGAAAAGATTTGCTTTTCTCCAAAACCATTTTTACTATGATTTTCTCAGTCCATTGCATAGGAATTCCACACCACTTTTTCCGGATATGAATGGATGAAACCGGAAATATCCGGTTTTGTTTTGGCTAACTCAATCCCAGATATTGCCACAGCCCCTGTGTTTGTGTTTTCTGGATATTATCAATGGTCATTATTGCTTTGAACGTTTTTTTTTAATCAGGGAGCATTTAATTTTGTACAGGGAAACAATCACTGGTTCTACATATAGAAACCAGTTCTTCCTATTCATGTATTCTAGGGAGAAAAGTAGAGGAACTGGGGCAAACAAACATGATATTTCTGTTTGTATACATGACATTTTATGCACTTGCCTAAAGAAAAGACTTTGCTTTTCTCCAAAACCATTTTTACTATGATTTTCTCAGTCCATTGCATAGGAATTCCACACCACTTTGTCCGGATATGAATGGATGAAACCGGAAATATCCGGTTCTCTTTTGGCTAACTCTATCCCAGATATTGCCACAGCCCCTGTGTTTGTGTTTTCTGGATATTATGAAAGGACTTTATTATTTTGAATGCTTTTTATCAGGGAACGTTTAATTTTGTACTGGGAAACACTCAGTGGTTCCACATGGAGACACCAGCTCTACACATTCGTATTTTCTATGAGAAAGCTAGAAGAACTGCGGCAAACAAACTTGATATTTCTGTTTGTATAGATGGCATTTTATGCACTTGCCTAAAGAAAAGACTTGGCTTTTCTCCAAATCCATTTTTACTATGATTTGCTTGGTCTATTGCATACAAATTCCACAGCACTTTGTCCGGATATGACTGCATGAAACCGGAAATATGCGGTTTTGTTTTGGCTAACTCAATCCCAGATATTGCCACAGCCCCTGTGTTTGTGTTTTCTGGATATTATCAATGGTCATTATTGTTTGGAACTTTTTTTTTAAATCAGGGAGCATTTAATTTTGTACTGGGAAACAATCACTGGTTCCACATGCAGAAACCAGTTCTTCCTATTCGTGTATTCCAGGGAGAAAACTAGAGGAAGTGCGGCAAGCAAACATGATATTTCTATTTGTATACATGACATTTTATGCACTTGCCTAAAGAAAGGACTTTGCTTTTCTCCAAAACCATTTTTACTGTAATTCTCACAGTCCATTGCATACGAATTCCACAGCACTTTTTCCGGATATGACTGCATGAAACTGGAAATATCCGGTTTTGTTTTGGCTAACTCAATCCCAGATATTGCCACAGCCCCTGTGTTTGTGTTTTCTGGATATTATCAATGGTCATTATTGTTTGGAACTTTTTTTTAAATCAGGGAGCATTTAATTTTGTACTGGGAAACAATCACTGGTTCCACATGCAGAAACCAGTTCTTCCTATTCATGTATTCTAGGGAGAAAACTAGAGGAACTGCGGCAAGCAAACATGATATTTCTATTTGTATACATGACATTTTATGCACTTGCCTAAAGAAAGGACTTTGCTTGTCTCCAAAACCATTTTTACTGTAATTCTCTCAGTCCATTGCATACGAATTCCACACCACTTTGTCCGGATATGACTGGATGAAAGGGGAAATACCCACTTTGTTTTGGGTAACTCAATCCCAGATTGCAACAGCCTCTGTGTTTGGGTTTTCTGGATATTATCAAAAGACTTTATTGTTTTGAATGTTTTTTATCAGGGAACATTTAATTTTGTACTGTGAATCTCTAATTGGTCCCAAATGAAGACACCATCTCTACACATTCGTATTTTCTAGGAGAAAGCTAGAGGAACTGTGGCAAACAAACATGATATTTCTGTTTGTATAGATGGCATTTTACGCACTTGCCTAAAGAAAAGACTTTGCTTTTCTCCAAATCCATTTTTACTATGACTTGCTTGGTCTATTGCATACAAATTCCACACCACTTTGTCCGGATATGACTGCATGAAACCGGAAATATCCGGTTTTGTTTTGGCTAACTCAATCCCAGATAGCCACAGCCTCTTTGTTTGTGTTTTCTGGATATTACCAATGGTCATTATTGTTTTGAAAGTTTTTTTTTCTCAGGGAACATTTAATTTTGTACTGGGAAACACTCAGTGGTTCCACATGGAGACACCAGCTCTACACATTCGTATTTTCTAAGCGAGAAACTAGAGGAACTGCGGCAAACAATCATGATATTTCTGTTTGTATACATGACATTTTATGCACTTGTCCAACGAAAAGACTTTGCTTTTCTCCAAAACCACTTTTACTATGATTTGCTTGCTCTATTGCATAGAAATTCCACACCACTTTGTCCGGATATGACTGCATGAAACCGGAAATATCCGGTTTTGTTTTGGCTAACTCAATCCCAGATATTGCCACAGACCCTGTGTTTGTGTTTTATGGATATTATCAATGGTCATTATTGCTTTGAACGTTATTTTTAATCAGGGAGCATTTAATTTTGAAAAGGGAAACAATCACTGGTTCCACATGCAGAAACCAGTTCTTCCTATTTGTGTATTCTAGGGAGAAAACTGGAGGAACTGGGGCAAACAAACATGATATTTCTGTTTGTATACATGACATTTTATGCACTTACCTAAAGAAAAGACTTTGCTTTTCTCCAAAACCATTTTTACTATGATTTTCTCAGTCCATTGCATAGGAATTCCACACCACTTTGTCCGGATATGAATGGATGAAACCGGAAATATCCGGTTTTGTTTTGGCTAACTCAATCCCAGATATTGCCACAGCCCCTGTGTTTGTGTTTTCTGGATATTATCAATGGTCATTATTGCTTTGAACGTTTTTTTTTTAATCAGGGAGCATTTAATTTTGTACAGGGAAACAATCACTGGTTCTACATACAGAAACCAGTTCTTCCTATTCATGTATTCTAGGGAGAAAACAAGAGGAACTGGGGCAAACAAACATGATATTTCTGTTTGTATACATGACATTTTATGCACTTACCTAAAGAAAAGACTTTGCTTTTCTCCAAAACCGTTTTTACTATGATTTTCTCAGTCCATTGCATAGGAATTCCACACCACTTTGTCCGGATATGAATGGATGAAACCGGAAATATCCGGTTCTCTTTTGGCTAACTCAATCTCAGATATTGCCACAGCCCCTGTGTTTGTGTTTTCTGGATATTATGAAAGGACTTTATTATTTTGAATGTCCTTTATCAGGGCACATTGAATTTTGTACTGGGAAACACTCAGTGGTTCCACATGGAGACACCAGCTCTACACATTCGTATTTTCAAGCGAGAAACTAGAGGAACTGCGGCAAACAAACCTGATATTCCTGTTTGTATACATGACATTTTATGCACTTGCCTAAAGAAAGGACTTTGCTTTTCTCCAAAACCATTTTTACTATGATTTGCTTGGTCTACTGCATACAAATTCCACACCACTTTGTCTGGATATGACTGCATGAAACCGGAAATATCCGGTTATGTTTTGGCTAACTCCATCCCAGATATTGCCACAGCCTCTGTGTTGGTGTTTTCTGGATATTATCAACGATCATTATTGTTTTGAACTTTTTTTTAAATCAGGGAGCATTTGATTTTGTACAGGGAAACAATCACTGGATCCACATGCAGAAACCAGTTCTTCCTATTCGTGTATTCTAGGGAGAAATCTAGAGGAACTGCGGCAAGCAAACATGATATTTCTATTTGTATACATGACATTTTATGCACTTGCCTAAAGAAAGGACTTTGCTTTTCTCCAAAACCATTTTTACTGTAATTCTCTCAGTCCATTGCATACGAATTCCACACCACTTTGTCCGGATATGACTGCATGAAAGGGGAAATTTCCGCTTTTGTTTTGGCTAACTCAATCCCAGATATTGCCACAGCCCCTGTGTTTGTGTTTTCTGGATATTATCAAAGGACATTATTGTTTTGAAACTTTTTTTTATTGGGGAACATTTACTTTTGTACTGGGAAACACTCAGTGGTCCCACATGGAGAAACCAGCTCTAAACATTTGTATTTTCTACGGAGAATGCTAGAGGAACTGAAGCAAACAAACATGATATTTCTGTTTGTATACATGACATTTTATGCACCTGCCTAATGAAATGACTTTGCTTTCTCCAAAACCATTTTTACTGTAATTCTCTCAGTCCATTTCATACGAATTCCACACCACTTTGTCCGGATATGACTGGATGAAAGGGGAAATTTCCGCTTTTGTTTTGGCTAACTCAATCCCAGATATTGCCACAGCCCCTGTGTTTGTGTTTTCTGGATATTATCAATGGTCATTATTGTTTGGAACTTTTTTTTTAAATCAGGGAGCATTTAATTTTGTACAGGGAAACAGTCACTAGTTCCACATGCAGAATCCAGTTCTTCCTATTCGTGTATTCTAGGGAGAAAACTAGAGGAACTGCGGCAAGAAAACATGATATTTCTGTTTGTATACATGACATTTTATGCACTTGCCTGAAGAAAGGACTTTGCTTTTCTCCAAAACCATTTTACTATGATTTTCTGGGTCCATTGCATAGGAATTCCACACCACTTTGTCCAGATATGACTGCATGAAACCGGAAATATCCGGTTTTGTTTTCGCTAACTCAATCCCAGATATTGCCACAGCACCTGTGTTTGTGTTTTCTGGATATTATCAATGGACTTTATTGTTTTCAAATTTTTTTTATCAGGGCACATTTAATTTTGTACTGGGAAACACTCAGTGGTTCCTAATGGAGACACCAGCTCTACACATTCGTATTTTCTAAGCGAGAAACTAGAGGTACTGCGGCAAACAAACAGGATATTTCTGTTTGTATACATGACATTTTATGCACTTGCCTAAAGAAAGGACTTTGCTTTTCTCCAAAACCATTTGTACTATGATTTGCTTGGTCTATTGCATACAAATTCCACACTACTTTGTCCGGATATGACTGTATGAAACCGGAAATATCCGGTTTTGTTTTGGCTAACTCAATAACAGATTACCACAGCCCCTGTGTTTGTGTTTTCTGGATATTACTAATGGTCATTATTGTTTTGAAAGTTTTTTTTTTTCATCACGGAACATTTAATTTTGTTCTGGGAAACACTCAGTGGTTCCACATGGAGACACCAGCTCTACCCATTCGTATTTTCTAAGCGAGAAACTAGAGGAACTGTGGCAAACAAACATGATATTTCTGTTTGTATACATGACATTTTATGCACTTGTCCAACGAAAAGACTTCTTTTCTCCAAAACCACTTTTACTATGATTTGCTTGGTCTATTGCATACAAATTCCACACCACTTTGTCAGGATATGACTGCATGAAACCGGAAGTATCCGGTTTTCTTTTGGCTAACTCAATCCCAGATATTGCCACAGCACCTGTGTTTGTGTTTTCTGGATAATATCAATGGTCATTATTGCTTTGAAAGTATTTTTTTTAATCAGGGAGCATTCAATTTTGTACAGGGAAACAATCACTGTTTCCACAGGCAGAAACCAGTGCTTCCTATTCGTGTATTCCAGGGAGAAAACTAGAGAACTGCTGCAAACAAACATGATATTTCTGTTTGTATAGATGGCATTTTATGCACTTGCCTAACGAAAAGAGTTTGCTTTTCTTCAAAACCATTTTTACTATGATTTCCTTGGTCTATTGCATACAAATTCCACACCACTTTGTCCGGATATGACTGCATGAAACCGGAAATATCCGGTTTTGTTTTGGCTAACTCAATCCCAGATATTGCCACAGACCCTGTTTGTGTTTTCTGGATATTATCAATGGTCATTATTGTTTGGAACGTTTTTTTTTTAAATCAGGGAGCATTTAATTTTGTACTGGGAAACAATCACTGGTTCCACATGCAGAAACCAGTTCTTCCTATTCGTGTATTCTAGGGAGAAAACTAGAGGAACTGCGGCAAGCATACACGATATTTCTGTTTGTATACATGACATTTTATGCACTTGTCTAACGAAAAGACTTTGCTTTTCTCCAAAACCATTTTTACTATGATTTGCTTGGTCTATTGCATACAAATTCCACACCACTTTGTCCGGATATGACTGGATGAAAGGGGAAATATCCGCTTTTGTTTTGGCTAACTCAATCACAGATATTGCGACAACCTCTTTGTTTGTGTTTTCTGGATATTATCAATGGTCATTATTGTTTTGAAAGTTCTTTTTATCAGGGCACATTTAATTTTGTACTGGGAAACACTCAGTGGTTCCACATGGAGACACCAGCTCTACACATTCGTATTTTCTAAGCGAGAAACTAGAGGAACTCCGGCAAACAAACATGATAGTTCTGTTTGTATACATGACATTTTAATCACTTGCCTAACGAAAAGACTTTTCTTTTCTCCAAAACCATTTGTACTATGATTTGCTTGGTCTATTGCATACAAATTCCACACCACTTTGTCCGGATATGACTGCATGAAACCGGAAATATCCCGTTTTGTTTTGGCTAACTCAATCCCAGATATTGCCACAGCCCCTGTGTTTGTGTTTTCTGGATATTATCAATGGTCATTATTGTTTGGAACGTTTTTTTTAATCAGGGAGCATTTAATTTTGTACTGGGAAACACTCAGTGGTTCCAAATGCAGAAACCAGTTCTTCCTATTCGTGTATTCTAGGGAGAAAACTAGAGGAACTGCGGAAAGCAAACATGATATTTCTGTTTGTATACATGACATTTTATGCACTTGCCTGAAGAAAGGACTTTGCTTTTCTCCAAAACCATTTTTACTATGATTTGCTTGGTCTATTGCATACAAATTCCACACCACTTTGTCCGGATATGACTGCATGAAACCGGAAATATCCGGTTTTGTTTTGGCTAACTCAATCCCAGATTGCCACAGCCTCTGTGTTTGTGTTTTCTGGATATTATCAATGGTCATTATTGTTTTGAAAGTTCTTTTTATCACGGCACATTTAATTTTGTACTGGGAAACACTCAGTAGTTCCACATGGAGACACCAGCTCTACACATTCGTATTTTCTAAGCGAGAAACTAGAGGAACTGTGGCAAACAAACATGATATTTCTGTTTGTATACATGACATTTTATGCACTTGTCCAACGAAAAGACTTTGCTTTTCTCCAAAACCATTTTTACTATGATTTGCTTGGTCTATTGCATACAAATTCCACACCACTTTGTCCGGATATGACTGCATGAAACTGGAAATATCCGGTTTTGTTTTGGCTAACTCAATCCCCGATATTGCCACAGCCCCTGTTTTTGTGTTTTCTGGATGTTATCAATGGTCATTATTGTTTTGAACGTTTTTTTAATCATGGAGTATTTAATTTTGTACTGGGAAACAATGACTGGTTCCACATGCAGAAACCTGTTCTTCCTATTCGTGTATTCTAGGGAGAAAACTAGAGGAACTGCGGCAAGCAAACATGATATTTCTGTTTGTATGCATGACATTTTATGCACTTGCCTAAAGAAAGGACTTTGCTTTTCCCCAAAACCATTTTTACTATGATTTGCTTGGTCTATTGCATACAATTTCCACACCACTTTGTCCGGATATGACTGCATGAAACCGGAAATATCCGGTTTTGATTTGGCTAACTCAATCCCAGATATTGCCACAGCCCCTGTGTTTGTGTTTTCTGCATAGTATGAAAGGACTTTATTGTTTTGAAATTTTTTTTTATCAGGGAACATTTAATTTTGTACTGGGAAACACTCAGTGGTTCCACCTGGAGACACCAGCTCTACACATTCGTATCTTCTATGAGAAAGCTAGAAGAATTGCGGCAAACAAACTTGATATTTCTGTTTGTATAGATGGCATTTTATGCACTTGTCTAACGAAAAGACTTTGCTTTTCTCCAAATCCATTTTTACTATGATTTGCTTTGTCTATTGCATACAAATTCCACACCACTTTGTCTGGATATGACTGCATGAAACCGGAAATATCCGGTTTTGTTTTGGCTAACTCAATCCCAGATATTGCCACAGCCGCTGTGTTTGTGTCTTCTGGATATTATCAATGGTCATTATTGTTTGGAACTTTTTTTTTAATCAGGGTGCATTTAATTTTGTACTGGGAAACAATCACTGGTTCCACATGCAGAAACCAGTTCTTCCTATTCGTGTATTCTAGGGAGAAAACTAGAGGAACTGCGGCAAGGAAACATGATGTTTCTGTTTGTATACATGACATTTTATGCACTTTGCTAAAGAAAGGAGTTTGCTTTTCTCCAAAACCATTTTTACTATGATTTGCTTGGTCTATTCCATACAAATTCCACACCACTTTGTCCGGATATGACTGCATGAAACCGGAAATATCCGGTTTTGTTTTGGCTAACTCAATCCTAGATTGCCACAGCCTCTGTGTTTGTGTTTTCTGGATATTATAAATGATCATTATTGTTTTGAAATTTTTTTTATCAGGGCACATTTAATTTTGTACTGGGAAACACTCAGTGGTTCCATATGGAGACACCAGCTCTACACATTCGTATTTTCTAAGTGAGAAACTAGAGGAACTGCGGCAAACAAACAGGATATTTCTGTTTGTATACATGACATTTTATGCACTTGCCTAAAGAAAGGACTTTGCTTTTCTCCAAAACCATTTGTACTATGATTTGCTTGGTCTATTGCATACAAATTCCACACCACTTTGTCTGGATATGACTGCATGAAACCGGAAATATCCGGTTTTGATTTGGCTAACTCAATCCCAGATATTCCCACAGCCTCTGTGTTTGTGTTTTCTGGATATTACCAATGGACTTTATTGTTTTCAAATTTTTTTTTATCAGGGAACATTTAATTTTGTACTGGGAAACACTCAGTGGTTCCACATGGAGACACCAGCTCTACACATTCGTATTTTCTAAGCGAGAAACTAGAGGAACTGCGGCAAACAATCATGATATTTCTGTATGTATACATGACATTTTATGCACTTGCCTAAAGAAAAGACTTTGCTTTCTCCAAAACCATTTTTACTATGACTTGCTTGGTCTATTGCATAGGAAATCCACACCACTTTTTCCGGATATGAATGGATGAAACCGGAAATATCCGGTTCTCTTTTGGCTAACTCAATCCCAGATATTGCCACAGCCCCTGTGTTTGTGTTTTCTGCATATTATGAAAGGACTTTAATATTTTGAATGTTTTTTTATCAGGGAACATTTAATTTTGTACTGGGAAACACTCAGTGGTTCCACATGGAGACACCAGCTCTACACATTCGTATTTTCTATGAGAAAGCTAGAAGAACTGCGGCAAACAAACTTGATATTTCTGTTTGTATAGATGGCATTTTACGCACTTGCCTGAAGAAAAGACTTTGCTTTTCTCCAAATCCATTTTTAGTATGATTTGCTTGGTCTATTGCATACAAATTCCACACCACTTTGTCCGGATATGACTGCATGAAACCGGAAATATCCGGTTTTGTTTTGGCTAACTCAATCCCAGATATTGCCACAGCCTCTGTGTTTGTGTTTTCTGGATATTATCAATGGTCATTATTGTTTGGAACGTTTTTTTTTTTTAAATCAGGGAGCATTTAATTTTGTACTGGGAAACAATCACTGGTTCCCCATGCAGAAACCAGTTCTTCCTATTCGTTTATTCTAGGGAGAAAACTAGAGGAACTGCGGCAAGCAAACATGATATTTCTGTTTGTATACATGACATTTTATGCACTTTGCTAAAGAAAGGACTTTGCTTTTCTCCAAAACCATTTTTACTATGATTTGCTTGGTCTATTGCATACAAATTCCACACCACTTTGTCCGAATATGACTGCATGAAACCGGAAATATCCGGTTTTGTTTTGGCTAACTCAATAACAGATTGCCACAGCCTCTGTGTTTGTGTTTTCTGGATATTATCAATGGTCATTATTGTTTTGAAAGTTCTTTTTATCAGGGTACATTTAATTTTGTACTGGGAAACACTCAGTGGTTCCACATGGAGACACCAGCTCTACACATTCGTATTTTCTAAGCGAGAAACTAGAGGAACTGCGGCAAACAAACATGATATTTCTGTTTGTATACATGACATTTTATGCACTTGCCTAAAGAAAAGACTTTGCTTTTCTCCAAAACCATTTGTACTATGATTTGCTTGGTCTATTGCATACAAATTCCACACCACTTTGTCCTGATATGACTGTATGAAACCGGAAATATCCGGTTTTCTTTTGGCTAACTCAATCCCAGATATTGGCACAGCCCCTGTGTTTGTGTTTTCTGGATATTATCAATGGTCATTATTGTTTGGAACGTTTTTTTTTTAAATCAGGGAGCATTTAATTTTGTACAGGGAAACAATCACTGGTTCCCCATGCAGAAACCAGTTCTTCCTATTCGTTTATTCTAGGGAGAAAACTAGAGGAACTGCGGCAAGCAAACATGATATTTCTGTTTGTATACATGACATTTTATGCACTTTGCTAAAGAAAGGAGTTTGCTTTTCTCCAAAACCATTTTTACTATGATTTGCTTGGTCTATTGCATACAAATTCCACACCACTTTGTCCGAATATGACTGCATGAAACCGGAAATATCCGGTTTTGTTTTGGCTAACTCAATAACAGATTGCCACAGCCTCTGTGTTTGTGTTTTCTGGATATTATCAATGGTCATTATTGTTTTGAAAGTTCTTTTTATCAGGGTACATTTAATTTTGTACTGGGAAACACTCAGTGGTTCCACATGGAGACACCAGCTCTACACATTCGTATTTTCTAAGCGAGAAACTAGAGGAACTGCGGCAAACAAACATGATATTTCTGTTTGTATACATGACATTTTATGCACTTGCCTAAAGAAAAGACTTTGCTTTTCTCCAAAACCATTTGTACTATGATTTGCTTGGTCTATTGCATACAAATTCCACACCACTTTGTCCGGATATGACTGCATGAAACCGGAAATATCCGGTTTTCTTTTGGCTAACTCAATCCCAGATATTGGCACAGCCCCTGTGTTTGTGTTTTCTGGATATTATCAATGGTCATTATTGTTTGAACGTTTTTTTTTTAATCAGGGAGCATTTAGTTTTGTACAGGGAAACAATCACTGGTTCCACATGCAGAAACCAGTTCTTCCTATTCGTGTATCCTAGGGAGAAAACTAGAGGAACTGCGGAAAGCAAACATGATGTTTCTGTTTGTATACATGACATTTTATGCACTTTCCTGTAGAAAGGACTTTGCTTTTCTCCAAAACCATTTTTACTATGATTTGCTTGGTCTATTGCATACAAATTCCACACCACTTTGTCCGGATATGACTGCATGAAACCGGAAATATCCAGTTTTGTTTTGGCTAACTCAATCCCAGATTGCCACAGCACCTGTGTTTGTGTTTTCTGGATATTATCAATGGTCATTATTGTTTTGAAAGTTCTTTTTATCAGGGCACATTTAATTTTGTACTGGGAAACTCTAATTGGTTCCACATGGAGACACCAGCTCTACACATTCGTATTTTCTAAGCGAGAAACTAGGGGAACTGCGGAAAACAAACATGATATTTCTGTTAGTATACATGACATTTTATGCACTTACCTACAGAAAGGACTTTGCTTTTCTCCAAAACCATTTGTACTATGATTTGCTTGGTCTATTGCATACAAATTCCACACCACTTTGTCTGGATATGACTGCATGAAACCGGAAATATCCGGTTTTGTTTTGGCTAACTCAATAAGAGATTGCCACAGCCTCTGTGTTTGTGTTTTCTGGATATAACCAATGGTCATTATTGTTTTGAAAGTTTTTTTTTTTTTCATCAGGTTACATTTAATTTTGTTCTGGAAAACACTCAGTGGTTCCACATGGAGACACCAGCTCTACACATTCGTATTTTCTAAGCGAGAAACTAGAGGAACTGTGGCAAACAAACATGATATTTCTGTTAGTATGCATGACATTTTATGCACTTGTCCAACGAAAAGACTTTGCTTTTCTCCAAAACCATTTTTACTATGATTTGCTTGGTCTATTGCATACAAATTCCACACCACTTTGTCCGGATATGACTGCATGAAACCGGAAATATCCCGTTTTGTTTTGGCTAACTCAATCCCAGATATTGCCACAGCCGCTGTGTTTGTGTTTTCTGGATATTATCAATGGTCATTATTGTTTGGAACGTTTTTTTTAATCAGGGAGCATTTAATTTTGTACTGGGAAACAATCCCTGGTTCCACATGCAGAAACCAGTTCTTCCTATTCGTGTATTCTAGGGAGAAAACTAGAGGAACTGCGGAAAGCAAACATGATATTTCTGTTTGTATACATGACATTTTATGCAATTGCCTAAAGAAAGGACTTTGCCTTTCCCCAAAACCATTTGTACTATGATTTGCTTGGTCTATTGCATACAAATTCCACACCACTTTGTCCGGATATGACTGCATGAAACCGGAAATATCCGGTTTTATTTGGCTAACTCAATCCCAGATATTGCCAAAGCACCTGTGTTTGTGTTTTCTGGATATTATCAATGTTCTTTATTGTTTTCAAAAATTTTTTTATCAGGGCACATTTAATTTTGTACTGGGAAACACTCAGTGGTTCCACATGGAGACACCTGCTCTACACATTCGTACTTTCTAAGCGAGAAACTAGAGGAACTGCGGCAAACAATCATGATATTTCTGTTTGTGTACATGACATTTTATGCACTTGTCTAATGAAAAGACTTTGCTTTTCTCCAAAACCACTTTTACTATGATTTGCTTGGTCTATTGCATACAAATTCCACACCACTTTGTCCGGATATGACTGCATGAAACCGGAAATATCCGGTTTTGTTTTGGCTAACTCAATCCCCGATATTGCCACAGCCTCTGTGTTTGTGTTTTCTGGATATTATGAAAGGACTTTATTGTTTTGAAACTTTTTTTTATCAGGGAACATTTAATTTTGTACTGGGAAACACTCAGTGGTTCTACATGGAGACACAAGCTCTACACATTCGTATCTTCTATGAGAAAGCTAGAAGAACTGCGGCAAACAAACTTGATATTTCTGTTTGTATAGATGGCATTTTATGCACTTGTCTAACAAAAAGACTTTGCTTTTCTCCCAATCCATTTTTACTATGATTTGCTTGGTCTATTGCATACAAATTCCACACCACTTTGTCTGGATATGACTGCATGAAACCGGAAATATTCGGTTTTGTTTTGGCTAACTCAATCCCAGATATTGCCACAGCCTCTGTGTTTGTGTTTTCTGGATATTATCAATGGTCATTATTGTTTGGAACTTTTTTTTTAAATCAGGGAGCATTTAATTTTGTACTGGGAAACAATCACTGGTTCCACATGCAGAAACCAGTTCTTCCTATTCGTGTATTCTAGGGAGAAAACTAGTGGAACTGCGGCAAGCAAACATGATGTTTCTGTTTGTATACATGACATATTATGCACTTTGCTAAAGAAAGGACTTTGCTTTTCTACAAAACCATATTTACTATGATTTGCTTGGTCTATTGCATACAAATTCCACACCACTTTGTCCGGATATGACTGCATGAAACCGGAAATATCCGGTTTTGTTTTGGCTAACTCAATCCCAGATTGCCACAGCCTCTGTGTTTGTGTTTTCTGGATATTATCAATGATCATTATTGTTTTGAATTTTTTTTTATCAGGGCACATTTAATTTTGTACTGGGAAACACTCAGTGGTTCCACATGGAGACACCAGCTCTACCCATTCGTATTTTCTAAGCGAGAAACTAGAGGAACTGCGGCAAACAAACAGGATATTTCTGTTTGTATACATGACATTTTATGCACTTGCCTAAAGAAAGGACTTTGCTTTTCTCCAAAACCATTTGTACTATGATTTGCTTGGTCTATTGCATACAAATTCCACAGCATTTTGTCCGAATATGACTGTATGAAACCAGAAATATCCGGTTTTGTTTTGGCTAACTCAATAACAGATTCCCACAGCCTCTGTGTTTGTGTTTTCTGGATATTACCAATGGTCATTATTGTGTTGAAAGTTTTTTTTTTTTCATCAGGGAACATTTAATTTTGTTCTGGGAAACACTCAGTGGTTCCACATGGAGACACCAGCTCTACACATTCATGTTTTCTAAGCGAGAAACTAGAGGAACTGTGGCAAACAAACATGATATTTCTGTTTGTATACATGACATTTTATGCACTTGTCCAACGAAAAGACTTTGCTTTTCTCCAAAACCATTTTACTATGATTTGCTTGGTCTATTGCATACAAATTCCACACCACTTTGTCCGGATATGACTGCATGAAACCGGAAATATCCGGTTTTGTTTTGGCTAACTCAATCCCAGATATTGCCACAGCCCCTGTGTTTGTGTTTTCTGGATATTATCAATGGTCATTATTGTTTGAACGTTTTTTTTAATCAGGGAGCATTTAGTTTTGTACAGGGAAACAATCACTGGTTCCACATGCAGAAACCAGTTCTTCCTATTCGTGTATTTTAGGGAGAAAATTAGAGGAACTGCGGGAAACAAACATGATATTTCTGTTTGTATACATGACATTTTATGCACTTGCCTAAAGAAAGGACTATGCTTTTCTCCAAAACCATATTTACTATGATTTGCTTGGTCTATTGCATACAAATTCCACAGCACTTTGTCCGGATATGACAGCATGAAACCGGAAATATCCGGTTTCGTTTTGGGTAACTCAATCCCAGATATTGCCACAGCCCCTGTGTTTGTGTTTTCTGGATATTATCAATGGTCATTATTGTGTTGAAAGTTATTTTTCATCAGGGAACATTTAATTTTGTTCTGGGAAACACTCTGGTTCCACATGGAGACACCAGCTCTACACATTCGTATTTTCTAAGCGAGAAACTACAGGAACTGCGGCAAACAAACAGGATATTTCTGTTTGTATACATGACATTTTATGCACTTGCCTAAAGAAAGGACTTTGCTTTTCTCCAAAACCATTTTTACTGTGATTTTCTCGGTCCATTGCACAGGAATTCCACACCACTTTGTCCGGATATGACTACATGAAACTGGAAATATCCGGTTTTGTTTTGGCTAACTCAATCCCAGATATTGCCACAGCCCCTGTGTTTGTGTTTTCTGGATATTATCAATGGTCTTTATTGTTTGTAACGTTTTTTTTTTTAATCGGGGAGCAATTAATTTTGTACAGGGAAACACTCTCTGGATCCACATGCAGAATCCAGTTTTTCCTATTCGTGTATTCTAGGGAGAAAACTAGAGGAAATGCGGCAAATAAACATGATATTTCTGTTTGTATACATGACATTTTATGCACTTGCCTAAAGAAAGGACTTTGCTTTTCTACAAAACCATTTTTACGATGATTTGCTTGGTCTATTGCATAAAAATTCCACACCACTTTGTCCGGATATGACTGCATGAAACCGGAAATATCCGGTTTCGCTTTGGCCAACTCAATCCCAGATTGCCACAGCCTCTGTGTTTGTGTTTTCTGGATATTATCAATGGTCATTATTGTTTTGAAAGTTTTTTTTTTTTATCAAGGCACATTTAATTTTGTACTGGGAAACACTCAGTGGTTCCACATGGAGACACCAGCTCTACACATTCGTATTTTCTAAGCGAGAAACTAGAGGAATTGCGGCAAACAAACAGGATATTTCTGTTTGTATACATGACATTTTATGCACTTGCCTAAAGAAAGGAGTTTGCTTTTCTCCAAAACCATTTTTACTATGATTTGCTTGGTCTATTGCATAGGAATTCCGCACCACTTTGTCCGGATATGACTGCATGAAACTGGAAATATCCGGTTTTGTTTTGGCTAACTCAATCCCAGATATTGCCACAGCCCCTGTGTTTGTGTTTTCTGGATATTATCAATGGTCATTATTGTGTTGAAAGTTTTTTTTTTTTCATCAGGGAACATTTAATTTTGTTCTGGGAAACACTCAGTGGTTCCACATGGAGACACCAGCTCTAAACATTCGTATTTTCTAAGTGAGAAACTAGAGGAACTGTGGCAAACAAACATGATATTTCTGTTTGTATACATGACATTTTATGCACTTGTCCAACGAAAAGACTTTGCTTTTCTCCAAAAACATTTTTAGTATGATTTGCTTGGTCTATTGCATACAAATTCCACACCACTTTGCCCGGATATGACTGCATGAAACCGGAAATATCCGGTTTTGTTTTGGCTAACTCAATCCCAGATATTGCCACAGCCCCTCTGTTTGGGTTTTCTGGATATTATCAATGGTCATTATTGTTTTGAACGTTTTTTTTAAATCAGGGAGCATTTAATTTTCTACAGGGAAACAATCACTGGTTCCACATTCAGAAAGCAGTTCTTCCTATTCGTGTATTCTACGGAGAAAACTAGAGGAACTTCGGCAAACAAACATGATATTTCTGTTTGTATACATGACATTTTATGCACTTTGCTAAAGAAAGAACTTTGCTTTTCTCCAAAACCATTTTGATTATTATTTTCTCGGTCCATTGCATAGGAATTCCACACCACTTTGTCCGGATATGACTGCATGAAACTGGAAATATCCGGTTTTGTTTTGGCTAACTCAATCCCAGATATTGCCACAGCCACTGTGTTTGTGTTTTCTGGATATTATCAATGGTCTTTATTGTTTGGAACGTTTTTTTTTTTTAATCAGGGAGCAATTAATTTTGTACAGGGAAACAATCACTGGATCCACATGCAGAATCCAGTTTTTCCTATTCGTGTATTCTAGGGAGAAAACTAGAGGAACTGCGGCAAATAAACATGATATTTCTGTTTGTATACATGACATTTTATGCACTTGCCTAAAGAAAGGACATTGCTTTTCTCCAAAACATTTTTACTATGATTTGCTTGGTCTATTGCATACAAATTCCACACCACTTTGTCCGGATATGAATGGATGAAGCCGGAAATATCCGGTTTTGTTTTGGTTAACTCAATCCCAGATTGCCACAGCCTCTGTGTTTGTGTTTTCTGGATATTATCAATGGTCATTATTGTTTTGAAAGTTTTTATTTTTCATCAGGGAACATTTAATTTTGTTCTGGGAAATACTCTGGTTCCACATGGAGACACCAGCTCTACACATTCGTATTTTCTAAGCGAGAAACTAGAGGAACTGCGGCAAACAAACAGGATATTTCTGTTTGTATACATGACATTTTATGCACTTGCCTAAAGAAAGGACTTTGCTTTTCTCCAAAACCATTTTTACTGTGATTTTCTCGGTCCATTGCATAGGAATTCCACACCACTTTGTCAGGATATGACTGCATGAAACTGGAAATATCCGGTTTTGTTTTGGCTAACTCAATCCCAGATATTGCCACAGCCCCTGTGTTTGTGTTTTCTGGATATTATCAATGGTGTTTATTGTTTGGAACGTTTTTTTTTATAATCAGGGAGCAATTAATTTTGTACAGGGAAACAATCACTGGATCCACATGCAGAAACCAGTTTTTCCTATTCGTCTATGCTTGGGAGAAAACTAGAGGAACTGCGGCAAATAAACATGATATTTCTGTTTGTATACATGACATTTTATGCACTTGCCTAAAGAAAGGACTTTGCTTTTCTACAAAACCATTTTTACTATGATTTGCTTGGTCTATTGCATACAAATTCCACACCACTTTGTCCGGATATGACTGCATGAAACCAGAAATATCCGGTTTCGTTTCGGCTAATTCAATCCCAGATTGCCACCGCCTCTTTGTTTGTGTTTTCTGGATATTATCAATGGTCATTATTGTTTTGAAAGTTTTTTTTTATCAGGGAACATTTAATTTTGTACTGGGAAACACTCAGTGGTTCCACATGGAGACACCAGCTCTACACATTCGTATTTTCTAAGCGAGAAACTAGAGGAACTGCGGCAAACAAACAGGATATTTCTGTTTGTATACATGACATTTTATGCACTTGCCTAAAGAAAGGAGTTTGCTTTTCTCCAAAACCATTTGTACTATGATTTGCTTGGTCTATTGCATACAAATTCCACACCATTTTGTCCGGATATGACTGTAGGAAACCAGAAATATCCGGTTTTGTTTAGGCTAACTCAATAACAGATTGCCACAGCCTCTGTGTTTGTGTTTTCTGGATATTACCAATGGTCATTATTGTGTTGAAAGTTTTTTTTTTTTTCATCAGGGAACATTTAATTTTGTTCTGGGAAACACCCAGTGGTTCCACATGGAGACACCAGCTCTACACATTCATATTTTCTAAGCGAGAAACTAGAGGAACTGTGGCAAACAAACATGATATTTCTGTTTGTATACATGACATTTTATGCACTTGTCCAACGAAAAGACTTTTCTTTTCTCCAAAACCATTTTTACTATGATTTGCTTGGTCTATTGCATACAAATTCCACACCACTTTGTCCGGATATGACTGCATGAAACCGGAAATATCCGGTTTTGTTTTGGCTAACTCAATCCCAGATATTGCCACAGCCTCAGTGCTTGTGTTTTCTGGATATTATCAATGGTCATTATTGTTTGAACGCTTTTTTTTTAATCAGGGAGCATTTAGTTTTGTACAGGGAAACAATCACTGGTTCCACATGCAGAAACCAGTTCTTCCTATTCGTGTATTCTAGGGAGAAAACTAGAGGAACTGCGGGAAACAAACCTGATATTTCTGTTTGTATACATGGCATTTTATGCACTTGCCTAAAGAAAGGACTTTGCTTTTCTCCAAAACCATTTTTACTATTATTTTCTCGGTCCATTGCATAGGAATTCCACACCACTTTGTCCGGATATGACTGCATGAAACCAGAAATATCCGTTTTTGTTTTGGCTAACTCAATCCCAGATATTGCCGCAGCCCCTGTGTTTGTGTTTTCTGGATATTATCAATGGTCATTATTGTGTTGAAAGTTTTTTTTTTTCATCAGGGAGCATTTAATTTTGTTCTGGGAAACACTCAGTGGTTCCACATGGAGACAAGAGCTCTACACATTCGTATTTTCTAAGCGAGAAACTAGAGGAACTGTGGCAAACAAACGTGATATTTCTGTTTTTATATATGACATTTTATGCACTTGTCCAACGAAAAGACTTTTCTTTTCTCCAAAACCATTTTTACTATGATTTGCTTGGTCTATTGCATACAAATTCCACACCACTTTGTCTGGATATGACTGCAAGAAACCGGAAATATCCGGTTTTGTTTTGGCTAACTCAATCCCAGATATTGCCACAGCCCCTGTGTTTGTGTTTTCTGGATATTATCAATGGACTTTATTGTTTGAACGTTTTTTTTTAATCAGGGAGCATTTAGTTTTGTACAGGGAAACAATCACTGGTTCCACATGCAGAAACCAGTTCTTCCTATTCGTGTATTCTAGGGAGAAAACTAGAGGAATTGCGGCAAACAAACATGATATTTCTGTTTGTATACATGACATTTTATGCACTTGCCTAAAGAAAGGACTTTGCTTTTCTCCAAAACCATATTTACTATGATTTGCTTGGTCTATTGCATACAAATTCCACACCACTTTGTCCGGATATGACAGCATGAAACCGGAAATATCCGGTTTTGTTTTGGCTAACTCAATCCCAGATTGCCACAGCCCCTGTGTTTGTGTTTTCTGGATATTATCAATGGTCATTATTGTTTCTAACGTTTTTTCTAATCAGGGAGCATTTAATTTTGTACAGGGAAACAATCACTGGTTCCACATGCAGAAACCAGTTCTTCCTATTCGTGTATTCTAGGGAGAAAACTAGAGGAACTTCGGCAAACAAACATGATATTTCTGTTTGTATACATGACATTTTATGCACTTGCCTAAAGAAAGGACTTTGCTTTTCTCCAAAACCATTTTGATTATTATTTTCTCGGTCCATTGCATAGGAATTCCACACCACTTTGTCCGGATATGACTGCATGAAACTGGAAATATCCGGTTTTCTTTTGGCTAACTCAATCCCAGATTGCCACAGCCTCTGTGTTTGTGTTTTCTGGATATTATCCATGATCATTATTGTTTTGAAAGTTTTTTTTTATCAGGGCACATTTAATTTTGTACTGGGAAACTCTCAGTGGTTCCACATGGAGACACCAGCTCTACACATTCGTATTTTCTAAGCGAGAAACTAGAGGAACTGCGGCAAACAAACAGGATATTTCTGTTTGTATACATGACATTTTATGCACTTGCCTAAAGAAAGGACTTTGCTTTTCTCCAAAACCATTTGTACTATGATTTGCTTGGTCTATTGCATACAAATTCCACACCACTTTGTCCAGATATGACAGCATGAAACCGGAAATACCCGGTTTATTTTTGGCTAACTCAATCCCAGATATTGCCACAGCCCCTGTGTTTGTGTTTTCTGGATATTATCAATGGTCATTATTGTTTGGAACGTTTTTTTTTTAAATCAGGGAGCATTTGATTTTGTACAGGGAAACAATCACTGGATCCACATGCAGAAACCAGTTCTTCCTATTCGTGTATTCTAGGCAGAAAACTAGAGGAACTGGGGCAAATAAACATGATATTTCTGTTTGTATACATGACATTTTATGCACTTGCCTAAAGAAAGGACTTTGCTTTTCTCCAAAACCATTTTTACTGTGATTTGCTTGGTCTACTGCATAGGAATTCCACAGCACTTTTTCCGGGTATTACTGATTGAAACCGGAAATATCCGGTTTTCTTTTGGCTAACTCAATCCCAGATATTGCCAAAGCCCCTGTGTTTGTGTTTTCTGGATATTATCAAAGGACTTTATTGTTTTGAAACTTTTTTTATCAGGGAACATTTAATTTTGTACTGGGAAACTCTAATTAGTTCCACATGGAGACACCAGCTCTACACATTCGTATTTTCTAAGCGAGAAACTAGAGGAACTGCGGCAAGCAAACATATTTCTGTTTGTATACATGACATTTTATGCACTTGCCTAAAGAAAGGACTTTGCTTTTCTCCAAAACCATTTTTACTATGATTTGCTTGGTCTATTGCATACAAATTGCACACCACTTTGTCCGGATATGACAGCATGAAACCGGAAATATCCGGTTTTGTTTTGGCTAACTCAATCCCAGATATTGCCACAGTCCTTGTGTTTGTGTTTTCTGGATATTATCAATGGACTTTATTGTTTTCAAATTTTTTTTATCAGGGCACATTTAATTTTGTACTGGGAAACACTCAGTGGTTCCACATGGAGACACCAGCTCTACACATTCGTATTTTCTAAGCGAGAAACTAGAGGAACTGCGGCAAACAAACAGGATATTTCTGTTTGTATACATGACATTTTATGCACTTGCCTAAAGAAAGGACTTTGCATTTCTCCAAAACCATTTTTAGTATGAATTGCTTGGTCTATTGCATACAAATTCCACACCACTTTGTCCGGATATGACTGCATGAAACCGGAAATATCCGGTTTTGTTTTGGCTAACTCAATCCCAGATACTGCCACAGACCCTGTGTTTGGGTTTTCTGGATATTATTAATGGTCATTATTGTTTTGAAAGTTTTTTTTTTCATCAGGGAACATTTAATTTTGTTCTGGGAAACACTCAGTGGTTCCACATGGAGACACCAGCTCTACACATTCGTATTTTCTAAGCGAGAAACTAGAGGAACTGCGGCAAACAAACAGGATATTTCTGTTTGTATACATGACATTTTATGCACTTGCCTAAAGAAAGGACTTTGCTTTTCTCCAAAACCATTTTTAGTATGAATTGCTTGGTCTATTGCATACAAATCCCACACCACTTTGTCCGGATATGACTGCATGAAACCGGAAATATCCGGTTTTGTTTTGGCTAACTCAATAACAGATTACCACAGCCTCTGTGTTTGTGTTTTCTGCATATTATCAATGGTCATTATTGTTGGGAACGTTTTTTTAAATCACGGAGCATTTAGTTTTGTACAGGGAAACAATCACTGGTTCCACATGCAGAAACCAGTTCTTCCTATTCGTGTATTCTAGGGAGAAAACTAGAGGAACTGCAGCAAACAAACATGATATTTCTGTTTGTATACATGACATTTTATGCACTTTGCTAAAGAAAGGACTTTGCTTTTCTCCAAAACCATATTTACTATGATTTGCTTGGTCTACTGCATACAAATTCCACACCACTTTGTCCGGATATGACTGCATGAAACCGGAAATATCCGGTTTTGTTTTGGCTAACTCAATCCCAGATTGCCACAGCCTCTGTGTTTGTGTTTTCTGGATATTATCCATGATCATTATTGTTTTGAAAGTTTTTTTTTTTTTCAGGGAACATTTAATTTTGTACTGGGAAACTCTAATTGGTTCCACATGGAGACACCAGCTCTACACATTCGTATTTTCTAAGCGAGAAACTAGAGGAACTGCGGCAAGCAAACATATTTCTGTTTGTATACATGACATTTTATGCACTTGCCTAAAGAAAGGACTTTGCTTTTCTCCAAAACCATTTTTAGTATGAATTGCTTGGTCTATTGCATACAAATTCCACACCACTTTGTCCGGATATGACTGCAAGTAACCGGAAATATCCGGTTTTGTTTTGGCTAACTCAATCCCAGATATTGCCACAGCCCCTGTGTTTGGGTTTTCTGGATATTATCAAAAGACTTTATTGTTTGAACGTTTTTTTTTTTAATCAGGGAGCATTTAATTTTGTACTGGGAAATAATCACTGGTTCCACATGCAGAAACCAGTTCTTCCTATTCGTGTATTCTAGGGAGAAAACTAGAGGAACTGCGGCAAGCAAACATGATATTTCTGTTTGTATACATGACATTTTATGCACTTTGCTAAAGAAAGGACTTTGCTTTTCTCCAAAACCATTTTTAGTATAATTTGCTTGGTCTATTGCATACAAATTCCACACCACTTTGTCCAGATATGACTGCATGAAACCGGAAATATCCGGTTTTCTTTTGGCTAACTCAATCCCAGATTGCCACAGCCTCTGTGTTTGTGTTTTCTGGATATTATCCATGATCATTATTGTTTTGAAAGTTTTTTTTTATCAGGGCACATTTAATTTTGTACTGGGAAACACTCAGTGGTTCCACATGAAGACACCAGCTCTACACATTCGTATTTTCTAAGCGAGAAACTAGAGGAACTGCGGCAAACAAACATGATATTTCTGTTTGTATACATGACATTTTATGCACTTGCCTAAAGAAAGGACTTTGCTTTTCTCCAAAACCATTTGTAATATGATTTGCTTGGTCTATTGCATACAAATTCCACACCACTTTGTCCAGATATGACAGCATGAAACCGGAAATACCCGGTTTTTTTTTGGCTAACTCAATCCCAGATATTGCCACAGCCCCTGTGTTTGTGTTTTCTGGATATTATCAATGGTCATTATTGTTTGGAACGTTTTTTTTAAATCAGGGAGCATTTGATTTTGTACAGGGAAACAATCACTGGATCCACATGCAGAAACCAGTTCTTCCTATTCGTGTATTCTAGGCAGAAAACTAGAGGAACTGGGGCAAATAAACATGATATTTCTGTTTGTATACATGACATTTTATGCACTTGCCTAAAGAAAGGACTTTGCTTTTCTCCAAAACCATTTTTACTATGATTTGCTTGGTCTACTGCATACAAATTCCACACCATTTTGTCCGGATATGACTGTATGAAAACGGAAATACCCGGTTTTGTTTTGGCTAACTCAATAACAGATTGCCACATCCTCTGTGTTTGTGTTTTCTGGATATTACCAATGGTCATTATTGTTTTGTTAGTTTTTTTTTTTTTTCATCAGGGAACATTTAATTTTGTACTGGGAAATACTCAGTGGTTCCACATGGAGACACCAGCTCTACACATTCGTATTTTCTAAGCGAGAAACTAGAGGAACTGTGGCAAACAAACATGATATTTCTGTTTGTATACATGACATTTTATGCACTTGTCCAACGAAAAGACTTTGCTTTTCTCCAAAACCATTTGTACTATGATTTGCTTGGTCTATTGCATACAAATTCCACACCACTTTGTCCGGATATGACAGCATGAAACCGGAAATACCCGGTTTTTTTTTGGCTAACTCAATCCCAGATATTGCCACAGCCCCTGTGTTTGGGTTTTCTGGATATTATCAATGGTCATTATTGTTTGGAACGTTTTTTTTAAATCAGGGAGCATTTAATTTTGTACAGGGAAACAATCACTGGATCCACATGCAGAAACAAGTTCTTCCTATTCGTGTATTCTAGGCAGAAAACTAGAGGAACTGGGGCAAATAAACATGATATTTCTGTTTGTATACATGACATTTTATGTACTTGCCTAAAGAAAGGACTTTGCTTTTCTCCAAAACCATTTTTACTATGATTTGCTTGGTCTACTGCATAGGAATTCCACAGCACTTTTTCCGGGTATTACTGATTGAAACCGGAAATATCCGGTTTTCTTTTGGCTAACTCAATCCCAGATATTGCCACAGCCCCTGTGTTTGTGTTTTCTGGATATTATCAAAAGACTTTATTGTTTTGAAAATTTTTTTATCAGGGAACATTTAATTTTGTACTGGGAAACTCTCATTGGTTCCACATGGAGACACCAGCTCTACACATTCGTATTTTCTAAGCGAGAAACTAGAGGAACTGGGGCAAATAAACATGATATTTCTGTTTGTATACATGACATTTTATGCACTTGCCTAAAGAAAGGACTTTGCTTTTCTCCAAAACCATTTTTACTATGATTTGCTTGGTCTACTGCATAGGAATTCCACAGCACTTTTTCCGGGTATTACTGATTGAAACCGGAAATATCCGGTTTTCTTTTGGCTAACTGAATCCCAGATATTGCCAAAGCCCCTGTGTTTGTGTTTTCTGGATATTATCAAAGGATTTTATTGTTTTGAAACTTTTTTTTATCAGGGAACATTTAATTTTGTACTGGGAAACTCTAATTAGTTCCACATGGAGACACCAGCTCTACACATTCGTATTTTCTAAGCGAGAAACTAGAGGAACTGCGGCAAGCAAACATATTTCTGTTTGTACACATGACATTTTATGCACTTGCCTAAAGAAAGGACTTTGCTTTTCTCCAAAACCATTTGTACTATGATTTGCTTGGTCTATTGCATACAAATTCCACACCATTTTGTCCGGATATGACTGTATGAAACCGGAAATATCCGGTTTTGTTTTGGCTAACTCAATAACAGATTGCCACAGCCTCTGTGTTTGTGTTTTCTGGATATTACCAATGGTCATTATTGTTTTGAAAGTTTTTTTTTTTTCATCAGGGAACATTTAATTTTGTTCTGGAAAACACTCAGTGGTTCCACATGGAGACACCAGCTCTACATATTCGTATTTTCTAAGCGAGAAACTAGAGGAACTGTGGCAAACAAACATGATATTTCTGTTTGTATACATGACATTTTATGCACTTGTCCAACGAAAAGACTTTGCTTTTCTCCAAAACCATTTGTACTATGATTTGCTTGGTCTATTGCATACAAATTCCACACCACTTTGTCCGGATATGACAGCATGAAACCGGAAATATCCGGTTTTGTTTTGGCTAACTCAATCCCAGATATTGCCACAGCCCTTGTGTTTGTGTTTTCTGGATATTATCAATGGACTTTATTGTTTTCAAAATTTTTTTTATCAGGGAGCATTTAATTTTGTACAGGGAAACAATCACTGGATCCACATGCAGAAACAAGTTCTTCCTATTCGTGTATTCTAGGCAGAAAACTAGAGGAACTGGGGCAAATAAACATGATATTTCTGTTTGTATACATGACATTTTATGTACTTGCCTAAAGAAAGGACTTTGCTTTTCTCCAAAACCATTTTTACTATGATTTGCTTGGTCTATTGCATACAAATTCCACACCACTTTGTCCGGATATGACTGCATGAAACCGGAAATATCCGGTTTTGTTTTGGCTAACTCAATCCCAGATATTGCCACAGCCCTTGTGTTTGTGTTTTCTGGATATTACCAATGGTCATTATTGTTTTGTTAGTTTTTTTTTTTTAATCAGTGCACATTTAATTTTGTACTGGGAAACACTCAGTGGTTCCACATGGAGACACCAGCTCTACACATTAGTATTTTCTAATCGAGAAATTAAAGGAACTGTTGCAAACAAACATGATATTTCTGTTTGTATACATGACATTTTATGCACTTGTCCAACGAAAAGACTTTGCTTTTCTCCAAAACCATTTTTACTATGATTTGCTTGGTCTATTGCCTACAAATTCCACACCACTTTGTCCGGATATGACTGCATGAAACCGGAAATATCCGGTTTTGTTTTGGCTAACTCAATCCCAGATATTGCCACAGCCCCTGTGTTTGGGTTTTCTGGATATTATCAATGGTCATTATTGTTTTAACGTTTTTTTTAAATCAGGGAGCATTTAATTTTCTACAGGGAAACAATCACTGGTTCCACATGGAGACACCAGCTCTACACATTCGTATTTTCTAGCGAGAAAACTAGAGGAACTGCAGCAAACAAACATGATATTTCTGTTAGTATACATGATATTTTATGCACTTGCCTAAAGAAAGGACTTTGCTTTTCTCCAAAACCATATTTACTATGATTTGCTTGGTCTATTGCATACAAATTCCACACCACTTTGTCCGGATACGACAGCAAGAAACCGGAAATATCCGGTTTTGTTTTGGCTAACTCAATCCCAGATTGCCACAGCCCTTATATTTGTGTTTTCGGGATATTATCAATGATCATTATTGTTGGGAACGTTTTTTTACATCACGGAGCATTTAGTTTTGTACAGGGAAACAATCACTGGTTCCACATGCAGAAACAAGTTCTTCCTATTCGTTTATTCTAGGGAGAAAACTAGAGGAACTGCGGCAAACAAACAGGATATTTCTGTTTGTTTACATGACATTTTATGCACTTATACAACGAAAAGACTTTTCTTTTCTCCAAAACCATTTTTACTATGATTTGCTTGGTCTATTGCATACAAATTCCACACCACTTTGTCCGGATATGACAGCATGAAACTGGAAATATCCGGTTTTGTTTTGGCTAACTCAATCCCAGATATTGCCACAGCCCCTGTGTTTGTGTTTTCTGGATATTATCAATGGTCATTATTGTTTGGAACGTTTTTTTTAAATCAGGGAGCATTTAATTTTGTACAGGGAAACAATCACTGGATCCACATGCAAAAACCAGTTCTTCCTATTCGTGTATTCTAGGGAGAAAACTAGAGGAACTGCGGCAAATAAACATGATATTTCTGTTTGTATACATGACATTTTATGCACTTGCCTAAAGAAAGGACTTTGCTTTTCTCCAAAACCATTTTTACTATGATTTGCTTGGTCTACTGCATAGGAATTCCACAGCACTTTTTCTGGGTATTACTGATTGAAACCAGAAATATCCGGTTTTCTTTTGGCTAACTCAATCCCAGATATTGCCACAGCCCCTGTGTTTGTGTTTTCTGGATATTATCAATGTACCTTATTGTTTTGAAACTTTTTTTTTTCAGGGAACATTTAATTTTGTACTGGGAAACTCTAATTGGTTCTACATGGAGACACCAGCTCTACACATTCGTATTTTCTAAGCGAGAAACTAGAGGAACTGCGGCAAGCAAACATGATATTTCTGTTTGTATACATGACATTTTATGCACTTTGCTAAAGTAAGGACTTTGCTTTTCTCCAAAACCATTTTTAGTATAATTTGCTTGGTCTATTGCATACAAATTCCACACCACTTTGTCCAGATATGACTGCATGAAACTGGAAATATCCGGTTTTCTTTTGGCTAACTCAATCCCAGATTGCCACAGCCTCTGTGTTTGTGTTTTCTGGATATTATCAATGATCATTATTGTTTTGAAAGTTTTTTTTTATCAGGGCACATTTAATTTTGTACTGGGAAACACTCAGTGGTTCCACATGGAGACACCAGCTCTACACATTCCTATTTTCTAAGCGAGAAACTAGAGGAACTGCGGCGAACAAACAGGATATTTCTGTTTGTATACATGACATTTTATGCACTTGCCTAAAGAAAGGACTTTGCTTTTCTCCAAAACCATTTGTACTATGATTTGCTTGGTCTATTGCATACAAATTCCACACCACTTTGTCCAGATATGACAGCATGAAACCGGAAATACCCGGTTTATTTTTGGCTAACTCAATCCCAGATATTGCCACAGCCCCTGTGTTTGTGTTTTCTGGATATTATCAATGGTCATTATTGTTTGGAACGTTTTTTTTAAATCAGGGAGCATTTGATTTTGTACAGGGAAACAATCACTGGATCCACATGCAGAAACCAGTTCTTCCTATTCGTGTATTCTAGGCAGAAAACTAGAGGAACTGGGGCAAATAAACATGATATTTCTGTTTGTATACATGACATTTTATGTACTTGCCTAAAGAAAGGACTTTGCTTTTCTCCAAAACCATTTTTACTATGATTTGCTTGGTCTACTGCATAGGAATTCCACAGCACTTTTTCCGGGTATTACTGATTGAAACCGGAAATATCCGGTTTTCTTTTGGCTAACTCAATCCCAGATATTGCCACAGCCCCTGTGTTTGTGTTTTCTGGATATTATCAAAAGACTTTATTGTTTTGAAAAATTTTTTATCAGGGAACATTTAATTTTGTACTGGGAAACTCTCATTGGTTCCACATGGAGACACCAGCTCTACACATTCGTATTTTCTAAGCGAGAAACTAGAGGAACTGGGGCAAATAAACATGATATTTCTGTTTGTATACATGACATTTTATGCACTTGCCTAAAGAAAGGACTTTGCTTTTCTCCAAAACCATTTTTACTATGATTTGCTTGGTCTACTGCATAGGAATTCCACAGCACTTTTTCCGGGTATTACTGATTGAAACCGGAAATATCCGGTTTTCTTTTGGCTAACTGAATCCCAGATATTGCCAAAGCCCCTGTGTTTGTGTTTTCTGGATATTATCAAAGGATTTTATTGTTTTGAAACTTTTTTTTATCAGGGAACATTTAATTTTGTACTGGGAAACTCTAATTAGTTCCACATGGAGACACCAGCTCTACACATTCGTATTTTCTAAGCGAGAAACTAGAGGAACTGCGGCAAGCAAACATATTTCTGTTTGTACACATGACATTTTATGCACTTGCCTAAAGAAAGGACTTTGCTTTTCTCCAAAACCATTTGTACTATGATTTGCTTGGTCTATTGCATACAAATTCCACACCATTTTGTCCGGATATGACTGTATGAAACCGGAAATATCCGGTTTTGTTTTGGCTAACTCAATAACAGATTGCCACAGCCTCTGTGTTTGTGTTTTCTGGATATTACCAATGGTCATTATTGTTTTGAAAGTTTTTTTTTTTTCATCAGGGAACATTTAATTTTGTTCTGGAAAACACTCAGTGGTTCCACATGGAGACACCAGCTCTACATATTCGTATTTTCTAAGCGAGAAACTAGAGGAACTGTGGCAAACAAACATGATATTTCTGTTTGTATACATGACATTTTATGCACTTGTCCAACGAAAAGACTTTGCTTTTCTCCAAAACCATTTGTACTATGATTTGCTTGGTCTATTGCATACAAATTCCACACCACTTTGTCCGGATATGACAGCATGAAACCGGAAATATCCGGTTTTGTTTTGGCTAACTCAATCCCAGATATTGCCACAGCCCTTGTGTTTGTGTTTTCTGGATATTATCAATGGACTTTATTGTTTTCAAAATTTTTTTTATCAGGGAGCATTTAATTTTGTACAGGGAAACAATCACTGGATCCACATGCAGAAACAAGTTCTTCCTATTCGTGTATTCTAGGCAGAAAACTAGAGGAACTGGGGCAAATAAACATGATATTTCTGTTTGTATACATGACATTTTATGTACTTGCCTAAAGAAAGGACTTTGCTTTTCTCCAAAACCATTTTTACTATGATTTGCTTGGTCTATTGCATACAAATTCCACACCACTTTGTCCGGATATGACTGCATGAAACCGGAAATATCCGGTTTTGTTTTGGCTAACTCAATCCCAGATATTGCCACAGCCCTTGTGTTTGTGTTTTCTGGATATTACCAATGGTCATTATTGTTTTGTTAGTTTTTTTTTTTTAATCAGTGCACATTTAATTTTGTACTGGGAAACACTCAGTGGTTCCACATGGAGACACCAGCTCTACATATTCGTATTTTCTAATCGAGAAATTAAAGGAACTGTTGCAAACAAACATGATATTTCTGTTTGTATACATGACATTTTATGCACTTGTCCAACGAAAAGACTTTGCTTTTCTCCAAAACCATTTTTACTATGATTTGCTTGGTCTATTGCATACAAATTCCACACCACTTTGTCCGGATATGACTGCATGAAACCGGAAATATCCGGTTTTGTTTTGGCTAACTCAATCCCAGATATTGCCACAGCCCCTGTGTTTGGGTTTTCTGGATATTATCAATGGTCATTATTGTTTTAACGTTTTTTTTAAATCAGGGAGCATTTAATTTTCTACAGGGAAACAATCACTGGTTCCACATGGAGACACCAGCTCTACACATTCGTATTTTCTAGCGAGAAAACTAGAGGAACTGCAGCAAACAAACATGATATTTCTGTTAGTATACATGATATTTTATGCACTTGCCTAAAGAAAGGAGTTTGCTTTTCTCCAAAACCATATTTACTATGATTTGCTTGGTCTATTGCATACAAATTCCACACCACTTTGTCCGGATACGACAGCAAGAAACCGGAAATATCCGGTTTTGTTTTGGCTAACTCAATCCCAGATTGCCACAGCCCTTATATTTGTGTTTTCGGGATATTATCAATGATCATTATTGTTGGGAACGTTTTTTTACATCACGGAGCATTTAGTTTTGTACAGGGAAACAATCACTGGTTCCACATGCAGAAACAAGTTCTTCCTATTCGTTTATTCTAGGGAGAAAACTAGAGGAACTGCGGCAAACAAACAGGATATTTCTGTTTGTTTACATGACATTTTATGCACTTATACAACGAAAAGACTTTTCTTTTCTCCAAAACCATTTTTACTATGATTTGCTTGGTCTATTGCATACAAATTCCACACCACTTTGTCCGGATATGACAGCATGAAACTGGAAATATCCGGTTTTGTTTTGGCTAACTCAATCCCAGATATTGCCACAGCCCCTGTGTTTGTGTTTTCTGGATATTATCAATGGTCATTATTGTTTGGAACGTTTTTTTTAAATCAGGGAGCATTTAATTTTGTACAGGGAAACAATCACTGGATCCACATGCAAAAACCAGTTCTTCCTATTCGTGTATTCTAGGGAGAAAACTAGAGGAACTGCGGCAAATAAACATGATATTTCTGTTTGTATACATGACATTTTATGCACTTGCCTAAAGAAAGGACTTTGCTTTTCTCCAAAACCATTTTTACTATGATTTGCTTGGTCTACTGCATAGGAATTCCACAGCACTTTTTCTGGGTATTACTGATTGAAACCAGAAATATCCGGTTTTCTTTTGGCTAACTCAATCCCAGATATTGCCACAGCCCCTGTGTTTGTGTTTTCTGGATATTATCAATGTACCTTATTGTTTTGAAACTTTTTTTTTCAGGGAACATTTAATTTTGTACTGGGAAACTCTAATTGGTTCTACATGGAGACACCAGCTCTACACATTCGTATTTTCTAAGCGAGAAACTAGAGGAACTGCGGCAAGCAAACATGATATTTCTGTTTGTATACATGACATTTTATGCACTTTGCTAAAGTAAGGACTTTGCTTTTCTCCAAAACCATTTTTAGTATAATTTGCTTGGTCTATTGCATACAAATTCCACACCACTTTGTCCAGATATGACTGCATGAAACTGGAAATATCCGGTTTTCTTTTGGCTAACTCAATCCCAGATTGCCACAGCCTCTGTGTTTGTGTTTTCTGGATATTATCCATGATCATTATTGTTTTGAAAGTTTTTTTTTATCAGGGCACATTTAATTTTGTACTGGGAAACACTCAGTGGTTCCACATGGAGACACCAGCTCTACACATTCCTATTTTCTAAGCGAGAAACTAGAGGAACTGCGGCGAACAAACAGGATATTTCTGTTTGTATACATGACATTTTATGCACTTGCCTAAAGAAAGGACTTTGCTTTTCTCCAAAACCATTTGTACTATGATTTGCTTGGTCTATTGCATACAAATTCCACACCACTTTGTCCAGATATGACAGCATGAAACCGGAAATACCCGGTTTATTTTTGGCTAACTCAATCCCAGATATTGCCACAGCCCCTGTGTTTGTGTTTTCTGGATATTATCAATGGTCATTATTGTTTGGAACGTTTTTTTTAAATCAGGGAGCATTTGATTTTGTACAGGGAAACAATCACTGGATCCACATGCAGAAACCAGTTCTTCCTATTCGTGTATTCTAGGCAGAAAACTAGAGGAACTGGGGCAAATAAACATGATATTTCTGTTTGTATACATGACATTTTATGCACTTGCCTAAAGAAAGGACTTTGCTTTTCTCCAAAACCATTTTTACTGTGATTTGCTTGGTCTACTGCATAGGAATTCCACAGCACTTTTTCCGGGTATTACTGATTGAAACCGGAAATATCCGGTTTTCTTTTGGCTAACTCAATCCCAGATATTGCCAAAGCCCCTGTGTTTGTGTTTTCTGGATATTATCAAAGGACTTTATTGTTTTGAAACTTTTTTTATCAGGGAACATTTAATTTTGTACTGGGAAACTCTAATTAGTTCCACATGGAGACACCAGCTCTACACATTCGTATTTTCTAAGCGAGAAACTAGAGGAACTGCGGCAAGCAAACATATTTCTGTTTGTATACATGACATTTTATGCACTTGCCTAAAGAAAGGACTTTGCTTTTCTCCAAAACCATTTTTACTATGATTTGCTTGGTCTATTGCATACAAATTCCACACCACTTTGTCCGGATATGACAGCATGAAACCGGAAATATCCGGTTTTGTTTTGGCTAACTCAATCCCAGATATTGCCACAGTCCTTGTGTTTGTGTTTTCTGGATATTATCAATGGAATTTATTGTTTTCAAATTTTTTTTTATCAGGGCACATTTAATTTTGTACTGGGAAACACTCAGTGGTTCCACATGGAGACACAAGCTCTACACATTCGTATTTTCTAAGCGAGAAACTAGAGGAACTGCGGCAAACAAACAGGATATTTCTGTTTGTATACATGACATTTTATGCACTTGCCTAAAGAAAGGACTTTGCTTTTCTCCAAAACCATTTTTACTATGATTTGCTTGGTCTATTGCATACAAATTCCACACCATTTTGTCCGGATATGACTGTATGTAAACGGAAATATCCGGTTTTGTTTTGGCTAACTCAATAACAGATTGCCACAGCCTCTGTGTTTGTGTTTTCTGGATATTACCAATGGTCATTATTGTTTTGAAAGTTTTTTTTTTTTTTTCATCAGGGAACATTTAATTTTGTACTGGGAAACACTCAGTGGTTCCACATGGAGACACCAGCTCTACACATTCGTATTTTCTAAGCGAGAAACTAGAGGAACTGTGGCAAACAAACATGATATTTCTGTTTGTATACATGACATTTTATGCACTTGTCCAACGAAAAGACTTTGCTTTTCTCCAAAACCATTTGTACTATGATTTGCTTGGTCTATTGCATACAAATTCCACACCACTTTGTCCGGATATGACAGCATGAAACCGGAAATACCCGGTTTTTTTTTGGCTAACTCAATCCCAGATATTGCCACAGCCCCTGTGTTTGGGTTTTCTGCATATTATCAATGGTCTTTATTGTTTGGAACTTTTTTTTAAATCAGGGAGCATTTAATTTTGTACAGGGAAACAATCACTGGATCCACATGCAGAAACCAATTCTTCCTATTCGTGTATTCTAGGCAGAAAACTAGAGGAACTGGGGCAAATAAACATGATATTTCTGTTTGTATACATGACATTTTATGTACTTGCCTAAAGAAAGGACTTTGCTTTTCTCCAAAACCATTTTTACTATGATTTGCTTGGTCTACTGCATACAAATTCCACAGCACTTTTTCCAGGTATTACTGATTGAAACCGGAAATATCCGGTTTTCTTTTGGCTAACTCAATCCCAGATATTGCCACAGCCCCTGTGTTTGTGTTTTCTGGATATTATCAAAAGACTTTATTGTTTTGAAAATTTTTTTATCAGGGAACATTTAATTTTGTACTGGGAAACTCTCATTGGTTCCACATGTAGACACCAGCTCTACACATTCGTATTTTCTAAGCGAGAAACTAGAGGAACTGCGGCAAGCAAACATGATATTTCTGTTTGTATACATGACATTTTATGCACTTTGCTAAAGTAAGGACTTTGCTTTTCTCCAAAACCATTTTTAGTATAATTTGCTTGGTCTATTGCATACAAATTCCACACCACTTTGTCCAGATATGACTGCATGAAACTGGAAATATCCGGTTTTCTTTTGGCTAACTCAATCCCAGATTGCCACAGCCTCTGTGTTTGTGTTTTCTGGATATTATCCATGATCATTATTGTTTTGAAAGTTTTTTTTTATCAGGGCACATTTAATTTTGTACTGGGAAACACTCAGTGGTTCCACATGGAGACACCAGCTCTACACATTCCTATTTTCTAAGCGAGAAACTAGAGGAACTGCGGCGAACAAACAGGATATTTCTGTTTGTATACATGACATTTTATGCACTTGCCTAAAGAAAGGACTTTGCTTTTCTCCAAAACCATTTTTACTATGATTTGCTTGGTCTATTGCATACAAATTCCACACCACTTTGTCCAGATATGACAGCATGAAACCGGAAATACCCGGTTTATTTTTGGCTAACTCAATCCCAGATATTGCCACAGCCCCTGTGTTTGTGTTTTCTGGATATTATCAATGGTCATTATTGTTTGGAACGTTTTTTTTAAATCAGGGAGCATTTGATTTTGTACAGGGAAACAATCACTGGATCCACATGCAGAAACCAGTTCTTCCTATTCGTGTATTCTAGGCAGAAAACTAGAGGAACTGGGGCAAATAAACATGATATTTCTGTTTGTATACATGACATTTTATGCACTTGCCTAAAGAAAGGACTTTGCTTTTCTCCAAAACCATTTTTACTATGATTTGCTTGGTCTACTGCATAGGAATTCCACAGCACTTTTTCCGGGTATTACTGATTGAAACCGGAAATATCCGGTTTTCTTTTGGCTAACTCAATCCCAGATATTGCCAAAGCCCCTGTGTTTGTGTTTTCTGGATATTATCAAAGGACTTTATTGTTTTGAAACTTTTTTTATCAGGGAACATTTAATTTTGTACTGGGAAACTCTAATTAGTTCCACATGGAGACACCAGCTCTACACATTCGTATTTTCTAAGCGAGAAACTAGAGGAACTGTGGCAAACAAACATGATATTTCTGTTTGTATACATGACATTTTATGCACTTGCCTAAAGAAAGGACTTTGCTTTTCTCCAAAACCATTTTTACTATGATTTGCTTGGTCTATTGCATACAAATTCCACACCACTTTGTCCGGATATGACAGCATGAAACCGGAAATATCCGGTTTTGTTTTGGCTAACTCAATCCCAGATATTGCCACAGTCCTTGTGTTTGTGTTTTCTGGATATTATCAATGGACTTTATTGTTTTCAAATTTTTTTTTATCAGGGCACATTTAATTTTGTACTGGGAAACACTCAGTGGTTCCACATGGAGACACAAGCTCTACACATTCGTATTTTCTAAGCGAGAAACTAGAGGAACTGCGGCAAACAAACATGATATTTCTGTTTGTATACATGACATTTTATGCACTTGCCTAAAGAAAGGACTTTGCTTTTCTCCAAAACCATTTTTACTATGATTTGCTTGGTCTATTGCATACAAATTCCACACCATTTTGTCCGGATATGACTGTATGTAAACGGAAATATCCGGTTTTGTTTTGGCTAACTCAATAACAGATTGCCACAGCCTCTGTGTTTGTGTTTTCTGGATATTACCAATGGTCATTATTGTTTTGAAAGTTTTTTTTTTTTTCATCAGGGAACATTTAATTTTGTACTGGGAAACACTCAGTGGTTCCACATGGAGACACCAGCTCTACACATTCGTATTTTCTAAGCGAGAAACTAGAGGAACTGTGGCAAACAAACATGATATTTCTGTTTGTATACATGACATTTTATGCACTTGTCCAACGAAAAGACTTTGCTTTTCTCCAAAACCATTTGTACTATGATTTGCTTGGTCTATTGCATACAAATTCCACACCACTTTGTCCGGATATGACAGCATGAAACCGGAAATACCCGGTTTTTTTTTGGCTAACTCAATCCCAGATATTGCCACAGCCCCTGTGTTTGGGTTTTCTGGATATTATCAATGGTCATTATTGTTTGGAACTTTTTTTTAAATCAGGGAGCATTTAATTTTGTACAGGGAAACAATCACTGGATCCACATGCAGAAACCAATTCTTCCTATTCGTGTATTCTAGGCAGAAAACTAGAGGAACTGGGGCAAATAAACATGATATTTCTGTTTGTATACATGACATTTTATGTACTTGCCTAAAGAAAGGACTTTGCTTTTCTCCAAAACCATTTTTACTATGATTTGCTTGGTCTACTGCATAGGAATTCCACAGCACTTTTTCCAGGTATTACTGATTGAAACCGGAAATATCCGGTTTTCTTTTGGCTAACTCAATCCCAGATATTGCCACAGCCCCTGTGTTTGTGTTTTCTGGATATTATCAAAAGACTTTATTGTTTTGAAAATTTTTTTATCAGGGAACATTTAATTTTGTACTGGGAAACTCTCATTGGTTCCACATGTAGACACCAGCTCTACACATTCGTATTTTCTAAGCGAGAAACTAGAGGAACTGCGGCAAGCAAACATGATATTTCTGTTTGTATACATGACATTTTATGCTTTTGCCTAACGAAAAGACTTTGCTTTTCTCAAAAACAATTTTTACTGCGATTTTCTCAGTCTATTGCATACGAATTCCACACTACTTTGTCCGGATATGACTGGATGAAACCAGAAATATCCGGTTTTGTTTTGGCTAACTCAATCCCAGATATTGCCACAGCCCTTGTGTTTGTGCTTTCTGGATATTATCAATGGACTTTATTGTTCTCAAATTTTTTTTTATCAGGGCACATTTAATTTTGTACTGGGAAACACTCAGTGGTTCCACATGGAGACACCAGCTCTACACATTCGTATTTTCTAAGCGAGAAACTATAGAAACTGCGGCAAACAAACAGGATATTTCTGATTGTATACATGACATTTTATGCACTTGCCTAAAGAAAGGACTTTGCTTTTCTCCAAAACCATTTGTACTATGATTTGCTTGGTCTATTGCATACAAATTCCACACCATTTTGTCCGGATATGACTGTATGAAACCGGAAATATCCGGTTTTGTTTTGGCTAACTCAATAACAGATTCCCACAGCCTCTGTGTTTGTGTTTTCTGGATATTACAAATGGTCATTATTGTTTTGAAAGTTTTTTTTTTTCATCAAGGAACATTTAATTTTGTTCTGGGAAACACTCAGTGGTTCCACATGGAGACACCAGCTCTACACATTCATATTTTCTAAGCGAGAAACTAGAGGAACTGTGGCAAACAAACATGATATTTCTGTTTGTATACATGACATTTTATGCACTTGTCCAACGAAAAGACTTTGCTTTTCTCCAAAACCATTTTAGTATGATTTGCTTGGTCTATTGCATACAAGTTCCACACCACTTTGTCCGGATATGACTGCATGAAACCGGAAATATCCGGTTTTGTTTTGGCTAACTCAATCCCATATATTGCCACAGCCCCTGTGTTTGTGTTTTCTGGATATTATCAAAGGATTTTATTGTTTTGAAACTTTTTTTTATCAGGGAACATTTAATTTTGTACTGGGAAACTCTAATTAATTCCACATGGAGACACCAGCTCTACACATTCGTATTTTCTAAGCGAGAAACTAGAGGAACTGCGGCAAGCAAACATATTTCTGTTTGTACACATGACATTTTATGCACTTGCCTAAAGAAAGGACTTTGCTTTTCTCCAAAACCATTTGTACTATGATTTGCTTGGTCTATTGCATACAAATTCCACACCACTTTGTCCGGATATGACAGCATGAAACCGGAAATATCCGGTTTTGTTTTGGCTAACTCAATCCCAGATATTGCCACAGCCCCTGTGTTTGGGTTTTCTGGATATTATCAATGGTCATTATTATTTGAACTTTTTTTTAAATCAGGGAGCATTTAATTTTGTACTGGGAAACAATCACTGGTTCCACATGCAGAAACCAGTTCTTCCTATTCGTGTATTCTAGGGAGAAAACTAGAGGAACTGCGGCAAGCAAACATGATATTTCTGTTTGTATACATGACATTTTATGCACTTTGCTAAAGAAAGGACTTTGCTTTTCTCCAAAACCATTTTTACTATGATTTGCTTGGTCTATTGCATACAAATTCCACACCACTTTGTCCGGATATGACTGCATGAAACCGGAAATACCCGGTTTTGTTTTGGCTAACTCAATCCCAGATTGCCACAGCCTCTGTGTTTGTGTTTTCTGGATATTATCCATGATCATTATTGTTTTGAAAGTTTTTTTTTATCAGGGCACATTTAATTTTGTACTGGGAAACACTCAGTGGTTCCACATGGAGACACCAGCTCTACACATTCGTATTTTCTAAGCGAGAAACTAGAGGAACTGCGGCAAACAAACATGATATTTCTGTTTGTATACATGACATTTTATGCACTTGCCTAAAGAAAGGACTTTGCTTTTCTCCAAAACCATTTGTACTATGATTTGCTTGGTCTATTGCATACAAATTCCACACCATTTTGTCCGGATATGACTGTACGAAACAGGAAATATCTGGTTTTGTTTTGGCTAACTCAATAACAGATTGCCACAGCCTCTGTGTTTGTGTTTTCTGGATATTACCAATGGTCATTATTGTTTTGAAAGTTTTTTTTTTTCATCAGGGAACATTTAATTTTGTTCTGGAAAACACTCAGTGGTTCCACATGGAGACACCAGCTCTACACATTCGTATTTTCTAAGCGAGAAACTAGAGGAACTGTGGCAAACAAACATGATATTTCTGTTTGTATACATGACATTTTATGCACTTGTCCAACGAAAAGACTTTGCTTTTCTCCAAAACCATTTTTACTATGATTTGCTTGGTCTATTGCATACAAATTCCACACCACTTTGTCTGGATATGACTGCATGAAACCGGAAATATCCAGTTTTCTTTTCGCTAACTCAAACCCAGATTGCCACAGCCCCTGTGTTTGTGTTTTCTGGATATTATCAATGGACTTTATTGTTTTCAACATTTTTTTTATCAGGGCACATTTAATTTTGTACTGGGAAACACTCAGTGGTTCCACATGGAGACACCAGCTCTACACATTCGTATTTTCTAAGCGAGAAACTAGAGGAACTGTGGCAAACAAACATGATATTTCTGTTTGTATACATGACGTTTTATGCACTTGTCCAACGAAAAGACTTTGCTTTTCTCCAAAACCATTTTTACTATGATTTGCTTGGTCTATTGCATACAAATTCCACACCACTTTGTCCGGATATGACTGCATGAAACCGTAAATATCCGGTTTTGTTTTGCCTATCTCATTCCCAGATATTGCCACAGCCCCTGTGTTTGTGTTTTCTGGATATTATCAATGGTCATTATTGTTTGAACGCTTTTGTTTTTAAATCAGCGAGCATTTAATTTTGTACTGGGAAACAATCACTGGTTCCACATGCAGAAACCAGTTCTTCCTATTCGAGTATTCTAGGGAGAAAACTAGAGGAACTGTGGCAAGCAAACATGATATTTCTGTTTGTATACATGACATTTTATGCACTTTGCTAAAGAAAGGACTTTGCTTTTCTACAAAACCATATTTACTATGATTTGCTTGGTCTACTGCATACAAATTCCACACCACTTTGTCCGGATATGACTGCATGAAACCGGGAAATATCCGGTTTTGTTTTGGCTAACTCAATCCCAGATTGCCACAGCCTCTGTGTTTGTGTTTTCTGGATATTACCAATGGTCATTATTGTTTTGTTAGTTTTTTTTTTTTTAATCATTGCACATTTAATTTTGTACTGGGAAACACTCAGTGGTTCCACATGGAGACACCAGCTCTACACATTAGTATTTTCTAAGCGAGAAATTAAAGGAACTGTTGCAAACAAACATGATATTTCTGTTTGTATACATGACATTTTATGCACTTGTCCAACGAAAAGACTTTGCTTTTCTCCAAAACCATTTTTACTATGATTTGCTTGGTCTATTGCCTACAAATTCCACACCACTTTGTCCGGATATGACTGCATGAAACCGGAAATATCCGGTTTTGTTTTGGCTAACTCAATCCCAGATATTGCCACAGCCCCTGTGTTTGGGTTTTCTGGATATTATCAATGGTCATTATTGTTTGAACGTTTTTTTTAAATCAGGGAGCATTTAATTTTCTACAGGGAAACAATCACTGGTTCCACATGGAGACACCAGCTCTACACATTCGTATTTTCTAGCGAGAAAACTAGAGGAACTGCAGCAAACAAACATGATATTTCTGTTTGTATACATGATATTTTATGCACTTGCTTAAAGAAAGGAGTTTGCTTTTATCCAAAACCATATTTACTATGATTTGCTTGGTCTATTGCATACAAATTCCACACCACTTTGTCCGGATATGACAGCATGAAACCGGAAATATCCGGGTTTTTTTTTGGCTAACTCAATCCCAGATTGCCACAGCCCTTGTATTTGAATTTTCTGGATATTATCAATGGACTTTATTGTTTTCAAATTTTTTTTTTATCAGGGCACATTTAATTTTGTACTGGGAAACACTCAGTGGTTCCACATGGAGACACCAGCTCTACACATTCGTATTTTCTAGCGAGAAAACTAGAAAACTGCGGCAAACAAACATGATATTTCTGTTTGTATACATGACATATTATGCACTTGCCTAACGAAAAGACTTTGCTTTTCTCCAAAACCATTTTTAGTATGAATTGCTTGGTCCATTGCATACAAATTCCACACCACTTTGTCCGGATATGACTGCATGAAACCGGAAATATCCGGTATTGTTTTGGCTAACTCAATCCCAGATATTGCCACAGCCCCTGTGTTTGGGTTTTCTGGATATTATCAATGGTCATTATTGTTTGAACGTTTTTTTTTTAAATCAGGGAGCATTTAATTTTGTACTGGGAAACAATCACTGGTTCCACATGCAGAAACCAGTTCTTCCTATTCGTGTATTCTAGGGAGAAAACTAGAGGAACTGCGGCAAGCAAACATGATATTTCTGTTTGTATACATGACATTTTATGCACTTTGCTAAAGAAAGGACTTTGCTTTTCTCCAAAACCATTTTTACTATGATTTGCTTGGTCTATTGCATACAAATTCCACACCACTTTGTCTGGATATGACTGCATGAAACCGGAAATATCCAGTTTTCTTTTGGCTAACTCAAACCCAGATTGCCACAGCCCCTGTGTTTGTGTTTTCTGGATATTATAAATGGTCATTGTTGTTTTGAAATTTTTTTTATCAGGGCACATTTAATTTTGTACTGGGAAACACTCAGTGGTTCCATATGGAGACACCAGCACTACACATTCGTATTTTCTAAGCGAGAAACTAGAGGAACTGCAGCAAACAAACAGGATATTTCTGTATACATGACATTTTATGCACTTGCCTAAAGAAAGGACTTTGCTTTTCTCCAAAACCATTTTTACTATGATTTGCTTGGTCTATTGCATACAAATTCCACACCACTTTTTCCGGATATGACTGCATGAATCCGGAAATATCCGGTTTTTTTTGGCTAACTCAATAACAGATTCATACAGCCTCTGTGTTTGTGTTTTCTGGATATTACCAATGGTCATTATTGTGTTGTAAGTTTTTTTTTTTTTTTCATCAGGGAACATTTAATTTTGTTCTGGGAAACACTCAGTGGTTCCACATGGAGACACCAGCTCTACACATTCGTATTTTCTAAGCGAGAAACTAGAGGATCTGTGGCAAACAAACATGATATTTCTGTTTGTATACATGACATTTTATGCACTTGTCCAACGAAAAGACTTTGCTTTTCTCCAAAACCATTTTTGCTATGATTTGCTTGGTCTATTGCATACAAATTCCACACCACTTTGTCCGGATATGACTGCATGAAACCGGAAATATCCGGTTTTGTTTTGGCTAACTCAATCCCAGATATTTCCACAGCCCCTGTGTTTGTGTTTTCTGGATATTATCAATGGTCATTGTTGTTTGGAAATTTTTTTTTTATCAGGGCACATTTAATTTGTACTGGGAAACACTCAGTGGTTCCACATGGAGACACCAGCTCTATACATTCGTATTTTCTAAGCGAGAAACTAGAGGAACTGCGGCAAACAAACAGGATATTTCTGTTTGTATACATGACATTTTATGCACTTGCCTAAGGAAAGGACTTTGCTTTTCTCCAAAACCATTTTTACTATGATTTGCTTGGTCTATTGCATACAAATTCCACACCACTTTGTCCGGTTATGACAGCATGAAACCGGAAATATCCGGTTTTCTTTTGGCTAACTCAATCCCAGATATTGCCACAGCCCCTGTGTTTGTTTTTTCTGGATATTATCAAAGGACTTTATTGTTTTGAAAATTTTTTTATCAGGGAACATTTAATTTTGTACTGGGAAACTCTAATTAGTTCCACATGGAGACACCAGCTCTACACATTCGTATTTTCTAAGCGAGAAACTAGAGGAACTGCGGCAAGCAAACATGATATTTCTGTTTGTATACATGAGATTTTATGCACTTTGCTAAAGAAAGGAATTTGCTATTCTCCAAAACCATTTTTACTATGATTTGCTTGGTCTATTGCATACAAATTCCACACCACTTTTTCCGGATATGTCTCCATGAAACCGGAAATATCCGGTTTTGTTTTGGCTAACTCAATAACAGATTCCCACAGCCTCTGTGTTTGTGTTTTCTGGATATTACCAATGGTCATTATTGTGTTGAAAGTTTTTTTTTTCATCAGGGAACATTTAATTTTGTTCTGGGAAACCCTCAGTGGTTCCACATGGAGAAACCAGTTCTTCCTATTCATATATTCTAGGGAGAAAACTAGAGGAACTGCGGCAAACAAACAGGATATTTCTGTATACATGACATTTTATGCACTTGCCTAAAGAAAGGACTTTCCTTTCTCCAAAACCATTTTTACTATGATTTGCTTGGTCTATTGCATAGACCGAATGTTGGGTTTTTTAAGAGTATCCTGTAGATTCCTGACAGTATTTTTTAGATTTCTAATTTCTTCTTCTTTTCTTTGGTTTGCCTGTTTCCTTTCCTGTTCTCTGTCTTCTAAGTCTGATATTTTCTCTTCTGCTTCGCTTATTCTGTTTTTAAGGCTCTCTAATGTGTTTGTCATTTGATCTATTGAATTCTTCATTTCATTATGATTTCTCGTCACTATCAGAGTTTCTTGTTCCACTAGTTGTTTCATTTCATTTTGATTCCTCCTTAATATTTCACTTTCATGAGAGAGATTTTCTATCTTGTCCATTAAGGATTTCTGTAGTTCCAGAATTTGTTTTTGACAACTTCTTAATGTTCTTATCAATTTTTGAGATCTGCTTCTTGCATTCTTCGATCTCATCATCTTCATAATCTTGAATTGGGGTGTCTTTTTCATTTGGGGGCGTCATAGTGTCTTCCTTGTTCTTGTTACCTCGGTTTTTGCGTTTGTTGTTTGGCATGTTGGAGATATTTGGTTTCTTCACTGTGGTGTTTTTTCTTGTTACACTATGGCTCTATATTAAGTGGACTGTCTGCTTTCAGTGGAGCCTTAGAGGCTTGAGATGAGTGTGGACTGAGAGCTGTGTTTGATTCCTCAGGGTTGAGGGTGTGTCAAATATGACACTCCCAGGTTAGGTGTGGTAAATCTCTATCTCTTTTTTTGATCTAAAAGGGAAGTAATTCCGCACAGCTGAACGTAATTGGAGGTAGTTAGCAGGCAAATGATATACCCACAGGAGCCAGAGATTGGAAGCTCTTTCCCAAGGACCACACAGGGAATCTCTGCTGCCCTCAGTGTGGGCTCCAATTCTCCTGCAGTCTCCCACTGTGTTGCCAAGTTAGATGCTAATCTCCTGTTATTTCACCCCTCCCCCCAGAGTCCGGTGTTTCTGCTAGGCTCAGGCCTGGTGTAGACCTGAGGTCGCCCTGCTTATGACGTATGTCAAAAATGGCACCTGCTCTGTCTTGCTCGCCTTTGAGAGGTGAGCGGAGAGAGGGCAATTTGTGTCTGTATCAGTCATTTTTTTTTATTTTTTCCTATCTCTCTTCTAGTTAGCCTGGTGAACTTTCCCCCACGGAGTTTCAAGCCTCGTTCCCTCTAGCCTCCTCTTTCCGCTTCCCCGCTGGTGTTTCGGGCTATTGAGGTTCGGCTCACCTCGCGTTCCAGCGCTGATGTGTTGAGTCTCCCGCTGGTGTCCCGAACTTGGGCTCCCAAGCTCTCCACGCAGGTACACTGTGAATCACTAGTTCCGGAAGAGTTTCCAATGCTGTTTATTCCCCTACTCTTCCTTGACCCTGCAGTATCTCCACTTATATTAAACTTTCTCTCCCCCCGGACTAATAGTGTGCTCCCTGCCTATTCCGCCATCTTGCCGCTCTCAGGGAACATTTATTTTAGCACTGGGAAACTCTAATTGGTTCCACATGGAGACACCAGCTCTACACATTCGTATATTCTAGGAAGAAAGCTAGAGGAACTACGGCAAAAAATCATGATATTTCTGTTTATATAGATGGCATTTTATGCACTTGCCTAACGAAAGGACTTTGCTTTTCTCCAAAACCATTTTTACTGTGATTTTGCTGTCCATTGCATACGAATTCCACACTACTTTGTCCTGATATGACTGGATGAAACCGGAAAAATCCCGTTTTGTTTTGGCTAACTCAATCCCAGATATTGCGACATACCCTGTGTTTGTGTTTTCTGGATATTATCAAAGGACTTTATTGTTTTGAATGTTTTTTATCAGGGAACATTTAATTATGTACTGGGAAACACTCAGTGGTTCCACATGGAGACACCAGCTATACACATTCGTATTTTCTAGCGAGAAAGCTAGAGGAACTGCGGCAAACGAACATCATATTTCTGTTTGTTTACATGATATTTTAGGCACTTGCCTAACGAAAAGACTATGCTTTTCTCCAAAACCATTTTTACTATGATATTCTGGGTCCATTGCATATGAATTCCACACCACTTTGTCCGGATATGACTGGATGAAACCAGAAATATGCGGTTCTGTGTTTGATAACTCAATCCCAGATATTGTCAGAGCACCTGTGTTTCTGATTTCTGGATATAATCGAAGGACTTTATTATTTTGAAAGTTATTTTTTTTTATCAGGGAACATTTCATTTTGTACTGGGAAACTCTAATTGGTTCCACATGGAGACACCAGCTCTACACATTCGTATATTCTGGGGAGAAATCTAGAGGAAATGCAGCAAACGAACATGATATTTCTGTTTTTATACATGATATTTTAGGCACTTGCCTAACGAAAAGACTTTGCTTTTCTCCAAAACCATTTACTGAGATTTTGTCTGTCCATTGCATACGAATTGCACACCACTTTGTCCAGATATGAGTGGATGAAACCGGAAATATCCGGTTTTGTTTTGGCTAACTCAATTCCAGATATTGCCACAGCCCCTGAGTTTCTGTTTTCTGGATATCATCGAAGGACTTTATAGTTTTGAAAGTTTTTTTTTTAATCAGGAAACATTTAATTTTGTACTGGGAAACTCTAATTGGTTCCACATGGAGACACCAGCTCTACACATTCGTATTTTCTATGGAGAAAGCTAGAGGAACTGTGGCAAACAATCATATTTCTGTTTATATAGATGGCATTTTATGCACTTGCCTAACGAAAAGACTTTGCTTTTCTTAAAAACCATTTTCACTGTGATTTTCTCGGTCCATTGCATACGAATTGCAAACCACTTTGTCCGGATATGAGTGGATGTATCCGGAAATATCCGGTTTTGTTTTGGCTAACTCAATTCAAGATATTGCCACAGCCACTGTGTTTGTGTTTTCTGGATATTATCGAAGGATTTTATTGTTTTGAAATTTTTTTATCAGGGAACATTTAATTTTGTACTGTGAAACACCAATTAGTTCCACATGGAGAAACCGGCTCTACACATTCGTATTGTCTAGGGAGAATGCTAGAGGATCTCCGGCAAACAAACATGATATTTCTGTTTGTATACATGAAATTTTATGCACTTGCCTAATGAAAAGACTTTGCTTTTCTCCAAAACCATTTTCACTGCAATTTTCTCAGTCCATTGCATACGAATTCCACATCACTTTGACCGGTTATGAGTGGATGAAAGGGGGAATAACCGCTTGTGTTTTGGCTAACTGAATCCCAGATTTTGCCACAGCCCCTGTGTTTGTGTTTTCTGGATATTATCGAAGGACTTTATTATTTTGAATGTTTTTTGTCAAGGAACATTTGATTTTGTACTGGGAAACTTTAATGGGCCCACATGGGGACACCAGCTCTACACATTCATATTTTTTAGGGAGAAAGCGAGAGGAACTGAGGAAAACAAACATGATATTTCTGGTTGTATACATGACATTTTTTGCACTTGCCTAAAAAAAAAGACTTTGCTTTTCTCCAAATCCATATTTCTGTGATTTAGTCGGTCCATTGCATACGAATTCCAAACCACTTTGTACGGATATGACTGGATGAAACCGGAAATATCCGGTTTTGTTTTGCTATCTCATATCCAGACATTGCGACAGCATCTGTGTTTGAATTTTCTGGATATAATCGAAGGACTTTATTGTTTTTGAAAGATTTTTTAATAAGGGAAAATTTAATTTTGTACTGGGAAACTAATTGCTTCCACATGGAGACACCAGCTCTACACATTCGTATTTTCTAGGGAGAAACTAGAGGAACTGCGGCAAACAAACATGATATTTCTGTTTGTATACATGACATTTTATGCACTTGTCTAACGAAAAGACTTTGCTTTTCTCCACAACCATTTTTACTGTGATTTTCTCAGTCAATTACATACGAATTCCACACCACTTTGTCCGGATATGACTGGATGAAACCGGAAATATCCGCTTCTGTTTTGGCTAACTGAATCCCAGATATTGCCACAGCCTCTGTGTTTGTCTTTTCTAGATATTATCGATGGAATTTATTGTTTTGAATGATTTTTTTATCAGGGAACATTTAATTTTGTACTGGGAAACTGTGATTGGTTCCACATGGTGACACCAGCTCTACACATTCGTATTTTCTAGGGAGAAATCTAGAGGAACTGCGGCAAACCAACATAATATTTCTGTTTGTATACATGACATTTTATGCACTTGCCTATCAAAACGACTTTGCTTTTCTCCAAAGCCATTTTTACTGTGATTTTGTCTCTCCATTGCACACGAATTGCACACCACTTTGTCCATATATGAGTGGATGAAACCGGAAATATCCGCTTCTGTTTTGGCTAACTGAAACCCAGATATTGCCGAAGAGCCTGTGTTTGTGTTTTCTGGATATTATCGATGGACTTTATTGTTTCGAAAGTTTTTTTTTTTATCTAGGAACATTTAATTTTGTACTAGGAAACTGTGACTGGTTCCACATGGAGACACCAGCTCTACACATTCTTATTTTCTAGGAGAAAGCTAGTGGAACTGCAGCAAACAAACATGATATTTCTGTTTGTATACATGACATTTTATGCACTTGCCTAATGAAAAGACATTGCTTTTCTCCAAAACCATTTTTACTGTGATTTTCTCGGTCCATTGCATACCAATTGCACACCACTTTTTCCGGATATGACTGGATGAAACCGGAAATATGCGGATGTGTTTTGGCTAACTCAATCCCACATATTGCAACAGCCTCTGTGTTTGTGTTTTCTGGATAATATCGACATTTTATGGTTTTGAAAGTTTTTTTTTAATAAGGGAACATTTAATTTCCTAATGAGAAACACTCACTGGTTTCACATGGAGAAACAATTCTGCACCTTCGTATTTTCTAACGAGAACCCTAGAGGAACTTCGGCAAACAAACATGATATTTCTGTTTGTATGCATGACATTTTATGCACTTGCCTAACGAAAAGACTTTGCTTTTCTCCAAAACCATTTTTACTGTGATTTTGTCTGTCCATTGCATACGAATTCCTCAACATTTTGTCCATATATGAGTGGATGAAACCGGAAATATCCGGTTCTGTTTTGGCTAACTGAAACCCAGATATTGCCAAAGAGCCTATATTTGTTTTCTGGATATTATCGATGGACTTTATTGTTTTGAAAGTTTTTTTTTTGTCAGTGAACATTTAATTTTGTACTGGGAAGCACTCACTATTTCCACATGGAGACACCAGCTCTACACATTCGTATTTTGTATAGAGAAATCTAGAGGAACTGCGGCAAACAAAAATGATATTTCTGCTTGTATAGATGACATATTATGCTCTTGCCTAACGAAAAGACTGCTTTTCTCAAAAACATTTTTATGGTGATTTTCTGGGTCCATTGCATACGAATTCCACACCAATTTGTCCGGATATGACTGGATGAAACCGGAAATATCCGGTTGTGTTTTGGCTAACTGATATCCAGATATTGCTACAGCCACTTTGTTTCTGTTTTCTGGATATTATCGAAGGACTTTTTTTGAATGATTTATTTATCAGGGAACATTTAATTTTGTACTGGGAAAAACTCACTGGTTCCACATGCAGACACCAGCTCTACACATTCGTATTTTCTAGCGAAAAAGCTAGAGGAACTGTGCCAAACAATCATGATATTTCTGCTTCTATAGATGACATATTATGCACTTGCCTATCGAAAAGACTTTGCTTTTCTCGAAAACCATTTTTACTGTGATGTTCTGGGTCCATTGCATACGAATTCCACACCACTTTTTACAGATGTGACTGGATGAAACCGGAAATATCCGGTTGTCTTTTGGCTAACTGATATCCAGATATTGCGACAGCCTATGTGTTTGTGTTTTCTGGATATTATCGACGGACTTTATTGTGTTGAAAGATTTTTTTTCATCAGGGAACATTTAATTTTGTACTGGGAAACTAATTGGATCCACATGGAGACACAAGCTCTACACCTTCATATTTCCTAGCGAGAAAGCTAGAGGAATTGCGGCAAACAAACATGATATTTCTGCTTGTATAGATGACATTTTATGCACTTGCCTAACGAAAAGACTTTGCTTTCCCCCAAAACATTTTTATTGTGATTTTGTCTGTCCATTGCATATGAATTCCACACCAATTTGTCTGGATATGACTGGATGAAACCGGAAATATACGGTTTTGTTTTGGGTAACTGAATCCCAGATATTGCCGCAGCCTCTGTGTTTGTGTTTTCTGGATATTATCGATGGAATTTATTGGTTTTAAAGTTTTTTTTTTTTAATCAGGGAACATTTAATTTTTTTTTTGACAGGCAGCGTGGATAGTGAGAGAGAGAGACAGAGAGAAAGGTCTTCCTTTTTGTCGTTGGTTCACCTTCCAATGGCCGCTGCGGCCGGTGCATCTCGCTGATCCGAAGCCAGGAGCCAGGTGCTTCTCCTGGTCTCCCATGCGGGTGCAGGGCCCAAGCACTTGGGCCATCCTCCACTGCCTTCCCGGGCCATTGCAGAGAGCTGGCCTGGAAGAGGGGCAACCGGGCTAGAATCCGGCGCCCCATCCGGGACTACAACGTGGTGTGCCGGCACCGCAAGGTGGAGGATTAGCCGGTTAAGCCACAGCGCCAGCTGAACATTTAATTTTGTACTGCGAAACTCTGATTGGTTCCACATGGAGACACCAACTCTGCACATTCGTATTTTCTAGGAGAAAACTAGAGGAACTGCAGCAAACAAACATAATATTTCTGTGTGTATCGATGACATTTTAAGAACTTGCCTAACGAAAAGACTTTGCTTTTCTCCAAAACCATTTTTACTGTGATTTTGTTTGTCTATTTCATAAATTTCACATCACTTTGTCCGGATATGACTGGATGAAACTGGAAATATCCGGTTTTGTTTTGGCTAACTCAATCCCCGATATTGCCACAGATTCTGTGTTTGTGTTTTCTGGATATAATCGAAGGACTTTATTGTTTTCAGTGTTTTTTATCAGGGAACATTTAATTTTGTACTGGGAAACTGTGATTGGTTCCGCATGGTGACACCAGCTCTACACATTCGTATTTTCTAGGGAGAAAGGTAGAGGAACTGCGGCAAACAAACATGATATTTCTGTTTGTATACATGACATTTTATGCACTTGTCTAACGAAAAGACTTTGTTTTTCTCCACAACCATTTTTACTGTGATTTTCTCAGTCAATTACATACGAATTCCACACCACTTTGTCCGGATATGACTGGATGAAACCGGAAATATCCGCTTCTGTTTTGGCTAACTGAATCCCAGATATTGCCACAGCCTCTGTGTTTGTCTTTTCTAGATATTATCGATGGAATTTATTGTTTTGAATGATTTTTTTTTTATCAGGGAACATTTAATTTTGTACTGGGAAACTGTGATTGGTTCCACATGGTGACACCAGCTCTACACATTCGTATTTTCTAGGGAGAAATCTAGAGGAACTGCGGCAAACCAACATAATATTTCTGTTTGTATACACGACATTTTATGCACTTGCCTATCAAAAAGACTTTGCTTTTCTCCAAAGCCATTTTTACTGTGATTTTGTCTCTCCATTGCACACGAATTGCACACCACTTTGTCCATATATGAGTGGATGAAACCGGAAATATCCGCTTCTGTTTTGGCTAACTGAAACCCAGATATTGCCGAAGAGCCTGTGTTTGTGTTTTCTGGATATTATCGATGGACTTTATTGTTTCGAAAGTTTTTTTTTTTATCTAGGAACATTTAATTTTGTACTAGGAAACTGTGACTGGTTCCACATGGAGACACCAGCTCTACACATTCTTATTTTCTAGGAGAAAGCTAGTGGAACTGCAGCAAACAAACATGATATTTCTGTTTGTATACATGACATTTTATGCACTTGCCTAATGAAAAGACATTGCTTTTCTCCAAAACCATTTTTACTGTGATTTTCTCGGTCCATTGCATACCAATTGCACACCACTTTTTCCGGATATGACTGGATGAAACCGGAAATACGCGGATGTGTTTTGGCTAACTCAATCCCACATATTGCAACAGCCTCTGTGTTTGTGTTTTCTGGATAATATCGACATTTTATGGTTTTGAAAGTTTTTTTTTAATAAGGGAACATTTAATTTCCTAATGAGAAACACTCACTGGTTTCACATGGAGAAACAATTCTGCACCTTCGTATTTTCTAACGAGAACCCTAGAGGAACTTCGGCAAACAAACATGATATTTCTGTTTGTATGCATGACATTTTATGCACTTGCCTAACGAAAAGACTTTGCTTTTCTCCAAAACCATTTTTACTGTGATTTTGTCTGTCCATTGCATACGAATTCCTCAACATTTTGTCCATATATGAGTGGATGAAACCGGAAATATCCGGTTCTGTTTTGGCTAACTGAAACCCAGATATTGCCAAAGAGCCTATATTTGTTTTCTGGATATTATCGATGGACTTTATTGTTTTGAAAGTTTTTTTTTGTCAGTGAACATTTAATTTTGTACTGGGAAGCACTCACTATTTCCACATGGAGACACCAGCTCTACACATTCGTATTTTGTATAGAGAAATCTAGAGGAACTGCGGCAAACAAAAATGATATTTCTGCTTGTATAGATGACATATTATGCTCTTGCCTAACGAAAAGACTGCTTTTCTCAAAAACATTTTTATGGTGATTTTCTGGGCCCATTGCATACGAATTCCACACCAATTTGTCCGGATATGACTGGATGAAACCGGAAATATCCGGTTGTGTTTTGGCTAACTGATATCCAGATATTGCTACAGCCACTTTGTTTCTGTTTTCTGGATATTATCGAAGGACTTTTTTTGAATGATTTATTTATCAGGGAACATTTAATTTTGTACTGGGAAAAACTCACTGGTTCCACATGCAGACACCAGCTCTACACATTCGTATTTTCTAGCGAAAAAGCTAGAGGAACTGTGCCAAACAATCATGATATTTCTGCTTCTATAGATGACATATTATGCACTTGCCTATCGAAAAGACTTTGCTTTTCTCGAAAACCATTTTTACTGTGATGTTCTGGGTCCATTGCATACGAATTCCACACCACTTTTTACAGATGTGACTGGATGAAACCGGAAATATCCGGTTGTCTTTTGGCTAACTGATATCCAGATATTGCGACAGCCTATGTGTTTGTGTTTTCTGGATATTATCGACGGACTTTATTGTGTTGAAAGATTTTTTTTCATCAGGGAACATTTAATTTTGTACTGGGAAACTAATTGGATCCACATGGAGACACAAGCTCTACACCTTCATATTTCCTAGCGAGAAAGCTAGAGGAATTGCGGCAAACAAACATGATATTTCTGCTTGTATAGATGACATTTTATGCACTTGCCTAACGAAAAGACTTTGCTTTCCCCCAAAACATTTTTATTGTGATTTTGTCTGTCCATTGCATATGAATTCCACACCAATTTGTCTGGATATGACTGGATGAAACCGGAAATATACGGTTTTGTTTTGGGTAACTGAATCCCAGATATTGCCGCAGCCTCTGTGTTTGTGTTTTCTGGATATTATCGATGGAATTTATTGGTTTTAAAGTTTTTTTTTTTTAATCAGGGAACATTTAATTTTTTTTTTTGACAGGCAGCGTGGATAGTGAGAGAGAGAGACAGAGAGAAAGGTCTTCCTTTTTGTCGTTGGTTCACCTTCCAATGGCCGCTGCGGCCGGTGCATCTCGCTGATCCGAAGCCAGGAGCCAGGTGCTTCTCCTGGTCTCCCATGCGGGTGCAGGGCCCAAGCACTTGGGCCATCCTCCACTGCCTTCCCGGGCCATTGCAGAGAGCTGGCCTGGAAGAGGGGCAACCGGGCTAGAATCCGGCGCCCCATCCGGGACTACAACGTGGTGTGCCGGCACCGCAAGGTGGAGGATTAGCCGGTTAAGCCACAGCGCCAGCTGAACATTTAATTTTGTACTGCGAAACTCTGATTGGTTCCACATGGAGACACCAACTCTGCACATTCGTATTTTCTAGGAGAAAACTAGAGGAACTGCAGCAAACAAACATAATATTTCTGTGTGTATCGATGACATTTTAAGAACTTGCCTAACGAAAAGACTTTGCTTTTCTCCAAAACCATTTTTACTGTGATTTTGTTTGTCTATTTCATAAATTTCACATCACTTTGTCCGGATATGACTGGATGAAACTGGAAATATCCGGTTTTGTTTTGGCTAACTCAATCCCCGATATTGCCACAGATTCTGTGTTTGTGTTTTCTGGATATAATCGAAGGACTTTATTGTTTTCAGTGTTTTTTATCAGGGAACATTTAATTTTGTACTGGGAAACTGTGATTGGTTCCGCATGGTGACACCAGCTCTACACATTCGTATTTTCTAGGGAGAAAGGTAGAGGAACTGCGGCAAACAAACATGATATTTCTGTTTGTATACATGACATTTTATGCACTTGTCTAACGAAAAGACTTTGTTTTTCTCCACAACCATTTTTACTGTGATTTTCTCAGTCAATTACATACGAATTCCACACCACTTTGTCCGGATATGACTGGATGAAACCGGAAATATCCGCTTCTGTTTTGGCTAACTGAATCCCAGATATTGCCACAGCCTCTGTGTTTGTCTTTTCTAGATATTATCGATGGAATTTATTGTTTTGAATGATTTTTTTTTATCAGGGAACATTTAATTTTGTACTGGGAAACTGTGATTGGTTCCACATGGTGACACCAGCTCTACACATTCGTATTTTCTAGGGAGAAATCTAGAGGAACTGCGGCAAACCAACATAATATTTCTGTTTGTATACACGACATTTTATGCACTTGCCTATCAAAAAGACTTTGCTTTTCTCCAAAGCCATTTTTACTGTGATTTTGTCTCTCCATTGCACACGAATTGCACACCACTTTGTCCATATATGAGTGGATGAAACCGGAAATATCCGCTTCTGTTTTGGCTAACTGAAACCCAGATATTGCCGAAGAGCCTGTGTTTGTGTTTTCTGGATATTATCGATGGACTTTATTGTTTCGAAAGTTTTTTTTTATCTAGGAACATTTAATTTTGTACTAGGAAACTGTGACTGGTTCCACATGGAGACACCAGCTCTACACATTCTTATTTTCTAGGAGAAAGCTAGTGGAACTGCAGCAAACAAACATGATATTTCTGTTTGTATACATGACATTTTATGCACTTGCCTAATGAAAAGACATTGCTTTTCTCCAAAACCATTTTTACTGTGATTTTCTCGGTCCATTGCATACCAATTGCACACCACTTTTTCCGGATATGACTGGATGAAACCGGAAATATGCGGATGTGTTTTGGCTAACTCAATCCCACATATTGCAACAGCCTCTGTGTTTGTGTTTTCTGGATAATATCGACATTTTATGGTTTTGAAAGTTTTTTTTTAATAAGGGAACATTTAATTTCCTAATGAGAAACACTCACTGGTTTCACATGGAGAAACAATTCTGCACCTTCGTATTTTCTAACGAGAACCCTAGAGGAACTTCGGCAAACAAACATGATATTTCTGTTTGTATGCATGACATTTTATGCACTTGCCTAACGAAAAGACTTTGCTTTTCTCCAAAACCATTTTTACTGTGATTTTGTCTGTCCATTGCATACGAATTCCTCAACATTTTGTCCATATATGAGTGGATGAAACCGGAAATATCCGGTTCTGTTTTGGCTAACTGAAACCCAGATATTGCCAAAGAGCCTATATTTGTTTTCTGGATATTATCGATGGACTTTATTGTTTTGAAAGTTTTTTTTTGTCAGTGAACATTTAATTTTGTACTGGGAAGCACTCACTATTTCCACATGGAGACACCAGCTCTACACATTCGTATTTTGTATAGAGAAATCTAGAGGAACTGCGGCAAACAAAAATGATATTTCTGCTTGTATAGATGACATATTATGCTCTTGCCTAACGAAAAGACTGCTTTTCTCAAAAACATTTTTATGGTGATTTTCTGGGCCCATTGCATACGAATTCCACACCAATTTGTCCGGATATGACTGGATGAAACCGGAAATATCCGGTTGTGTTTTGGCTAACTGATATCCAGATATTGCTACAGCCACTTTGTTTCTGTTTTCTGGATATTATCGAAGGACTTTTTTTGAATGATTTATTTATCAGGAAACATTTAGTTTTCTACTGGGAAACACTCAGTGCTTCCACATGGAGACACCAGCTCTACACATTCGTATTTTCTAGCGAAAAAGCTAGAGGAACTGTGCCAAACAATCATGATATTTCTGCTTCTATAGATGACATATTATGCACTTGCCTATCGAAAAGACTTTGCTTTTCTCGAAAACCATTTTTACTGTGATGTTCTGGGTCCATTGCATACGAATTCCACACCACTTTTTACAGATATGACTGGATGAAACCGGAAATATCCGGTTGTCTTTTGGCTAACTGATATCCAGATATTGCGACAGCCTATGTGTTTGTGATTTCTGGATATTATCGACGGACTTTATTGTGTTGAAAGATTTTTTTTCATCAGGGAACATTTAATTTTGTACTGGGAAACTAATTGGATCCACATGGAGACACAAGCTCTACACCTTCATATTTCCTAGCGAGAAAGCTAGAGGAACTGCGGCAAACAAACATGATATTTCTGTTTGTATAGATGACATTTTATGCACTTGCCTAACGAAAAGACTTTGCTTTCCCTCAAAACATTTTTATTGTGATTTTGTCTGTCCATTGCATATGAATTCCACACCCATTTGTCTGGATATGACTGGATGAAACCGGAAATATACGGTTTTGTTTTGGGTAACTGAATCCCAGATATTGCCGCAGCATCTGTGTTTGTGTTTTCTGGATATTATCGATGGAATTTATTGGTTTTAAAGTTTTTTTTTTTTTAATCAGGGAACATTTAATTTTTTTTTTGACAGGCAGCGTGGATAGTGAGAGAGAGAGACAGAGAGAAAGGTCTTCCTTTTTGTCGTTGGTTCACCTTCCAATGGCTGCTGCGGCCGGTGCATCTCGCTGATCCGAAGCCAGGAGCCAGGTGCTTCTCCTGGTCTCCCATGCGGGTGCAGGGCCCAAGCACTTGGGCCATCCTCCACTGCCTTCCCGGGCCATTGCAGAGAGCTGGCCTGGAAGAGGGGCAACCGGGCTAGAATCCGGCGCCCCATCCGGGACTACAACGTGGTGTGCCGGCACCGCAAGGTGGAGGATTAGCCGGTTAAGCCACAGCGCCAGCTGAACATTTAATTTTGTACTGGGAAACTCTGATTGGTTCCACATGGAGACACCAGCTCTGCACATTCGTATTTTCTAGGAGAAAACTAGAGGAAATGCAGGAAACAAACATAATATTTCTGTTTGTATCGATGACATTTTAAGAACTTGCCTAACGAAAAGACTTTGCTTTTCTCCAAAACAATTTTTACTGTGATTTTGTTTGTCTATTTCATAAATTCCACATCACTTTGTCCGGATATGACTGGATGAAACCGGAAATATCCGGTTTTGTTTTGGCTAACTCAATCCCCGATATTGCCACAGATTCTGTGTTTGTGTTTTCTGGATATAATCGAAGGACTTTATTGATTTCAATATTTTTTATCAGGGAACATTTAATTTTGTACTGGGAAACACTAATTGGTTCCGCATGGTGACACCAGCTCTACACATTCATATTTTATAGGGAGAAATCAAGAGGAACTGCGGCAAACAAACATAATATTTCTATTTGTATACCTGACATTATATGCACTTGAATAACAAAAAGACTTTGCTTTTCTCCAAAGCCATTTTTATTGTTATTTTGTCTGTCCATTGCATACGAATTGCACACCACTTTGTACGTATATGAGTGGATGAAACCGGAAATATCCGGTTCTGTTTTGGCTAACTGAAACCCAGATATTGCCGAAGACCCTGTGTTTGTGTTTTCTGGATATGATTGATGGACTTTATTGTTTTGAAAGTTTTTTTATCAGGGAACATTGAATTTTGTACTGGGAAACTCTAGTTGGTTCTACATGGAGACACCAGCTCTACACATTCGTATTTTCTAGGAGAAATTTGGAGGAATTGTGGCAAACAAACATGATATTTCTGTTTTCATACATGACATTTTGTGCACTTGCCTAACGAAAAGATTTTGCTTTTCTCCAAAACCATTTTTATTGTGATTTTCTGGGTCCATTGCATACGAATTCCACACCAATTTCTCCGGATATGACTGGATGAAACCGGAAATATCCGGTTGATTTTTGGCTAACTGATATCCAGATATTGTTAGAGCCACTGTGTTTCTGTTTTCTGGATATTATCGAAGGACTTTATTGTTTTGAAAGATTTATTTATCAAGGAACATTTAATTTTGTACTGAGAAACACTCTCTAGTTCCACATGCAGACACCAGCTCTACACATTCGTATTTTCTAGCGAAAAAGCTAGAGGAACTGTGCCAAACAATCATGATATTTCTGCTTCTATAGATGACATATTATGCACTTGCCTAACGAAATGACTTTGCTTTTCTCCAAATCCATTTTTCTGTGATTTTCTTGGTCCATTGCATACGAATTCCACACCACTTTGTCCGGATATGTGTGGATGAAACCACAAATATGCGGTTGTGTTTTGGCTAACTGAATCAAGATATTGCCACAGCCCTTGTGTTTGTGTTTTCTGGATATTATCAAAGGACATTATTGTTTGAAAGTTTTTTTTTTTTAATTAGGGAACATTTAATTTTGTACTGGGAAACACTCACTGATTCCACATGGAGACACCAGCTCTGCACATTCGTATTCTCTAGCGAGAAATCTAGAGGAACTGCGGCAAACAAACATGATATTTCTGTTTGTATACATGACTTTTTATGCACTTGCCTAACGAAAACACTTTGCTTTTCTCCAAAACCATTTTTACTGTGATTATCTTTGCCCATTGCATACGAATTCCACACCACTTTGTCCGGATATGACTGGATGAAACCGGAAATATCCGGTTTTGTTTTGGCTAACTCAATCCCAGATATTGCCACAGTCCCTGTATTTGTGTTCTCTGGATATTATCGAATGACTTTTTTGTTTTGAAAGGGTTTTTTTGTTTTTTTTTTTTTTTTAAATCATGGAACACTTAATTTTGTACTGGGAATCTCTAATTGGTTCCACATGGAGACACCAGCTCTACACATTCATATTTTCTAGGGAGAAGCTAGAGGAACTGCGGCAAACAAAGATGATATTTCTGTTTGTATAGATGGCATTTTATGCACTTGCCTAACGAAAAGACTTTGCTTTTCTCCAAAACCATTTTCACTGTGATTTTCTCGGTCCAGTGCATACTAATTGCACACCACTTTGTCGGGATATGACTGGATGAAACTGGAAATATCCGTTTCTTTTTTTTTTTTTTTTGGCTAACTGAATCCCAGATATTGCCACAGCACCTGTGTTTGTGTTTTCTGGATATTATCGAAGGGCTTTATTGTTTTTAAAGTTTGTTTTTTATTAGGGAACATTTAATTTTCTACTGGGAACCTCTAATTGGTTCGACATCGAGAAACTAGCTCTACACCTTCTTATTTTCTAGGGAGAAAGCTAGAGGAACTGCGGCAAACAAACCTGATATTTCTGTTTATACACATGACATTTTATGCACTTGCCAAATGATAAGACTTTGCTTTTGTCCAAAACCATTTTTACTGTAATTTTCTCAGTCCATTACATACGAATTCCACACCACTTTGTCCGGATATGACTGGATGAAACCGGAAATATGCGGTTGTGTTTTGGCTAACTCAATCCCAGATATTGCCACAGCCCCTGTGTTTGTGTTTTCTGGATATTATCAATGGACATTATTGTTTTTAAAGTTTTTTTATCAGGAAACATTTAGTTTTCTACTGGGAAACACTCAGTGCTTCCACATGGAGACACCAGCTCTACACATTCGTATTTTCTAGCGAGAAAGCTAGAGGAACTGCGGCAAGCAAACATGATATTTCTGTTTATATAGGAGGCATTTTATGCACCTGCCTAACGAAAAGACTTTGCTTTTCTCTAAAACCATTTTCACTGTGATTATCTCGGTAAATTGCATATGAAATACACACCATTTTGTCCGGATAATACTGGATGAAACAGGAAATATGCGGTTGTGTTTTGGCTAACTCAATCCCAGATATTGCCACAGACCCTGTGATTGTGTTTTCTGGATATTATCAATGGACATTATTGTTTTGAAAGTTTATTTTATCAGGGATCATTTAGTTTTGTACTGAGAAACTTTAATTGGTTCCACATGGAGACACAATCTCTACACATTCATAATTTCTAGGAGAAATCTAGAGGAACTGCGGCAAACAAACATGATATTTCTGTTTGTATACATGATATTTTATACACTTGCCTAACGAAAAGACTTTGCTTTTCTCCAAAACCATTTTACTGTGATTTTCTCAGTCCATTGCATACAAATTCCACACAAATTTTTCGGGATATGACTGGATGAAAGGGGAAATATCCGCTTGTGTTTTGGCTAACTCAATCCCAGATATTGCCCCAGTCCCTGTGTTTGTGTTTTCTGAATATTGTCAATGGACATTATTGTTTTGAAAGTTTTTTTAATCTTTGAACATTTAATTTTGTACTGGGAAACTCTAATTGGTACAACTTGGAGACCCCAGCTCTACACATTCGTATTTTCTGGGGAGAAATCAACTTGGGTAACGAAAAGACTTTGCTTTTCTTCAAAACCGTTTTACTGTCATTTAGTCGGTCCATTGCATACGAATTCCACACCACTTTGTCCGGATATGAGTGGATGAAACCAGAAATATGCAGTTGTGTTTTGGCTAACTGAACCCCAGATATTGCCACAGCCCCTGTGTTTGTGTTTTTTGGATATTATCAATGGACATTATTATTTGAAAGTTTTTTTTATCAGGGATCATTTAATTTTGTACTGGGAAACCCTCACTGGTTCCACATGGAGACACCAACTCTACACATTCGTATTTTTAGAGAGAAAGCTAGAGGAACTACGGCAAACAAACATGATATTTCTGTTTCTATAGATGGCATTTTATGCACGTGCCTAACGAAAAGACTTTGCTTTTCTCGAAAACCATTTTCACTGTGATTTTCTCAGACCATTGCATTCGAATTCCACACCACTTTGTCTGGATATGAGTGGAAGAAACCACAAATATGCGGTTGTGTTTTTGCTAACTGTATCCCAGATATTGCGACAGCCTTTGTGTTTCTGTTTTCTGGATATTATCGAAGGACTTTATAGTTTTGAAAGTTTTTTTTTTTATCAGGGAACATTTTATTTTGTACTGGGAAACTCTAATTGGTTCCACATGTAGACACCAGCTCTACACATTTGTATTTTCTAGGACAAAACTAGAGGAACTACGGCGAACAATCATGATATTTTTGTTTTTATAGATGGCATTTTATGCACTTGCCTAACGAAAAGACTATGCTTTTCTCCAAAACCATTTTTACTGTGATTTTCTCGGACCATTGCATACGAATTCCACACCACTTTGTCTGGATATGAGTGGATGAAACCACAAATATGCAGTTGTGTTTTGACTAGCCGAATCCCAGATATTGCCACAGCCTCTGTGTTTGTGTTTTCTGGATATTATCGAAGGACTTCATTGTTTTGAAAGTGTTTTTTTTTCTTTTTTTTTTCTTTTTTTTTTTTTTTATCCGGGAACATTTTATTTTGTACTGGGAAACTCTAATTGGCTCCACATGGAGACACCAGCTATACACATTCGTATTTTCTGGGGAGACATCTATAGGAACTTCGGCAAAAAATCATGCTATTTCTGTTTGAATAGATGGCATTTTATCCACTTGCTTAATGAAAAGAGTTTGCTTTTCTCAAAAACCATATTTACTGTGATTTTCTCGGTCCATTGCATACGAATTCCACACCACCTTGTCCGGATATGACTGGATGAAACCGGAAATATCCGGTTGTGTTCTGGCTAAGTGAATCCCAGATATTGCGACAGCCCCTGTGTTTGTTTTCTGGATATTATCGAAGGACTTTATTGTTTTGAAAAATTTTTTATCAGGAAACATTTACTTTTGTACTGGGAAACACTCAGTGATTCCACATGGAGACACCAGCTCTACACATTCGTATTTTCTAGCGAGAAAGCTAGAGGAACTGCGGCAAACAGTCATGATATTTCTGTTTGTATACATGACATTTTATGCACTTGCCTAACGATAAGACTTTGCTTTTCTCCAAAACCATTTTCACTGTAATTTTCTCAGTCTATTGCATACGAATTGCACACCACATTGTCCGGATATGACTGGATGAACCAGAAATATCCAGTTTTGTTTTGGGTAACTCAATCCCAGATATTGCCACAGCCCCTGTGTTTGTGTTTTCTGAATATTATCAATGGACATTATTGTTTTGAAAGTTTTTTTTAATCTTTGAACATTTAATTTTGTACTGGGAAACTCTAATTGGTTCAACTTGGAGACCCCAGCTCTACACATTCTTATTTTCTCGGGAGAAATCTAGAGGAACTACGGCAAACAAACATGATATTTCTGTTTGTATAGATGGCATTGTTTCAACTTGGCTAATGAAAAGACTTTGCTTTTCTTCAAAACCGTTTTTACTGTCATTTAGTCGGTCCATTGCATACGAATTCCACACCACTTTGTCCAGATATGAGTGGATGAAACCAGAAATATGCGGTTGTGTTTTGGCTAACTGAACCCCAGATATTTCCACAGCCCCTGTGTTTGTGTTTTCTGGATATTATCAATGGACATTATTATTTGAAAGTTTTTTTTTTTATCAGGGATCATTTAATTTTGTACTGGGAAACCCTAAGTGTTTCCACATGGAGACACCAACTCTACACATTCGTATTTTTAGAGAGAAAGCTAGAGGAACTACGGCAAACAAACATGATATTTCTGTTTCTATAGATGGCATTTTATGCACGTGCCTAATGAAAAGACTTTGCTTTTCTCGAAAACCATTTTCACTGTGATTTTCTCAGACCATTGCATTCGAATTCCACACCACTTTGTCTGGATATGAGTGGAAGAAACCACAAATATGCGGTTGTGTTTTTGCTAACTGTATCCCAGATATTGCGACAGCCTTTGTGTTTCTGTTTTCTGGATATTATCGAAGGACTTTATAGTTTTGAAAGTTTTTTTTTTTATCAGGGAACATTTTATTTTGTACTGGGAAACTCTAATTGGTTCCACATGTAGACACCAGCTCTACACATTTGTATTTTCTAGGAGAAAACTAGAGGAACTACGGCGAACAATCATGATATTTTTGTTTTTATAGATGGCATTTTATGCACTTGCCTAACGAAAAGACTATGCTTTTCTCCAAAACCATTTTTACTGTGATTTTCTCGGACCATTGCATACGAATTCCACACCACTTTGTCTGGATATGAGTGGATGAAACCACAAATATGCAGTTGTGTTTTGACTAGCCGAATCCCAGATATTGCCACAGCCTCTGTGTTTGTGTTTTCTGGATATTATCGAAGGACTTCATTGTTTTGAAAGTGTTTTTTTTTCTTTTTTTTTTCTTTTTTTTTTTTTATCCGGGAACATTTTATTTTGTACTGGGAAACTCTAATTGGCTCCACATGGAGACACCAGCTATACACATTCGTATTTTCTGGGGAGACATCTATAGGAACTTCGGCAAAAAATCATGCTATTTCTGTTTGAATAGATGGCATTTTATCCACTTGCTTAATGAAAAGAGTTTGCTTTTCTCAAAAACCATATTTACTGTGATTTTCTCGGTCCATTGCATACGAATTCCACACCACCTTGTCCGGATATGACTGGATGAAACCGGAAATATCCGGTTGTGTTCTGGCTAAGTGAATCCCAGATATTGCGACAGCCCCTGTGTTTGTTTTCTGGATATTATCGAAGGACTTTATTGTTTTGAAAAATTTTTTATCAGGAAACATTTACTTTTGTACTGGGAAACACTCAGTGATTCCACATGGAGACACCAGCTCTACACATTCGTATTTTCTAGCGAGAAAGCTAGAGGAACTGCGGCAAACAGTCATGATATTTCTGTTTGTATACATGACATTTTATGCACTTGCCTAACGATAAGACTTTGCTTTTCTCCAAAACCATTTTCACTGTAATTTTCTCAGTCTATTGCATACGAATTGCACACCACATTGTCCGGATATGACTGGATGAACCAGAAATATCCAGTTTTGTTTTGGGTAACTCAATCCCAGATATTGCCACAGCCCCTGTGTTTGTGTTTTCTGAATATTATCAATGGACATTATTGTTTTGAAAGTTTTTTTTAATCTTTGAACATTTAATTTTGTACTGGGAAACTCTAATTGGTTCAACTTGGAGACCCCAGCTCTACACATTCTTATTTTCTCGGGAGAAATCTAGAGGAACTACGGCAAACAAACATGATATTTCTGTTTGTATAGATGGCATTGTTTCAACTTGGCTAATGAAAAGACTTTGCTTTTCTTCAAAACCGTTTTTACTGTCATTTAGTCGGTCCATTGCATACGAATTCCACACCACTTTGTCCAGATATGAGTGGATGAAACCAGAAATATGCGGTTGTGTTTTGGCTAACTGAACCCCAGATATTTCCACAGCCCCTGTGTTTGTGTTTTCTGGATATTATCAATGGACATTATTATTTGAAAGTTTTTTTTTATCAGGGATCATTTAATTTTGTACTGGGAAACCCTAAGTGTTTCCACATGGAGACACCAACTCTACACATTCGTATTTTTAGAGAGAAAGCTAGAGGAACTACGGCAAACAAACATGATATTTCTGTTTCTATAGATGGCATTTTATGCACGTGCCTAAGGAAAAGACTTTGATTTTCTCAAAAACCATTTTTACGGTGATTTTCTCAGATCATTGTATTCGAATTCCACACCACTTTGTCTGGATATGAGTGGATGAAACCACAAATATGCAGTTGTGTTTTGGCTAACTGAATCCCAGATATTGCGACAGCCTCTGTGTTTGTGTTTTCTGGATATTATCGAAGGACTTTATAGTTTTTGAAAGGTTTTTTTTTTTTTTCCGGGAACATTTTATTTTGTACTGGGAAACTCTAATTGGCTCTACATGGAGACACCAGCTATACACATTCATATTTTCTGGGGAGAAATCTATAGGAGCTTCGGCAAAAAATCATGATATTTCTGTTTGAATAGATGGCATTTTATCCACTTGCTTAATGAAAAGAGGTTGCTTTTCTCAAAAACCATATTTACTGTGATTTTCTCGGTCTATTGCATACGAATTCCACACCACTTTGTCCGGATATGACTGGATGAAAGGGGAAATATCCGCTTTTGTTTTGGCTAAGTCAATCCCAGATATTGCCACAGCACCTGTGTTTGTGTTTTCTCGATATTATCGAAGGACTTTATTGTTTTTAAAGTTTGTTTTTTATTAGGGAACATTTAATTTTCTACTGGGAAACTCTAATTGGTTCGACATCGAGAAACTAGCTCTACACCTTCTTATTTTCTATTGAGAAAGCTAGAGGAACTGCGGCAAACAAACCTGATATTTCTGTTTATACACATGACATTTTATGCACTTGCCAAATGATAAGACTTTGCTTTTGTCCAAAACCATTTTTACTGTAATTTTCTCAGTCCATTACATACGAATTCCACACCACTTTGTCCGGATATGACTGGATGAAACTGGAAATATGCGGTTTTGTTTTGGATAACTCAATCCCAGATATTGCCACAGCCCCTGTGTTTGTGTTTCCGGATATTATCAATGGACATTATAGTTTTGAATGCTTTTTTTCACTAGGGAACATTTAATTTTGTACTGGGAAACCCTAATTGGTTCCATATGGAGACACATGCTCTACACATTCGTATCTTCTAGGAGAAAGCTCGAGGAACTGCTGCAAAAAACATGATATTTCTGTTTGAATACATGACATTTTATGCACTTGCCTAACGAAAAGACTTTGCTTTTCTCCAAAACCAATTTCACTGCAATTTTCAAAGTACATTGCAAATGAATTCCACACCACTTTGTCTGGATATGACTGGATGAAACCGGAAATATCCGGTTTTGTTTTGGCTAACTCAATCCCAGATATCGACGCAGCCACTGTGTTTGTGTTTTCTGGATATTATCCATGGACTTTATTGTTTTTAAAGTTATTTTTAATCAGGGAACATTTAATTTTGTACTGGGAAACTCTAATTGGTTCCACATGGAGACACCAGCTCTACACATTCGTATTTTCTAACAAAACTAGAGGTACTGCGGCAAACAAACATGATATTTCTGTTTGTATACATGGCATTTTATGCACTTGCCTAACGAAAAGACTTTACTTTTCTCCAAAACCATTTTTACTGTGATTTTGTCTGTCCATTGCATATGAATTCCACACCACCTCGTCCTGATATGAGTGAATGAAACCATAAATATGAGGTTGTGTTTTGGCTAACTGAATCCCAGATATTGCGACAGCCTCTGTGTTTGTGTTTTCTAGATATTATCGAAGGACTTTATGATTTTGAATATATTTTATCAGGGAACATTTAATTTTGTACTGGGAAACTCTGGTTCCACATGGAGACACCAGCTCTACACATTCGTGTTTTCTAGCGAGAAAGCTAGAGGAACTGCGTCAAACAAACATGATATTTCTGTTTGTATACATGACATTTTATGCACTTGCCTAACGAAAAGAATTTGCTTTTCTCCTAAAGCATTTTTACTGTGATTTTCTCGGTCCATTGCATACGAATTCCACACCACTTTGTCCGGATATGACTGGATGAAACCGGAAATATCTTGTATTTTTTGCTAACTCAATTCCAGATATTACCACCACCCCTGTGTTTGTGTTTTCTGGATATTATCGAAGGACTTTATTGGTTTGAAAGTTTTTTTTTAATCAGGGAACATTTAATTTTGTACTGGGAAACTCTAATTGGTTCCACATGGAGAAACCAGCTCTACAGATTTGTATTTTCTAGCGAGAAAGCTAGAGGCACTGCGGCAAACAAACATGATATTTCTGTTTGTATACATGACATTTTATGCACTTGCCTAACAAAAGGACTTTTGTTTTCTCCAAAACCATTTTTACTGTGAGTTTCTTGGTCCATTGCATACGGATTCCACTCCAGTTTCTCTGGATATGACTGGATGATAGGGGATATATCCGGTTTTGTTTTGTCTAACTGAATCCCAGATATTGCCATGGCACCTGTGTTTGTGTTTTCTGGATATTATCGATGGACTTTATTGTTTTGAATATTTTTTATCAGGGAACATTTAACTTTTTACTGGGAAACACTAATAGGTTCCACATGGAGAATCCAGCTCTACAGATTTGTATTTTCTGGCGAGGAAGCTAGAGGAACTGCGGCAAAAAACATGATATTTCTGTTTGTATACATGACATTTTATGTACTTGCCTAACAAAAAAGACTTTGCTTTTCTCCAACATCATTTTTACTGTGATTTTCTCGGTCCATTGCATACTAATTGCACACCACTTTGTCCGGATATGACTGGATGAAACCGGAAATATCCGGTTTTATTTTGGCTAACTCAATCCCAGATATTGCCACAGCCCCTGTGTTTGTGTTTTCTGGATATTATCGAAGGACTTTATTGTTTTGAAATTTTTTTATCAGAGAACATATAATTTTGAATTGGGAAATTCAAATAGGTTCCTCAAGGAGACACCAGCTCTACACATTCGTATGTTCTGGGGAGAAATCTAAAGGAACTGCGGCAAACAAACATGATATTTCTTCTTGTATAGATGGCATTTTATGGACTTGCCTAACGAAAAGACTTTTATTTTCTCCATAACCATTTTTACTGTGATTTTCTCGGTCAATTGCATACGAATTCCACACCACTTTGTCCGGATATGACTGGGTGAAAGGGGAAATATCCGGTTTTGTTTTGGCTAACTCTATCCAAGATATTGCCACAGCCCCTGTGTATGTGTTTTCTGGATATTATCAAAGGACTTTATTGTTTTGAATGATTTTTATCAGGGAACATTTAATTTTGTACTGTGAAACACTCACTGGTTCCACATGTACACACCAGCCCTACACATTCATATTTTCTAGGAGAAAACTAGAGTAACTGCGGCAAACAAACATGATTTTTCTGTTTGTTTACAAGATATTTTATGCACTTGCCTAACGAAAAGACTTTGCTTTTCCAAAACCAATTTTACTGTGATTTTCTCGGTCCAGTGTATATGAATTCCACACCAGTTTGTCCGGATATGAGTGAATGAAACCGTAAATATCTGGTTGTGTTTTGGCTAACTGAATCCCAGATATTGCCGCAGCCCCTGTGTTTGTGTTTTCTGGATATTATCGATGGACTTTATTGTTTTAAAGCTTTTTTTGAATTTTGTACTGGGAAACAGTCTCTGGTTCCACATGAAGACACCAGCTCTAGACATTCGTATTTTCTAGCGAGTAGACTTTGCTTTTCTCCTAAACCATTTTTACTGTGATTTTCTTGGTCCAGTGTATATGAATTCCACACCACTTTCTCCGGATATGAGTGAATGAAACCGTAATATCCGGTTGTGTTTTGGCTAACTCAATCCCAGATATTGCGACAGCCTCTGTGTTTGTTTTTTTTTTGGATATTATTGAAGGACTTTATTGTTTTGAATATTTTTTATAAGGGAACATTAATTTTGTGCTGGGAATCTCAAATTCGTTCCACATGGAGACACCAGCTCTACACATTCGTATTTTCTAGTGAGAAATCCAGAGGAACTGCGGCAAACAAACATGATATTTCTGTTTGTATACATGATATTTTAGGCACTTACCTAACGAAAAGACTTTGCTTTTCTCCAAAACCATTTTTACTGTGAGTTTGTCTGTCCATTGCATACGAATTACACACCACTTTGTCCGGATATGACTGGATGACTGGATGAAACTTGAAGTATCCGGTTTTGTTTTGGCTAACTGAATCCCAGTTATTGCCAAAGCCCCTGTGTTTGTGTTTTCTGGATATTATCAACGGTCATTATTCTTATAACAGTTTTTTTTTTATCAGGGAACATTTAATTTTCTACTGGGAAACACTCACTGTTTCCACATGGAGAAATGATCTCTACACATTCTTATTCTCTAGTAGAAAACTAGAGGAACTGAGGCAAGCAAACATGGTATTTCTGTTTGTATACATGATATTTTAGGCATTTGCCTAACGAAAAGACGTTGCTTTTCTCCAAAACCATTTTTACTGTGATTTTCTTGGTCCATTGCATACGAATTCCACACCACTTTGCCCGGATATGACTGGATGAAACCAGAAATATCCGTTTTTTTTTGGCTAACTCAATCCCAGATTGCCACAGGCCCTGTGTTTGTGCTTTCTGGATATTATCAATGGACTTTATTGTCTTGAATTTTTTTTAACAGGTAACATTTAGTTTTGTACGGGGAAACTCTCACTGGTTCCACATGGAGAAACCAGCTCTACACATCTATATTTTTTAGGAGAAAGCTAGAAGAACTGCTGCAAGCAAACATGATATTTCTGTTTCTATACATGACATTATATTCACTTGCCTAACGAAAAGACTTTGCTATTATCCAAAACCATTTATACTGTGATTTTCTCGGTCCATCACATAAGAATTCCACACCACTTTGTCCGGATATGGCTGGATGAAGCCCGAAATATCCGGTTTTGTTTTGGCTAACTCAATCCCAGATATTGCCACAGCCACTGAGTTTGTGTTTTCTGAATATTATCGGAAGAGCTTATTGTTTTAAGGATTTTTTTTTAATCAGGGAACATTTAATTTTGTACTGGGAAACTCTGATTGGTTCCACATGGAGACAACAGCTCTACGCATTCGTATTTTCTAGCAAGAAAGCTAGAGGAATTGCGAAAACAAACATATTTCTGTTTGTATACATGACATTTTATGCACTTGCCTAACGAAAAGACTTTACTTTTCTCCAAAACCATTTTTACTGTAATTTTGTCTGTCCATTGCATACAATTCCACACCACGTCGTCCTGATATGAGTGAATGAAACGAGAAATATCCGCTTGTGTTTTGGCTAACTGAATCCCAGATATTGCGACAGCCTCTGTGTTTCTCTTTTCTGGATATTATCAAAGGACTTTATTTTTTGAATGTTTTTTATCAGGGAACATTTAATTTTGTACTGGGAAATTCTGATTGGTTCCACATGGAGACACCAGCTCTACACATTCTTATTTTCTAGGAGAAAACTAGAGGAACTGCATAAACAAACATGATATTTTTCTTTGTATACATGACATTTTATGCACTTGCCTAACGAAAAGACTTTACTTTTCTCCAAAATCATTTTTACTGTGATTTTCTCGCTGCATTGCATGTGAATTCCACACCACTTTTTCCGGATATGACTTCATGAAACCAGAAATATGCGGTTGTGTTTTGACTAACTCAATCCCAGATATTTCAACAGATCCTGTGTTTGTGTTCTCTGAATATTTTCAATGCACTTTATTGTTTTGAATGTTTTCTGTCAGTGAACATTTAATTTTCTACTTGGAAAATCTGATTGGTTCCACATGGAGACACCAGCTCTAAACATTCGTATTTTCTAGGAGAAAGCTAGAGGAACTGCGGCAAACAAACATGGTATTTCTGTTTGTATACATGACATTTTATGCACTTGCCTAACGAAAAGACTTTGCTTTTCTCCAAAACCTTTTTTTACTGTGATTTGCTCAGTCCATTGCATACGAATTCCACACCACTTTTTCCGGATATGAGTGGAAGAAACCAGAAATATGCGGTTGTGTTTTGGCTACCTGAATCCCAGATATTGGGACAGATTCTGTGTTTGTGTTTTCTGGATATTATCGAAGGTCTTTCTTGTTTTGAATGTTTTTTTTCATCAGGGAACATTTAATTTTGTACTGGGAAACTGTAATTGGTTCCACATGGATACACCAGCTCTACACATTTGTATTTTCTAGTGAGAAAGCTAGAGGAACTGCGGCAAACATCATGATATTTCTGTTTGTATATATCACATTTTATGCACTTGCCAAACGAAAAGACTTTGCTTTCCTCCAAAACCATTTTTACTATGATTTTGTCTGTACATTAAATACGTATTCCACACCACTTTGTCCGGATATGAGTGGATGAAACCGGAAATATCCGGTTTGGTTTTGGCTAACTGAATCCCAGATATTGCCGCAGCCTCTGTGTTTGTGTTTTCTGGATATTATCGATGGACTTTACGGTTTTTAAATTTTTTTATCAGGGAATATTTAATTTTGTACTAGGAAACTCTGATTGGTTGACATGGAGACACATCTCTACACATTTGTATTTTCTAGCGAGAAATCTAGAGGAACTGCGACAAACAAACATGATATTTCTGCTTGTATAGATGACATTTTATGCACTTGCCTAAAGAAAAGACTTTGCTTCCCCCAAAACATTTTTATTGTGTTTTTCTTGGTCCATTGCATACGAATTCCACACCACTTTGTCCGGATATGACTGGATGAAACCGGAAATATCCGGTTGTGTTTTGGCTAACTGATATCCAGATATTGCGACAGCTTCTGTGTTTGTGTTTTCTGGATATAATCGAAGACTTTATTGTTTTGAAATATATTTTTATCAGGGAACATTTAATTTTTACTGGGAAACTCCAATTTGTTTCCCAAGGAGTTGCCAGCCCTACACATTCGTATTTTGTAGGGAGAATGCTACAGGAACTGCGGAAAACAAACATGATATTTCTTTTTGTGTAGATGGCATTTTATGCATTAGACTAACGAAAAGTCTTTGCTCTCTCCAAATCCATTTTTATTGTGATTTTCTCAGTCCATTACATAGGATTACCACACCACTTTGTCCGGATATGACTGGAGGAAACCAGAAATATCCGGTTGTGTTTTGGCTAACTGAATCCCAGATATTGCCGAAGCCTCTGTGTTTGTGTTTTCTGGATATTATCGATGGACTTTATTGTTTTTAAAGATTTTTTTAATCAGGAACATTTAATTTTGTACTGGGAAACTCTGATTGGTTCCACATGGAGACACCAGCTCTATACATTCGTATTTTCTAGTGAGAAAGCTAGAGGAACTGCCGGAAACAAACATGATATTTCTGTTTGTATACGTGACATTTTATGCAATTGCCTAACGCAAAGACTTTGCTTTTCTTCAAAACCATTTTAGTGATTTTGTCTGTCCATTAAATATCAATTCCAGACCACTTTGTCCGGATATGACTGCATGAAATCGGAAATATCCGGTTTTGTTTTGGCTAACCGAATCCCAGATATTGACGCAGCCTCTGTGTTTGTGCTTTTTGAATATAATCGAAGGACTTTATTGTTTTGAAATATTTTTTTATCAGGGAACATTTAATTTTGTACTGGGAAAGGCTAATTTGTTCCACATGGAGACGCCAACTCTACACATTCGTATTTTGTGGGGAGAAAGCTAGAGGAACTGCAGCAAACAAACATGATATTTCTGTTTGTGTAGATGGCATTTATGCATAAGCCTAACGAAAATTCTTTGCTTTTCTCTGAAACTATTTTTACTATGATTTTCTCAGTCTATTACATACAAATTCCACACCACTTTGTCTGCATATGACTGGATGAAACCAGAAATATCTGATTGTGTTTTCGCTAACTCATCCCGGATATTGCCGCAGACTCTGTGTTTGTCTTTTCTGGATATTATAGATGGACTTTATTGTTTTTAAAGATTTTTTTTAATCAGGGAACATTTAATATTGTACTGGGAAACTCTGATTGGTTCCACGTGGAGACAACAGCTCTACACATTCGTAATTTCTAGCGAGAAATCTAGAGGAACTGCATAAACAAACATGATATTTTTGTTTGTATAGATGATATTTTATGCACCTGCCTAACGAAAAGACTTTACTTTTCTCCAAAACTATTTTTAGTGTGATTTTGCCTGTCCATTGCATACGAATTCCATACAACTTTGTCTGCATATGAGTCAGTGAAACCGGAAATATCCGGTTGTTTTTCGGCTAACTGAATCCAAGATATTGCTGCAACCCCTGTGTTTGTGTTTTCTGGATATTATCGATGGAGTTATTGATTTGATTCTTTTTAATCAGGGAACAATTAATTTTGTACTGGGAAACTCTAATTGGTTCCACATGGAGACACCAGCTCTACACATTCGTATTTTCTAGGAGAAAGATACAGGAACTGCGGCACACAAACATGATATTTTGTTCTTTAGATGGCATTTTATGCATTTGCCTAATGAAAAGACTTTGCTTTTCTCCAAGAGCTTTTTTACTGAGATTTTGTCTGTCCATCAAATACGAATTCCACACCACTTTGTCCAGATATGAGTGGATGAAACCGGAAATATCCGGTTATATTTTGGCTAACCGAATCCCAGATATTGACACAGCCTCTGTGTTTGTGTTTTCTGGATATTATCAATGGACATTATTGTTTTGAAATATTTTTTTTAATCAGGGAACATTTAATTTTGTACTGGGAAACTCTCATTTGTTCCCCATGGAGACGCCAGCTCTACACATTTGTATTTTGTAGGGTGAAAGCTAGAGGAACTGTGGCAAACAAACATGATATTTCTGTTTGTGTAGATGGCATTAATGCATAAGCCTAACGAAAATTCTTTGCTTTTCTCTGAAACCATTTTTACTGTTATTTTCTCAGTCCATTACATATGAAGTCCACATCACTTTGTCCGGATATCAGTGGAAGAAACCGGAAATATCCGGTTGTGTTTTGGCCATCTCAATCCCGGATATTGCCGCAGCCTCTGTGTTTGTGTTTTCTGGATATTATCGATGGAATTTGTTGTTTTTAAAGTTTTTTTTTTTATCAGGGAACATTTAATTTTGTACTGGGAAACTCTGATTGGTTCCACATGGAGACACCAGCTCCACACATTCGTATTTTCTAGTGAGAAAACTATAGGAACTGCGAAAACAAACCTGATATTTCTGTTTGTATACATGATTTTTATGCACTTCCCGAACGAAAAGACTTTGCTTTTCTCCAAAACCATTTTTACTGTAATTTTGTCTGTCCATTGCATACGAACTCCCCAACACTTTTTCCGGATATGAGTGGATGAAACTGGAAATATCCGATTGTGTTTTGGCTAACTGATATACAGATATTGCGACAGCCTCTGTGTTTCTGTTTTCTGGATATTATCAAAGGACTTTATTTTTTGAATGTTTTTTTTTATCAGGGAACATGTAATTTTGTACTGGGAAACTCTGATTGGTTGACATGGAGACACATCTCTACACATTTGTATTTTCTAGCGAGAAATCTAGAGGAACTGCGGCAAACAAACATGATATTTCTGTTTGTATACATGACATTTTATGCACTTGCCTAAGGAAAAGAGTTTGCTTTTCTCCTAAAGCATTTTTACTGTGATTTTCTCGGTCCATTGCATACGAATTCCACACCACTTTGTCCGGATATGACTGGATGAAACCGGAAATATGTGGTTGTGTTTTGACTAACTCAATCCCAGATATTGCAACAGATCCTGTGTTTGTGTTCTCTGAATATTTTAAATGCACTTTATTGTTTTGAATGTTATTTGTCAGTGAACATTTAATTTTCTACTTGGAAATTCTGATTGGTTCCACATGTAGACAACAGCTCTAAACATTCGTATTTTCTAGGAGAAAGCTAGAGGAACTGCGGCAAACAAACATGGTATTTCTGTTTTCATACATGACATTTTATGCACTTGCCTAACGAAAAGACTTTGCTTTTCTCCAAAACCTTTTTTACTGTGATTTGCTCGGTCCGTTGCATATGAATTCCACACCACTTTTTCCGGATATGAGTGGAAGAAACCAGAAATATGCGGTTGTGTTTTGGCTACCTGAATCCCAGATATTGGGACAGATTCTGTGTTTGTGTTTTCTGGATATTATCGAAGGTCTTTCTTGTTTTGAATGTTTTTTTTCATCAGGGAACATTTAATTTTGTCCTGGGAAACTCTAATTGGTTCCACATGGATACACCAGCTCTACACATTTGTATTTTCTAGTGAGAAAGCTAGAGGAACTGCGGCAAACATCATGATATTTCTGTTTGTATATATCACATTTTATGCACTTGCCAAATGAAAAGACTTTGCTTTCCTCCAAAACCGTTTTACTATGATTTTGTCTGTACATTAAATACGTATTCCACACCACTTTGTCCGGATATGAGTGGATGAAACCGGAAATATCCGGTTTTGTTTTGGCTAACCGAAACCCAGATATTGACGCAGCCTCTGTGTTTGTGTTTTCTGGATATTATCGATGGACTTTACGGTTTTTAAAGTTTTTTTTTTTATCAGGGAATATTTAATTTTGTACTGGGAAACTCTGATTAGTTGACATGGAGACACAAGCTCTACACATTCGTATTTTCTAGCGAGAAATCTAGAGGAACTGCGACAAACAAACATGATATTTCTGCTTGTATAGATGACATTTTATGCACTTTCCTAACGAAAGGACTTTGCTTTACTCCAAAGCCATTTTTACTGTGATATTCTCGTTCCATTGCATATGAATTCCACACCACATTGTCCCGATATGAGTGAATGAAATGAGAAATATGTGGTTGTGTTTTGGCTAACTGAATCCCAGATATTGCGACAGCCTCTGTGTTTGTGTTTTCTGGATATTATCGAAGGACTTTACTGTATTGAATGTTTTTTATCAGGGAACATTTAATTTTGTACTGGGAAACTCTGATTGGTTCCACATGGAGACACCAGCTCTAAACATTCGTATTTTCTAGCGAGAAGGCTAGAGGAACTGCGGCAAAAAAACATGATATTTCTGCTTGTATAATTGATATTTTATGCACTTGCCTAAGGAAAAGATTTTGCTTTTCTCCAAAACAACTTTTACTGTGATTTTCTCAGTCCATTACATATGAATTCCACACCACATTGTTCGGATATGACTGGATGAAATTGGAAACATCCGGTTGTTTTTTGGCTAACTGATATCCACATATTGCGACAACCTCTGTGTTTGTGTTTTCTGGATATAATCGAAGGACTTTATTGTTTTGAAAGATTTTTTTATCAGGAAATATTTAATTTTGTACTGGAATTCTCTAATTGGTTCCACATGGAGACATCAGCTTTACACATTCGTATCAGCCAGGGAGAAAGCTAGAGTAACTGCGGCAAACAAACATGATATTTTGTTTGTGTAGATGGCATTTTATGCATTTGCCTAATGAAAAGACTTTGCTTTTCTCCAAAACCATTTTTACTGTGATTGTGTTTGTCCATTGCATAGGAATTGCACACCACTTTGTACGTATATGAGTGGATGAAACCGGAAATATCCGGTTTTGTTTTGGCTAGCCGAATCCCAGATATTGCTGCAGCCTCTTTGTTTGTGTTTTCTGGATATTATCGATGGAATTTATTGTTTTAAAGCTTTTTTTATCAGTGAACATTGAATTTTGTACTGGGAAACAGTCACTGGTTCCACTTGAAGACACCAGCTCTACACATTCTTATTTTCTATGAGAAAACTAGAGGAACTGCAGCAAACAAACATGGTATTTCTGTTTGTATACATGATATTTTATGCACTTGCCTAACGAAAACACTTTGCTTTTCTCCAAAACCATTTTCACTGTAATTTTCTCAGTCCATTACATATGAATTCCCCAGCACTTTGTCTGGATATGACTGGATGAAACCGGAAATATCTGGTTTTCTTTTGGCTAACTCAATCACAGATATTGCCACAAATCCTCTGTTTGTGTTTTCTGGATATGATCGATGGACTTTATTGTTTTGAAAGGTTTTTATTATCAGGGAACATTTAATTTTGTACTGGGAAACTAATTGGTTCCACATGGAGACACCAGCTCTACACATTCGTATTTTCTAGCGAGCAAGCTAGAAGATTTGCGGCAAATTAACATGATATTTCTGTTTGTATAGATGACATATTATGCACTTGACTAACGAAAAGACATTGCTTTTCTCCAAAACCACTTTTACTGTCATTTTCTGGGTACATTGCATAGGAATTCCACACCAATTTGTCCGGATATGACTGGATGAAACCGGAAATATCCGGTTGTGTTTTGGCTAAATGATATCCAGATATTGAGACAGCCTCTGTGTTTGTGTTTTCTGGATATTATCGAGGATTTTATTGTTTTGAATGTTTTTTATCATGGGACATTTACTTTTGTACTGGGAAACATTAATTGGTTTCACATGGAGACACCAGCTCTACACATTTGGATTTTCTAGGGAGAAAGCTAGAGGAAATGTGGCAAAGAAACATGATATTTCTGTTTGGATAGATGTCATTTTATGCACTTTCCTAACGAAAGGACTTTGCTTTACTCCAAAGCCATTTTTACTGTGATTTTCTCATTCCATTGCATACGAATTCCACACCACATTGTCCCGATATGACTGGATGAAACTGGAAATATCCGGTTTTCTTTTGTCTAATCGAATCCCAGATATTGACACAGCCTCTGTGTTTGTGTTTTCTGGATATTATGAAAGGACTTTATTGTTTTGAAAGATTTTTTTTTATCAGGGAACATTTAATTTTGTACTTGGAAACTCTAATTGGTTCCACATGGAGACATCAGCTTTACACATACGTATCTTCCAGGGAGAATGCTAGAGAAACTGCAGCAAACAAACATGATATTTCTGTTTGTGTAGATGGCATTTTATGGAATTGCCTAACGAAAAGACTTTGCTTTTCTCCAAAACCATTTTTACTGTGATTTTCTCTGTCCATTAAATATCAATTCCACACCACTATGTAAGGATATGAGTGGATGAAACCGGAAATATCCGTTTTTTTTTTTTTTTTGGCTAACCGAATCCCAGATATTGACGCAGCCACTGTGTTTGTGTTTTCTGGATATTATGGATGGACTTTTTGGTTTTTAATTTTTTTTTATCAGGAAACATTTAATTTTGTACTGGGAAACTCTGATTGGTTGACATGGAGACACAAGCTCTACACATTCGTATTTTCTACCGAGAAAAATAGAGGAACTGCGGCAAACAAACATGATATTTCTGTTTGTATACATGACATTTTATGCACTTGCCTAAAGAAAAGACTTTGTTTTCCCCCAAAACATTTTTATTGTGATTTTCTGTGTCCATTGCATAGGAATTCCACAACACTTTGTCCGGATATGACTGCATGAAACCAGAAATCTCCGGTTGTGTTTTGGCTAACTGATATCCAGATATTGCGACAGCCTCTGTGTTTGAGTTTTCTGGATATAATCGAAGGACTTTATTGTTTTGAAATATTTTTTTTTATCAGGGAACATATAATTTTGAACTAGGAAACTAATTGGTTCCACATGGAGACGCCAGCTCTGCACATTCGTATTTTCTAGGGAGAGTGCTAGAGGAACTGTGGCAAACAAACATGATATTTCAATTTGTGTAGATGGCATTTTATGCATTAGACTAACGAAAAGACTTTGTTTTCTCCAAAACCATTTTTACTGTAATTTTCTCAGTCCATTACATGGGAATTCCCCACCAATTTGTTCAGATATGACTGGATGAAACCGGAAATATCCAGTTATGTTTTCGCTAACTCAATCACAGATATTGCCATAGATCCTCTGTTTGTGTTTTCTGGATATTATCGATGGACTTTATTGTTTTTAAAGTTTTTTTTTTCAGGGAACATTTAATTTTTTACTGGGAAACTCTAATTGGTTCCAATGGAGACACAAGCTCTACATATTCGTATTTTCTAGGGAGAAAACTAGAGGAACTGCGGCAAACAAACATGATATTTCTGCTTGTATAGATGACATATTATGCACTTGCCTAACGAAAAGACTTTGCTTTTCTCCAAAACCATTTTTACTGTGATTTTCTGGGTCCATTACATTCGAATTCCACACCACTTAGTCAGGATATGACTGGATGCAACCTTAAATATCAGGTTTTGTTTTGGCTAACTCAATCCCAGATACTGCCACAGCCCCTGTGTTTGTGTTTTCTGGATATTATCGAAGGACTTTATTGTTTTGAAAGTTTGTTTTTTTTTTATCAGAGAACATTTAATTTTGTACTGGGAAACTCTAATGGGTTCCACATGGAGACACCAGCTCTACACATTCCTATTTTCTAAGGAGAAAGCTAGGGGAACTGCGGCAAACAAACATGATATTTCTGTTTGCATACAGGACATTTTGTGCACTTGCCTAACAAAAAGACTTTGCTTTTCTCCTAAACCATTTTTACTGTGATTTTCTCGGTCCATTGCATACAAATTCCACACTACTTTGTCCGGATATGACTAGATGAAACCAGAAAAATTTTTTTTTTTTTGGCTAACTCAATCCTAGATATTGCGACAGCCTCTGTGTTTGTTTTTTTTTTTTTTTTTTTGGATATTATTGAAGGACTTTATTGTTTTGAATATTTTTTATAAGGGAACATTTAATTTTGTGCTGGGAAACTCTAATTCGTTCCACATGGAGACACCAGCTCTAAACATTCGTATTTTCTAGCGAGAAATCCATAGGAACTGCGGCAAACAAACATGATATTTCCTTTTGTATACATGATATTTTAGGCACTTACCTAACGAAAAGACTTTGCTTTTCTCCAAAACCATTGTTACTGTGAGTTTGTCTGTCCATTGCATACGAATTACACACCACTTTGTCCGGATATGACTTGGTGAAACTTGAAGTATCCGGTTTTGTTTTGGCTAACTGAATCCCAGTTATTGCCACAGCCCCTGTGTTTGTGTTTTCTGGATATTATCAATGGTCATTATTCTTATAAAAGTTTTTTTTTATCAGGGAACATTTAATTTTCTACTGGGAAACACTCACTGGTTCCACATGGAGAAACGAGCTCTACACATTCATATTCTCTAGTAGAAAACTAGAGGAACTGCGGCAAGCAAACATGATATTTCTGTTTGTATACATGATATTTTAGGCATTTGCCTAATGAAAAGACGTTGCTTTTCTCCAAAACCATTTTTACTGTGATTTTCTTGGTCCATTGCATACGAATTCCACACCACTTTGCCCGGATATGACTGGATGAAACCAGAAATATCCGGTTTTTTTTTTGGATGACTCAATCCCAGATTGCCACAGCCCCTGTGTTTGTTCTTTCTGGATATTATCAATGGACTTTATTGTCTTGAATTTTTTTTAACAGGTAACATTTAGTTTTGTACGGGGAAACACTCACTGGTTCCACATGAAGAAACCAGCTCTACACATTCGTATTTTGTAGCGAGAAATCCAGAGGAACTGAGGCAAACAAACATGATATTTCTGTTTGTATACATGACATTTTATGCACTTGCCTAAAGAAAAGACTTTGCTTTTCTCCAAAACCATATTCACTGCGATTTTCTCGGTCCATTGCGTACGAATTCCACACCACTTTGTCCGGATATGACTGGATGAAACCGGAAATATCCGGTTTTGTTTTGGCTAACTCAATCCCAGATATTGCCACAGCCCCTGTGTTTGTGTTTTCTGGATATTATCGAAGATTATTATTGTTTTGAAAGTTTTTTTTTTAAATGGAAACATTTTTTTGTACTGGGAAACACTCACTGCTTCCACATGGATGAAACAGCTCTACACATTCCTATTTTCAATGGAGAAAGCTAGAGGTACTGCGGGAAACAAAAACAATATGTCTATTTGTATACATGACATTTTAGGCACTTGCCTAACGAAAAGACTTTGCTTTTCTCCAAAACCACTTTCACTGTAATTCTCTCAGTCTATTGCATACGAATTCCACACCACTTTGTCCGGATATGACTGGATGAAAGCGAAAATATCCGCTTGTGTTTTGGCTAATTCAATCCAAAATTGCCACAGCCTCTGTGTTTGTGCTTTCTGGATATTATCAATGGACTTTATTGTCTTGATTTTTTTTAACAGGTAACATTTAGTTTTGTACTGGGAAACACTCACTGGTTCCACATGAAGAAACCAGCTCTACACATTCGTATTTCCTAGCGAGAAATCTAGAGGAATGGCGGCAAACAAACATGATATTTCTGTTTGTATGCAGGACATTTTATGCACTTGCCTAACGAAAAGACTTTGCTTTTCCCCAAAACCATTTTTACTATGATTTTCTCAGTCCATTGCATAGGAATTCCACACCACTTTGTCCGGATATGACTGGATGAAAGCGAAAATATCCGCTTGTGTTTTGGCTAATTCAATCCAAAATTGCCACAGCCCCTGTGTTTGTGTTTTCTGGATATTATCGAAGGATTTTATTGTTTTGAAAGTTTTTTTTTTTTATCAGGGAACATTTAATTTTATACTGGGAAACACTCACTGGTTCCACATGGAGACACCAGCTCTACACATTCGTCTAATCTATGGAGAAATCTAGAGGAAATACGGCAAACAAACATGATATTTCTGTTTGTATACATGATATTTTAGGCACTTACCTAACGAAAAGACTTTGCTTTTCTCCAAAACCATTTTTACTGTGAGTTTTTCTGTCCATTGCATACGAATTACACACCACTTTGTCCGGATATGACTGGATGAAACTTGAAGTATCCGGTTTTGTTTTGGCTAACTGAATCCTAGTTATTGCAACAGCCTCTGTGTTTGTGTTTTCTGGATATTATCGAAGGACTTTATTGTTTTGAAATTTTTTTCTTTATCAGAGAACATTTAATTTTGATTTGTGAAACTCTATTTGCTTCCGCATGGAGACACCTGCTCTGCACATTCATATATTCTCGGGATAAATCTAAAGGAACTGCGACAAACAAACATGATATTTCTGTTTGTATAGATGGCATTTTATGCACTTGCCTAACGAAAAGAATTTGCTTTTCTCCAAAACCATTTTTACTGTGATTTTGTCGGTCCATTGCATACGAACTCCACACCAATTTGTCCAGATTTCACTGGATGAAACCAGAAATATATACAGTTATGTTTTGGCTAACTCAATCCAAGATATTGCGACAGCCCCTGTGTTTCATTTTGTGGATATTGTCGATCGATTTATGTTTTGAATGTTTTTTTTTAATCAGGGAACATTTAATTTTGTACTGAGAAACTCTAATTGGTTCCACATGGATCCACCAGCTCTACACATTCGTATTTTCTAGGAGAAAGCTAGAGGAACTGCTGCAAACAAACATAATATTTCTGTTTGTATACATGACATCTTATGCACTTGCATAACGAAAAGACTTTGCTTTTCTCCAAAACCATATTTACGGTGAATTTCGCAGTCCATTGCATACAAATTGCACGCCACTTTTTCCGGTTATGACTGGATGTAACCGGAAATATCCGGTTTTGTTTTGGCTAACTCAATCCCAGATATTGCCACAAATTCTGTGTTTGTGTTTTCTGGATATTATCGAACGACATTATTGTTTTGAGAGTTTTTTTTTTTCTCTCAGGGAACATTTAATTTTGTGCTGGGAAAGATTCACTGTTTCCACATGGAGACACCAGCTCTACACATTTGTATTTTCTAGGAGAAAGCTAGAAGAACTGCGGCAAGCAAACATGATATTTCTGTTTCTATACATGACATTATATGCACTTGCCTAACGAAAAGACTTTGCTATTCTCCAAAACCATTTTTACTGTGATTTTCTCGGTCCATCACATAAGAATTCCACACCACTTTGTCCGGATATGACTGGATGAAGCCCGAAATATCCGGTTTTGTTTTGGCTAACTCAATCCCAGATACTGCCACAGCCACTGAGTTTGTGTTTTCTGAATATTATCGAAGGAGCTTATTGTTTTAAAGATTTTTTTTATCAGGGAACATTTAATTTTGTACTGGGAAACTCTAATTGGTTCCACATGGAGACACCAGCTCTACACATTCGTATTTTCTAGGGAGAAGTCTTGAGGAACTGCGGCAAACAAACATGATATGTCTGTTTGTATACATGACATTTTATGCACTTGCCTAACGAAAAGACTTTGCTTTTCGCCAAAACCACAATCCATGTAATTTTCTCAGTCCATTGTATACGAATTCCACACCACTTTGTCTGCATATGACTGAATGAAACTGGAAATATCCTGATTTGTTTTGGCTAACTCAATCCCAGATATTGCCACACCCCCTGTGTTTGTGTTTTCTCGATATTATCAATGGATATTATTGATTTGAAAGTTTTTTTTTCAGGGAACAATCAGTTTTGTACTGAGAAACACTCAGTAGTTCCACATGGAGAAACCCGCTCTAAAGATTCGTATTTTCTAGCGAGAAAGCTAGAGGAACTGCAGTAAACAATCATGATATTTCTGTTTGTATAGATGGCATTTTATGCACTTGCCTAACGAAAAGAATTTGCTTTTCTCCAAAACCATTTTTACTGTGATTTTGTCGGTCCATTGCATACGAACTCCACACCAATTTGTCCAGATTTCACTGGATGAAACCAGAAATATATACAGTTATGTTTTGGCTAACTCAATCCAAGATATTGCGACAGCCCCTGTGTTTCATTTTGTGGATATTGTCGATCGATTTATGTTTTGAATGTTTTTTTTTAATCAGGGAACATTTAATTTTGTACTGAGAAACTCTAATTGGTTCCACATGGATCCACCAGCTCTACACATTCGTATTTTCTAGGAGAAAGCTAGAGGAACTGCTGCAAACAAACATAATATTTCTGTTTGTATACATGACATCTTATGCACTTGCATAACGAAAAGACTTTGCTTTTCTCCAAAACCATATTTACGGTGAATTTCGCAGTCCATTGCATACAAATTGCACGCCACTTTTTCCGGTTATGACTGGATGTAACCGGAAATATCCGGTTTTGTTTTGGCTAACTCAATCCCAGATATTGCCACAAATTCTGTGTTTGTGTTTTCTGGATATTATCGAACGACATTATTGTTTTGAGAGTTTTTTTTTTTTCTCTCAGGGAACATTTAATTTTGTGCTGGGAAAGATTCACTGTTTCCACATGGAGACACCAGCTCTACACATTTGTATTTTCTAGGAGAAAGCTAGAAGAACTGCGGCAAGCAAACATGATATTTCTGTTTCTATACATGACATTATATGCACTTGCCTAACGAAAAGACTTTGCTATTCTCCAAAACCATTTTTACTGTGATTTTCTCGGTCCATCACATAAGAATTCCACACCACTTTGTCCGGATATGACTGGATGAAGCCCGAAATATCCGGTTTTGTTTTGGCTAACTCAATCCCAGATACTGCCACAGCCACTGAGTTTGTGTTTTCTGAATATTATCGAAGGAGCTTATTGTTTTAAAGATTTTTTTATCAGGGAACATTTAATTTTGTACTGGGAAACTCTAATTGGTTCCACATGGAGACACCAGCTCTACACATTCGTATTTTCTAGGGAGAAGTCTTGAGGAACTGCGGCAAACAAACATGATATGTCTGTTTGTATACATGACATTTTATGCACTTGCCTAACGAAAAGACTTTGCTTTTCGCCAAAACCACAATCCATGTAATTTTCTCAGTCCATTGTATACGAATTCCACACCACTTTGTCTGCATATGACTGGATGAAACTGGAAATATCCTGATTTGTTTTGGCTAACTCAATCCCAGATATTGCCACACCCCCTGTGTTTGTGTTTTCTCGATATTATCAATGGATATTATTGATTTGAAAGTTTTTTTTTCAGGGAACAATCAGTTTTGTACTGAGAAACACTCAGTAGTTCCACATGGAGAAACCCGCTCTAAAGATTCGTATTTTCTAGCGAGAAAGCTAGAGGAACTGCAGTAAACAATCATGATATTTCTGTTTGTATACATGGCATTTTATGCACTTGCCTAACAAAAAGATTTGCTTTTCTCCAAAACTATTTTTACTGTGATTTTCTCATTCCATTGCATACGAATTCCACACCACTTTGTAAGGATATGACTGGATGAAAACGGAAATATACGGTTTTGTTTTGGCTAACTCAATCCCAGATATTGAAACAGCCCGTGAGTTTGTGTATTCTGGATATAATAGATGGACTTTATTGTTTTGAATCTTTTTTTTTATTAAGGAACATTTAATTTTGTACTGGGAAACACTCACTGGATCCACATGGATAAACCAGTTCTACACATTCGTATTTTCTAGTGAGAAACCTAGAGGAACTACGGGTAACAAACCTGATATTTCTGTTTATATATATGGCATTTTATGCACTTACCTAGCGAAAAGACTTTGCTTTTCTCCAAAATCATTTTCACTGTGATTTTTTCGGTCCATTGCATACGAATTCCAAACCACTTTGTCCGGATATGTCTGGATGAAAGCGGAAATATCCGGTTGTGTTTTGGCTAACTCAATCCCAGATATTGCCGCAGCCCCTGTGTTGTGTTTTCTGGATATTATCGATGGACTTTATTGTTTTCAAAGTTTTTTTTTTTTTTTTAATCAGGGAACATTTAATTTTGTGCTGGGAAACATTCACTGGTTCCACATGGAGACACCAGCTCTACACATTCGTATTTTCTAAGCGAGAAACTAGAGGAACTGCGGCAAACAAACATGATATTTGTGTTTGTATACATGACATTTTATGCACTTGTCCAACGAAAAGACTTTGCTTTTCTCCAAAACCATTTTTACTATGATTTGCTTGGTCTATTGCATACAAATTCCACACCACTTTGTCCGGATATGACAGCATGAAACCGGAAATACCCGGTTTTTTTTTGGCTAACTCAATCCCAGATATTGCCACAGCCCCTGTGTTTGGGTTTTCTGGATATTATCAATGGTCATTATTGTTTGGAACGTTTTTTTTTAAATCAGGGAGCATTTAATTTTGTACAGGGAAACAATCACTGGATCCACATGCAGAAACCAGTTCTTCCTATTCGTGTATTCTAGGCAGAAAACTAGAGGAACTGGGGCAAATAAACATGATATTTCTGTTTGTATACATGGCATTTTATGTACTTGCCTAAAGAAAGGACTTTGCTTTTCTCCAAAACCATTTTTACTATGATTTGCTTGGTCTACTGTATAGGAATTCCACAGCACTTTTTCCGGGTATTACTGATTGAAACCGGAAATATCCGGTTTTCTTTTGGCTAACTCAATCCCAGATATTGCCAAAGCCCCTGTGTTTGTGTTTTCTGGATATTATCAAAGGACTTTATTGTTTTGAAACTTTTTTTTATCAGGGAACATTTAATTTTGTACTGGGAAACTATAATTAGTTCCACATGGAGACACCAGCTCTACACATTCGTATTTTCTATGGAGAAATCTAGAGGAACTACGGTAAACAAACATGATATGTCTGTTTGTATACATGACATTTTATGTACTTGCCTAACGAAAAGACTTTGCTTTTCGCCAAAACCACAATCACTGTAATTTTCTTAGTCCATTGCATACGAATTCCACACCACTTTGTCCGGATATGACTGCATGAAACTGGAAATATCTGGTTTTGTTTTGGCTAACTCAATCCCAGATATTGCCACAGCCCCTGTGTTTGTGTTTTCTGTATATTATCGAACGAGTTTATTGTTTTGAGAGTTTTTTTTTTTCCCTCAGGGAACATTTAATTTTATGCTGGGAAACATTCACTGGTTCCACATGGAGACACCAGCTCTACACATTCATATTTTCTAGGAGAAAGCTAGAGGAACTGCGGCAAACAAACATGATATTTCTGTTTATATACATCATATTTTATGCACTTGCCTAATGAAAAGACTTTGCTTTTCTCCAAAACCATTTTCAATGTAATTTTCTCAGTCCATTGCATACGAATTCCACACCACTTTGCCCGGATATGAGTGGATGAAACCAGAAATATGCGGTTTTGTTTTGGCTAACTGAATCCAAGATATTGCGACACCCTCTGTGTTGGTATTTTCTGGATATTATCGAAGGACTTTATTGTTTTGAAAGTTTTTTATCAGGGAACATTTAATTTTGTACTGGGAAACTCTAATTGGTTCCACATGGAGACACCAGCTCTACACATTCGTATTTTCTAGGAGAAATCTAGAGGAACTGCGGCAAACAAACATGATATTTCTGTTTGTGTACATGACATTTTATGGACTTGTCTAACGAAAAAACTTCACTTTTCTCCAAAACCACTTTCACTGTAATTTTCTCAGTCCATGGCACAAGTACTCCACACTACTTTGTCCGGATATGAGTGGATGAAACCGGAAATATCCGGTTTTCTTTTGGCTAACTCAATCCCAGATATTGCCACAGCCCCTGCGTTTGTGTTTTCTGGATATTATCAATGGACATTATTGTTTTGAAAGGAATATTTGTTCAGGGAACATTTAATTTTGTACTGGGAAACTCTAATTGGTTCCACATGGATCCACCAGCTCTACACATTCGTATTTTCTAGGAGAAAGCTAGAGGAACTGCTGCAAACAAACATGATATTTCTGTTTGTATACATGACATCTTATGCACTTGCATAACGAAAAGACTTTGCTTTTCTCCAAAACCATATTTACGGTGATTTTCGCAGTCCATTGCATACAAATTCCACGCCACTTTTTCCGGATATGACTGGATGTAACCGGAAATATCCGGTTTTGTTTTGGCTAACTCAATCCCAGATATTGCCACAGACACTGTGTTTGTGTTTTCTGGATATTATCGATCGTCTTTATTGTTTTCAAAGTTTTTTTTTTTCCCTCAGGGAACATTTAATTTTGTACTTGGAAACTCTAATTGGTTCCACATGGAGACACCAGCTCTACACATTCGTTTTTTCTAAGGAGAAGTCTAGAGGAACTGCGGCAAACAAACATGATTTTCTGTTTGTGTACATGACATTTTATGCACTTGCCTAACGAAAAGACTTTGCTTTTCTACAAAACCATTTTTACTCTGATGTTCTTGGTCCATTGCATACGATTCCACACCACTTTGTCCGGATATGAGTGGATGAAACCGGAAATATCTGGTTGTTTTTGCCTAACTCAATCCCGGATACAGCCACAGCCCCTGTGTTTGTGTTTTCTGGATATTATCGAAGAACTTTATTGTTTTTAAAGTTTTTTTTTTTTGATCAGGGAACATTTAATTTTCTACTGGGAAATTCTAATTTTTCCACATGGAGACACCAGCTCTACACATTCGTATTTTCTATGGAAAAATCTAGAGGAACTACGGTAAACAAACATGATATGTCTGTTTGTATACATGACATTCTATGCACTTGCCTAAAGAAATGACTTTGCTTTTCGCCAAAACCACAATCACTGTAATTTTCTTAGTCCATTGCATACGAATTCCACACCGCTATGTCCAGATATGACTGGATGAAACCAGAAATATGCGGTTTTGTTTTGGCTAACTGAATTCCAGATATTGCCACAGCCCCTGTGTTTGTGTTTTCTGGATATTATCGAATGATTTTTTGTTTTGAAAGTGTTTTTTCTTTTATCAGGGCACATTAATTTTCTACTGGGAAACACTCAGTGGTTCCACATGGAGACACCAGCTCTACACGTTCGTATTTTCTAGGGAGAAAGCTAGAGGAACTGCAGCAAACAAACATGATTTTCTGTTTGTGTAAATGACATTTTATGCACTTGCCTAACAAAAGGACCTTGCTTTTCTACAAAACCATTTTTACTGTGATTTTCTCGGACCATTGCATACGAATTGCACACCTCTTTATCCGGATATACTGGATGAAAACAGAAATATGCGGTTTAGTTTTTACTATCTAAATCCCAGATATTGCCACAGACCCTGTGTTTGTGTTTTCTGGATATTATCGAAGCACTTTATTGTTTTGAAAGTTTTTTTTTTTAATCTGGGAACATTTAATTTTGTACTGGGAAACTCTAATTGGTTCCACATGGAGACACCAGCTCTACACATTCGCATTTTCTAGGGAGAAAGCTAGAGGAACTGCGGCAAACAAACATGATATTTCTGTTTGTATACATGACATTTTATGCACTTGCCTAACGAAAAGACTGCTTTTCTCCAAAACCAATTTTACTCTAAATTTCTCAATCCATTCCATACGAATTCCACACCACTTTTTCCGGATATGACTGGATGAAACCAGAAATATCCAATTATATTTTGGCTAACTAAATCCCAGATATGGCGACAGCCTCTGTGTTTGTGTTTTCTGGATATTATCGAAGTATTGTATTGTTTTGAGTGTTTTTTGTCAGGGAACATTTAGTTTAGTACTTGGAAACTCTAATTGGTTCCACATGGAGACACCAGCTCTACACATTCCTTTTTTCTAGCGATAAAGCTAGAGTAACTGTGGCAACGAAACATGGTATTTCTGTTTGTATAGATGGCATCTTATGCAATTGCCTAACGAAAGGTCTTTGCTTTTCTCCAAAACCATTTTTACTGTGCTTTTCTCAGTCCATTGCATACGAATTCCACACCAATTTGTCCAGATTTCACTGGATGAAACCAGAAATATATACAGTTATGTTTTGGGTAACTCAATCCAAGATATTGTGACAGCACCTGTGTTTGATTTTGTGGATATTATCGATGGATTTATGTTTTGAATGTTTTTTTTTTAATCAGGGAACATTTAATTTTGTACTGCGAAACTCTAATTGGTTCCACATGGAGACACCAGCTCTACACATTCATATTTTCTGGGGAGAAATCTAGAGGAACTGCGGCAAACAAACATGATATTTCTGTTTGTATAGATGGCATTTTATGCACTTGCCTAAGGAAAAGACTTTGCATTTCTCCAAAACAATTTTCACTGCAATTTTCTCCGTCCATTGCATATGAATTCCACACCTCTTGTACCAGATATGACTGTTTGAAAGCGAAAATATCCGGGTTTTTTTTTGCTAACTGAATCCCAGATATTGCCACAGCCTCTGTGTTCGTGTTTTCTGGATATTATCAACGGACAATATTGTTTTGAAAGTTTTTTTTTTTATTATTATCAGGGAACATTTAATTTTGTACTGGGAAACACTGACTGGTTCCACATGGAGAAACCAGCTCTACACATTAGTATTTTCTAGCGAGATAGCTAGAGAAGTGCGGCAAACAAACATGATATGTCTGTTTGTATACATGACATTTTATGCACTTGCCTAATGAAAAGGCTTTGCTTTTCTCCAAAACCATTTTTACCGTGATTTTGTCTGTCTATTGCATACGAATTGAGGACCACTTTGTACAGATATGACTGGATGAAACCGGAAATATCCGGTTTTTTTTTTTGGCTAACTCAATCCAAGATATTGCCGCAGCCTCTGTGTTTGTGTTTTCTGGATATTATCAATGGTCATTACTGTTTTGAAATTTTTTTTTATCAGGGAACATTTAATTTTCTACTGGGAAACTCTAATTGGTTCAACATGGAGAAACCAGCTGTACACAATCGTATTTTCTAGGGAGATAGCTAGAGCAACTGCGGAAAACAAACATGATATTTCTGTTTTCATAGGTGGCATTTTATGCACTTGACTAACGAAAAGTCTTTGCTTTTCTCCAAAACCATTTTCACTGCAATTTTCTCCATCCATTGCATATGAATTCCACAACTCTTGTACCGGATATGACTGTTTGAAACCGAAAATATCCGGGTTTTTTTTGGCTAACTCAATCCCAGATATTGCCACAGCCCCTGTGTTCGTGTTTTCTGGATATTATCAATGGACAATTTTGTTTTGAAAGTTTTTTTTATTATTATTATCAGGGAACATTTAATTTAGTACTGGGAAACACTCACTGGTTCCACATGGAGACACCAGCTCTACACATTAGTATTTTCTAGCGAGATAGCTAGAGGAACTGCGGCAAACAAACATGATATGTCTGTTTGTATACATGACATTTTATGCACTTGCCTAATGAAAAGACTTTGCTTTTCTCCAAAAACTTTTTCACTGCAATTTTCTCAGTCCATTGCATACGAATTACAAAACTTTTTCCGGATATGACTGGATGAAACCAGAAATATCCGCTTGTGTTTTAGCTAACTCAATCCCAGATATTGCCACAGCCCCTGTGTATGTGTTTTCTGGATATTATCAAAGGACTTTATTGTTTACAAAGTTTTTTTATCAGGAAATATTTAATTTTGTAGTGGTAAACACTAAGTGGTTATACATGGAGAAACCAGTTCTACAGATTCGTATATTCTGGGGAGAAATCTAAAGGAACTGTGGCAAACAATCATGATATTTCTGTTTGTATACATGATATTTTATGCACTTGCCTAACGAAAAGACTTTGCTTTTCTCCAGAACCATTTTTACTGTGATTTTCTCGGTACATTGCATACGAATGCCACACCACTTTGTCCGGATATGACTCGATGAAACAGGAAATATCCGGTTTTGTTTTGGCTAACTTCATCCCAGATATTCCCACAGCTCCCGTGTTTGTGATTTCTGAATATTATCAATGGACATTATTGTTTTCAAAGTTTTCTTTTTTTTTTAATCAGGGAACATTCAATTTTGTACTGGGAAACATTCATTGGTTCTACAGGAGAAACCAGCTCTATATATTCGTATTTCCTAGTGAGAAATCTAGAGGAACTGCGGCAAACAAACATGATATTTCTGTTTGTATACATGACATTTTATGCACTTGCCTAACGAAAAGACTGCTTTTCTCCAAAACCAATTTTACTGTAAATTTCTCAATCCATTCCATACGAATTCCACACCACTTTTTCCGGATATGACTGGATGAAACCAGAAATATCCAATTATATTTTGGCTAACTAAATCCCAGATATGGCGACAGCCTCTGTGTTTGTGTTTTCTGGATATTATCGAAGTATTGTATTGTTTTGAGTGTTTTTTGTCAGGGAACATTTAGTTTAGTACTTGGAAACTCTAATTGGTTCCACATGGAGACACCAGCTCTACACATTCCTTTTTTCTAGCGAGAAAGCTAGAGTAACTGTGGCAACGAAACATGGTATTTCTGTTTGTATAGATGGCATCTTATGCAATTGCCTAACGAAAGGTCTTTGCTTTTCTCCAAAACCATTTTTACTGTGCTTTTCTCAGTCCATTGCATACGAATTCCACACCAATTTGTCCAGATTTCACTGGATGAAACCAGAAATATATACAGTTATGTTTTGGGTAACTCAATCCAAGATATTGCGACAGCACCTGTGTTTGATTTTGTGGATATTATCGATGGATTTATGTTTTGAATGTTTTTTTTTAATCAGGGAACATTTAATTTTGTACTGTGAAACTCTAATTGGTTCCACATGGAGACACCAGCTCTACACATTCATATTTTCTGGGGAGAAATCTAGAGGAACTGCGGCAAACAAACATGATATTTCTGTTTGTATAGATGGCATTTTATGCACTTGCCTAAGGAAAAGACTTTGCATTTCTCCAAAACAATTTTCACTGCAATTTTCTCCGTCCATTGCATATGAATTCCACACCTCTTGTACCAGATATGACTGTTTGAAAGCGAAAATATCCGGGTTTTTTTTTGCTAACTGAATCCCAGATATTGCCACAGCCTCTGTGTTCGTGTTTTCTGGATATTATCAACGGACAATATTGTTTTGAAAGTTTTTTTTTTTATTATTATCAGGGAACATTTAATTTTGTACTGGGAAACACTGACTGGTTCCACATGGAGAAACCAGCTCTACACATTAGTATTTTCTAGCGAGATAGCTAGAGAAGTGCGGCAAACAAACATGATATGTCTGTTTGTATACATGACATTTTATGCACTTGCCTAATGAAAAGGCTTTGCTTTTCTCCAAAACCATTTTTACCGTGATTTTGTCTGTCTATTGCATACGAATTGAGGACCACTTTGTACAGATATGACTGGATGAAACCGGAAATATCCGGTTTTTTTTTTTTTTTGGCTAACTCAATCCAAGATATTGCCGCAGCCTCTGTGTTTGTGTTTTCTGGATATTATCAATGGTCATTACTGTTTTGAAATTTTTTTTTATCAGGGAACATTTAATTTTGTACTGGGAAACTCTAATTGGTTCCACATGGAGAAACCAGCTGTACACAATTGTATTTTCTAGGGAGATAGCTAGAGCAACTGCGGAAAACAAACATGATATTTCTGTTTTCATAGGTGGCATTTTATGCACTTGACTAACGAAAAGTCTTTGCTTTTCTCCAAAACCATTTTCACTGCAATTTTCTCCATCCATTGCATATGAATTCCACAACTCTTGTACCGGATATGACTGTTTGAAACCGAAAATATCCGGGTTTTTTTTGGCTAACTCAATCCCAGATATTGCCACAGCCCCTGTGTTCGTGTTTTCTGGATATTATCAATGGACAATTTTGTTTTGAAAGTTTTTTTTATTATTATTATCAGGGAACATTTAATTTAGTACTGGGAAACACTCACTGGTTCCACATGGAGACACCAGCTCTACACATTAGTATTTTCTAGCGAGATAGCTAGAGGAACTGCGGCAAACAAACATGATATGTCTGTTTGTATACATGACATTTTATGCACTTGCCTAATGAAAAGACTTTGCTTTTCTCCAAAAACTTTTTCACTGCAATTTTCTCAGTCCATTGCATACGAATTACAAAACTTTTTCCGGATATGACTGGATGAAACCAGAAATATCCGCTTGTGTTTTAGCTAACTCAATCCCAGATATTGCCACAGCCCCTGTGTATGTGTTTTCTGGATATTATCAAAGGACTTTATTGTTTACAAAGTTTTTTTATCAGGAAATATTTAATTTTGTAGTGGTAAACACTAAGTGGTTATACATGGAGAAACCAGTTCTACAGATTCGTATATTCTGGGGAGAAATCTAAAGGAACTGTGGCAAACAATCATGATATTTCTGTTTGTATACATGATATTTTATGCACTTGCCTAACGAAAAGACTTTGCTTTTCTCCAGAACCATTTTTACTGTGATTTTCTCGGTACATTGCATACGAATGCCACACCACTTTGTCCGGATATGACTCGATGAAACAGGAAATATCCGGTTTTGTTTTGGCTAACTTCATCCCAGATATTCCCACAGCTCCCGTGTTTGTGATTTCTGAATATTATCAATGGACATTATTGTTTTCAAAGTTTTCTTTTTTTTTTTAATCAGGGAACATTCAATTTTGTACTGGGAAACATTCATTGGTTCTACAGGAGAAACCAGCTCTATATATTCGTATTTTCTAGTGAGAAATCTAGAGGAACTGCGGCAAACAAACATGATATTTCTGTTTGTATACATGACATTTTATGCACTTGCCTAACGAAATGACTTTGCTTTTCTCCAAAACCATTTTTGCTGTGATTTTCTCGGTCCATTGCATACGAATGCCACACCACTTTGTCCGGATATGACTGGATGAAACCGGAAATATCCGGTTTTGTTTTGGCTAACTCAATCCCAGATATTGCCACAGCCCCTGTGTTTGTGTTTTCTGGATATTATCAATGAACATTATTGTTTTGAAAGTTTTTTTTTTAAACAGGGCACATTTAATTTTGTACTCTTAAACACTCAGTGGTTCCAAATGGAGAAAGCCGCTCTACACATTCGTATTTGTATGGAGAAATCTCGAGGAACTGTGGCAAACAAACATGATATTTCTGTTTGTATAGTTGGCATTTTATGCACTTGCCTAACGAAAAGACTTTGCTTTTCTCCAAAACCATTTATACTGTGATTTTCTCGGTCCATTGCATAGAAATTCCACACCACTTTGTACGGATATGACCAGATGAAACCGTAAATATCCTGTTGTTTTTCGCTAACTCAATCCCAGACATTGCAACCCACCACTGTGTTTGTGTTTTCTGGATATTATCGAAGGACTTTATTGTTTTGAATGTTTTTTATCAGGGAACATTTAATTTTGTACTGGGAAACTCTAATTGGTTCCATGTGGAGACACCAGCTCTACACATTCCTATTTTCTAGGGAGAAAGCTAGAGTAACTGCGGCAAACAATCATATATCTGTTTGTATAGATGGCATTTTATGCACTTGCCTAACGAAAAGACTTTGCTGTTCTCCAAAACTGTTTTTACTGTGATTTTTTCGGTCCATTTCATAGGAATTCCACACCACTTTGTCTGGATATGGCTGGATGAAACCGGAAATATCCGTTTTTTTTTTTGGCTAACTCAATCCCAATCTTGCGACAGCCTCTGTTTTTGTTTTTCCTGGATATTACCGAAGGACTTTATTGTTTTGAAAGTTTTTTTTTTTTTTTAATAAAGGAACATTTAACTTTGTACTGGGAAACTCTAATTGGTTCCACATGGAGACACCAGCTCTACACATAAGTATTTTCTGGGGAGATATCTAAAAAACTGGGACAAACAATCATGATATTTCTGTTTGTATAGATGGCATTTTATGCACTTGCCTAAGGAAAAGACTTTGTTTTTCTCCAAAACCATTTTTGCTGTGATTTTCTCAGTCAATTGCATATGAATTCCACACGACTTTTTCCAGATATGACTGGTTGAAACCGGAAATATCCCGTTGTGTTTTGGCTAACTGAATCACAGATATTGCCACAGATACTCTCTTTGCGTTTTCTGGATATCATCAGTGGACTTTATTGATTTGAAAGATTTTTTTTAATCAGGGAAATATAGTTTTGTACTGGGAAACTCTAATTGGTTCCACATGGAGAAACCAGCTGTACACAATCGTATTTTCTAGGGAGATAGCTAGAGCAACTGCGGAAAACAAACATGATATTTCTGTTTTCATAGGTGGCATTTTATGCACTTGACTAACGAAAAGTCTTTGCTTTTCTCCAAAACCATTTTCACTGCAATTTTCTCCATCCATTGCATATGAATTCCACAACTCTTGTACCGGATATGACTGTTTGAAACCGAAAATATCCGGGTTTTTTTTGGCTAACTCAATCCCAGATATTGCCACAGCCCCTGTGTTCATGTTTTCTGGATATTATCAATGGACAATTTTGTTTTGAAAGTTTTTTTTATTATTATTATCAGGGAACATTTAATTTAGTACTGGGAAACACTCACTGGTTCCACATGGAGACACCAGCTCTACACATTAGTATTTTCTAGCGAGATAGCTAGAGGAACTGCGGCAAACAAACATGATATGTCTGTTTGTATACATGACATTTTATGCACTTGCCTAATGAAAAGACTTTGCTTTTCTCCAAAAACTTTTTCACTGCAATTTTCTCAGTCCATTGCATACGAATTACAAAACTTTTTCCGGATATGACTGGATGAAACCAGAAATATCCGCTTGTGTTTTAGCTAACTCAATCCCAGATATTGCCACAGCCCCTGTGTATGTGTTTTCTGGATATTATCAAAGGACTTTATTGTTTACAAAGTTTTTTTATCAGGAAATATTTAATTTTGTAGTGGTAAACACTAAGTGGTTATACATGGAGAAACCAGTTCTACAGATTCGTATATTCTGGGGAGAAATCTAAAGGAACTGTGGCAAACAATCATGATATTTCTGTTTGTATACATGATATTTTATGCACTTGCCTAACGAAAAGACTTTGCTTTTCTCCAGAACCATTTTTACTGTGATTTTCTCGGTACATTGCATACGAATGCCACACCACTTTGTCCGGATATGACTCGATGAAACAGGAAATATCCGGTTTTGTTTTGGCTAACTTCATCCCAGATATTCCCACAGCTCCCGTGTTTGTGATTTCTGAATATTATCAATGGGCATTATTGTTTTCAAAGTTTTCTTTTTTTTTTTAATCAGGGAACATTCAATTTTGTACTGGGAAACATTCATTGGTTCTACAGGAGAAACCAGCTCTATATATTCGTATTTCCTAGTGAGAAATCCAGAGGAACTGCGGCAAACAAACATGATATTTCTGTTTGTATACATGACATTTTATGCACTTGCCTAACGAAAAGACTGCTTTTCTCCAAAACCAATTTTACTGTAAATTTCTCAATCCATTCCATACGAATTCCACACCACTTTTTCCGGATATGACTGGATGAAACCAGAAATATCCAATTATATTTTGGCTAACTAAATCCCAGATATGGCGACAGCCTCTGTGTTTGTGTTTTCTGGATATTATCGAAGTATTGTATTGTTTTGAGTGTTTTTTGTCAGGGAACATTTAGTTTAGTACTTGGAAACTCTAATTGGTTCCACATGGAGACACCAGCTCTACACATTCCTTTTTTCTAGCGAGAAAGCTAGAGTAACTGTGGCAACGAAACATGGTATTTCTGTTTGTATAGATGGCATCTTATGCAATTGCCTAACGAAAGGTCTTTGCTTTTCTCCAAAACCATTTTTACTGTGCTTTTCTCAGTCCATTGCATACGAATTCCACACCAATTTGTCCAGATTTCACTGGATGAAACCAGAAATATATACAGTTATGTTTTGGGTAACTCAATCCAAGATATTGCGACAGCACCTGTGTTTGATTTTGTGGATATTATCGATGGATTTATGTTTTGAATGTTTTTTTTAATCAGGGAACATTTAATTTTGTACTGCGAAACTCTAATTGGTTCCACATGGAGACACCAGCTCTACACATTCATATTTTCTGGGGAGAAATCTAGAGGAACTGCGGCAAACAAACATGATATTTCTGTTTGTATAGATGGCATTTTATGCACTTGCCTAAGGAAAAGACTTTGCATTTCTCCAAAACAATTTTCACTGCAATTTTCTCCGTCCATTGCATATGAATTCCACACCTCTTGTACCAGATATGACTGTTTGAAAGCGAAAATATCCGGGTTTTTTTTTGCTAACTGAATCCCAGATATTGCCACAGCCTCTGTGTTCGTGTTTTCTGGATATTATCAACGGACAATATTGTTTTGAAAGTTTTTTTTTTTATTATTATCAGGGAACATTTAATTTTGTACTGGGAAACACTGACTGGTTCCACATGGAGAAACCAGCTCTACACATTAGTATTTTCTAGCGAGATAGCTAGAGAAGTGCGGCAAACAAACATGATATGTCTGTTTGTATACATGACATTTTATGCACTTGCCTAATGAAAAGGCTTTGCTTTTCTCCAAAACCATTTTTACCGTGATTTTGTCTGTCTATTGCATACGAATTGAGGACCACTTTGTACAGATATGACTGGATGAAACCGGAAATATCCGGTTTTTTTTTTTTTTTGGCTAACTCAATCCAAGATATTGCCGCAGCCTCTGTGTTTGTGTTTTCTGGATATTATCAATGGTCATTACTGTTTTGAAATTTTTTTTTTATCAGGGAACATTTAATTTTGTACTGGGAAACTCTAATTGGTTCCACATGGAGAAACCAGCTGTACACAATCGTATTTTCTAGGGAGATAGCTAGAGCAACTGCGGAAAACAAACATGATATTTCTGTTTTCATAGGTGGCATTTTATGCACTTGACTAACGAAAAGTCTTTGCTTTTCTCCAAAACCATTTTCACTGCAATTTTCTCCATCCATTGCATATGAATTCCACAACTCTTGTACCGGATATGACTGTTTGAAACCGAAAATATCCGGGTTTTTTTTGGCTAACTCAATCCCAGATATTGCCACAGCCCCTGTGTTCATGTTTTCTGGATATTATCAATGGACAATTTTGTTTTGAAAGTTTTTTTTATTATTATTATCAGGGAACATTTAATTTAGTACTGGGAAACACTCACTGGTTCCACATGGAGACACCAGCTCTACACATTAGTATTTTCTAGCGAGATAGCTAGAGGAACTGCGGCAAACAAACATGATATGTCTGTTTGTATACATGACATTTTATGCACTTGCCTAATGAAAAGACTTTGCTTTTCTCCAAAAACTTTTTCACTGCAATTTTCTCAGTCCATTGCATACGAATTACAAAACTTTTTCCGGATATGACTGGATGAAACCAGAAATATCCGCTTGTGTTTTAGCTAACTCAATCCCAGATATTGCCACAGCCCCTGTGTATGTGTTTTCTGGATATTATCAAAGGACTTTATTGTTTACAAAGTTTTTTTATCAGGAAATATTTAATTTTGTAGTGGTAAACACTAAGTGGTTATACATGGAGAAACCAGTTCTACAGATTCGTATATTCTGGGGAGAAATCTAAAGGAACTGTGGCAAACAATCATGATATTTCTGTTTGTATACATGATATTTTATGCACTTGCCTAACGAAAAGACTTTGCTTTTCTCCAGAACCATTTTTACTGTGATTTTCTCGGTACATTGCATACGAATGCCACACCACTTTGTCCGGATATGACTCGATGAAACAGGAAATATCCGGTTTTGTTTTGGCTAACTTCATCCCAGATATTCCCACAGCTCCCGTGTTTGTGATTTCTGAATATTATCAATGGACATTATTGTTTTCAAAGTTTTCTTTTTTTTTTTTAATCAGGGAACATTCAATTTTGTACTGGGAAACATTCATTGGTTCTACAGGAGAAACCAGCTCTATATATTCGTATTTTCTAGTGAGAAATCTAGAGGAACTGCGGCAAACAAACATGATATTTCTGTTTGTATACATGACATTTTATGCACTTGCCTAACGAAATGACTTTGCTTTTCTCCAAAACCATTTTTGCTGTGATTTTCTCGGTCCATTGCATACGAATGCCACACCACTTTGTCCGGATATGACTGGATGAAACCGGAAATATCCGGTTTTGTTTTGGCTAACTCAATCCCAGATATTGCCACAGCCCCTGTGTTTGTGTTTTCTGGATATTATCAATGAACATTATTGTTTTGAAAGTTTTTTTTTTAAACAGGGCACATTTAATTTTGTACTCTTAAACACTCAGTGGTTCCAAATGGAGAAAGCCGCTCTACACATTCGTATTTGTATGGAGAAATCTCGAGGAACTGTGGCAAACAAACATGATATTTCTGTTTGTATAGTTGGCATTTTATGCACTTGCCTAACGAAAAGACTTTGCTTTTCTCCAAAACCATTTATACTGTGATTTTCTCGGTCCATTGCATAGAAATTCCACACCACTTTGTACGGATATGACCAGATGAAACCGTAAATATCCTGTTGTTTTTCGCTAACTCAATCCCAGACATTGCAACCCACCACTGTGTTTGTGTTTTCTGGATATTATCGAAGGACTTTATTGTTTTGAATGTTTTTTATCAGGGAACATTTAATTTTGTACTGGGAAACTCTAATTGGTTCCATGTGGAGACACCAGCTCTACACATTCCTATTTTCTAGGGAGAAAGCTAGAGTAACTGCGGCAAACAATCATATATCTGTTTGTATAGATGGCATTTTATGCACTTGCCTAACGAAAAGACTTTGCTGTTCTCCAAAACTGTTTTTACTGTGATTTTTTCGGTCCATTTCATAGGAATTCCACACCACTTTGTCTGGATATGGCTGGATGAAACCGGAAATATCCGTTTTTTTTTGGCTAACTCAATCCCAGATCTTGCGACAGCCTCTGTTTTTGTTTTTCCTGGATATTACCGAAGGACTTTATTGTTTTGAAAGTTTTTTTTTTTTTAATAAAGGAACATTTAACTTTGTACTGGGAAACTCTAATTGGTTCCACATGGAGACACCAGCTCTACACATAAGTATTTTCTGGGGAGATATCTAAAAAACTGGGACAAACAATCATGATATTTCTGTTTGTATAGATGGCATTTTATGCACTTGCCTAAGGAAAAGACTTTGTTTTTCTCCAAAACCATTTTTGCTGTGATTTTCTCAGTCAATTGCATATGAATTCCACACGACTTTTTCCAGATATGACTGGTTGAAACCGGAAATATCCCGTTGTGTTTTGGCTAACTGAATCACAGATATTGCCACAGATACTCTGTTTGTGTTTTCTGGATATCATCAGTGGACTTTATTGATTTGAAAGATTTTTTTTAATCAGGGAAATATAGTTTTGTACTGGGAAACTCTAATTGGTTCCACATGGAGACACCAGCTCTACACATTCATATTTTCTTGCGAGAAAGCTAGAGGAACTTCGGCAAACACACAGGATATTTCCATTTGTATACATGATATTTTATGCACTTGCCTAATGCAAAGACTTTGCTTTTCTCCAAAACCATTTTTACTGTGATTTTCTCGGTCCACTGCACACGAATTCCACACCACTTAGTCCGGATATGACTGTATGAAACAGGAAATATGCGGTTGTGTTTTGGGTATTTCAATCTCAGATATTGCAACAGTCTCTATGTTTGTGTTTTTTGGATATTATCAAATGACTTCATTGTTTTGAAATGCTTTTTATTAGGGAACATTTAATTTTGTACTGGGAAACACTCACTGATTCCACATGGAGACACCAGCTCTACACATTCGTATTTTCTAGGAGAAAGCTAGAAAACAAACATGATATTTCTGTTTGTCTAGATGGCATTTTATGCACTCGCCTAACGAAAAGACTTTGCTTTTCTCAAACACAATTTTCACTGTAATATTATCAGTCCATTGCATTTGAATTTCACACCACTTTGTCTGGATATGACTGGATGAAACCGGAAATATCTGGTTTTGTTTTGGCTAACTGAATCCCAGTTATTGAGAGAGCTTCTGGCTTTGTTTTTTGGATATTATCGATGGACTTTATTGTTTTGAAAGATTTTTTTATCAGGGAATATTTAATTTAGTACTGGGAAACACTCACTGGTTCCCCATGGAGAACCAACTCTACACATTCATATATTCTAGGAGAAGCTAGAGGATCTGCGGCAACCAAAATTATATTTTTGTGTGTATACATGACATTTTATGCACTTAACTAACGAAAAGACTTTCTTTATCTCAAAACCATTTTCACTGTAATTTTCTCAGTCTATTACATACGAATTAAACACCACTTTGTCTAGATATGACAGGATGACACCGGAAATATTTGGTTGTTTTTGGCTAAGTGAACCCCAGATATTGCGACAGCCTCTGTGTTTGTTTTTTCTGGATATTATCGAAGGAATTTATTGCTTTGAAATTTTTTGTTATCAGGGAACATTTATTTTTGTCTGGGAAAATCTAATTGGTTCCACCTGGAGACACCAGCTCTACAAATTCGTATTTTCTAGGGAGAAAGCTAGAGGAACTGTGGCAAACAACATGATATTTCTGTTTGTATACATGACATTTTATGCACTTGCCTAACGAAAAGACTTTGTTTTAACCAAAACCATGTTTACTGTTATTTTCTCGTTCCATTGCATACGAATTTCAGACCACTTTGTCTGGATATGACTGGATGAAACCAGAAATATCCGGTTTTTTTTTTGGCTAACTCAATCCCAGATATTGCCACAGATATGTGTTTGTTTTTTCTGGATATTATCAATAGACTTTATAGTTTTGAAAGTTTTTTTTTATCAGTGAACAATTAATTTTGTTCTGGGAAACTCTAATTGGCTCCACATGGAGACACAGGCTCTAAAACATGATATGTCTGTTTGTATACATGACATTTTATGCACTTACCTAACGAAAAGACTTTGCTTTTCTCCAAAACCATTTTTACTGTAATTTTGTCTGTCCATTGCATAGGAATTCCATTCCACTTTGTACAGATAAGACCGGATGAAACCGTAAATATGCGCTTGTGTTTTTGCTAACTGAATCCCAGGTATTGTGAAAGCCTCTGTGTTTGTGTTTTCTGGATATGATCAAAGGACTTTATTGTTTTGAATGTTTTTTATCAGTGAACATTTAATTTTGTACTGGGAAACACTCACTGGTTCCACATGGAGACAACAGCTCTACAAATTCCTATTTTCTAGGAGACATCTAGAGGAACCGCGGAAAACAAACATGATATTTCTGTTTGTATAGATGGCATTTTATGCACTTCCCTATTGAAGAGACTTTGCTTTTCTCAAAAGTCATTTTCACTGTAATTTTCTCAGTCCATTACATACAAATTCCACACCACTTTGTCCGGATATGAGTGCATGAAACCAGAAATATGCGGTTGTGTTTTGGCTAACTCAATCCCAGATATTGCCACAGATCCTTTCTTTGTGTTTTCTGGATATTATCGAAGGACTTTATTGTTTTGAAAGTATTTTTTATCAGTGAACATTTAATTTTGTACTGGGAAACACTCACTGGTTCCCCATGGAGACACCAGCTCTACACATTCGTATTTTCTAGCGAGAAAGCTAGAAGAGCTGCGGCAAACAAACGTGATATTTCTGTTTGTATACATGATATTTTATGCACTTGCCTAACGAAAAGACTTTGCTTTTCTCCAAAACCATTTTTACTCTGATTTTGCCTGTCCATTGCATACGAATTCCACACCACTTTGTCTGGATATGACTGGATGAAGTCCGAAATATCCGGTTTTGTTTTGGCTAACTCAATCCCAGATATTGAAACAGATACTCTGTTTGTGTTTTCTTGCTATTATCAATGGACTTTATTGTTTTGAAAGTTTTTTTTTTTTAATCAGGGAACATTTAATTTTGGACTGGGAAACTCTAATTTGTTCCACATGGAGACACCAGCTCTACACATGAGTATTTTCTAGGAGAAAGCTAGAGGAAGTGCGGCAAACAAACATGATATTTCTGTTTGTATACATGACAATTTTAGTACTTGCCTAACGAAAAGACTTTGCTTTTCTCCAAAAACCATTTTTACTGTCATTTTGTCTGTTCATTGTGTACGAATTCCCCAACACTTTGTCCGGATATGAGTGGATGAAACTGGAAATATCCGGTTCTCTTTTGGCTAACTGAAAGCCAGATATTACCGCAGACCCTGTGTTTGTGTTTTCTGGATATTATCAATGGACTTTATTGTTTTGAAAGTTTTTTTATTTATCACTGAACATTTAATTTTCTACTGGGAAAAACTCACTGGTTCCCCATGGAGACACCGGCTATACACATTCGTGTTTTCTAGCGAGATAGCTATAGAACTGCAGCAAGCAAACATGATATTTCTGTTTGTATTCATTACATTTTATGCACTTGCCTAACGAAAAGACTTTGCTTTTCTCCAAAACCATTTCTGCTGTGATTTTCTTGGTCGATTGCATACGAATGCCACACCACTTTGTCCGGAGATGACTGGATGTAACCGGAAATATGCGGTTGTGTTTTGGCTAACTGAATCCCAGATATTGCCACAGCCCCTGTGTTTGTGTTTTCTGGATATTATCGAAGGACTTTATTGTTTTTAATTTTTTTTTTATCAGTGAACATTTAATTTTGTGCTGGGAAACACTCACCGGTTCCACATGGAGATACCAGCTCTACACATTCATATTTTCTAGGGAGAAAGCTAGAGGAACTGCAGCAAACAAACATGATATTTCTGCTTGTATAGATGACATATTATGCACTTGCCTAACGAAAAGACTTTGCTTTTCTCCAAAACATTTATATTGTGATTTTCTGGGTCCATTGCATACGAATTCCACACCACTTTGTCCAGATATGAATGGATGAATACGGAAATATATGGTTGTGTTTTGGTAAACTGATATCCAGATATTGCGACAGCCACCATGTTTGTGTTTTGTGGACATTATCAAAGGATTTTATTGTTTTGAAATATTTTTTTTTATCAGGGAAGAATGATTTTTGTACTGGGAAACTAATTGGTTCTACATGGAGACACCAGCTCTACACATTCGTATTTTCTAGGGAGAGAGCTAGAGGAACTGCGGCAAACAAGCATGATATTTCTGATTGTGTAGATGGAATTTTATGCATTTGCCTAACGAAAAGACTTTGCTTTCATCCAAAACCTTTTTTACTGTGATTTTCTCAGTCGATTACATACGAATGCCACACCACTTTTTCCGGATATGACTGGATGAAACCGGAAATATCCGGTTGTGTTTTGGCTAACTCAATCCCAGATATTGCCGCAGCCTCTGTGTTTGTGATTTCTGGATATTATCGATGGACTTTATTGTTTTTAAATTTTTTTTAATCAGGGAACATTTAATTTTGTACTGGGAAACTCTCATTCGTATACATGGAGACACCAGCTCTACACATTCACATTTTCTATCGAGAAAGCTAGAGGAACAGCGGCAAGCAAACATGATATTTCTGTTGGTATACATGGCATTTTATGCAGCTGCGTAACGAAAACACTTTGCTTTTCTCCAAAACCATATTTACTGGGATTTTCTCAGTCCATTTCATACAAATTCCACACCACTTTGTCCGGATATGACTGGATGAAAGGGGAAATACCCGGTTTTGTTTTGGCTAACTCATTCCCAGATATTGCGACAGCCTCTGTGTTTGTTTTTCCTGGATATTACCGAAGGACATTATTGTTTTGAAAGTTTTTTTTTTATCAAGGAATATTTAACTTTGTTCTCGGAAACGCTAATTGGTTCCACATGGAGACACATGCTCTACACATTCATATTTTCTAGGAGAAAGCATAACAAAAGGACTTTGTTTTTCTCCAAAACCATTTTTACAGTGCTTTTCTCGGTCCATTGCATACGGATTCCACACCCAGTTTGTCCCGATATAACTGGATGAAACCAGAAATATCCGGTGTTGTTTGGCTAATGCAATCCCAGATTACCACAGCCCCTATGTTTGTGTTTTCTGGATATTATCAATTGGAATTATTGTTTTGAAAGTTTTCTTTATCAGGGAACATTTAATTATGTACTGGGAAACACTCAGTGGTTCCACATGGAGACACCAGCTCTACACATTCGTATTTTCTAGGAGAAAGCTAGAGGAACTGCTCCAAACAAACATGATATTTCTGTTTGTATAGATGGCATTTTATGCACTTGCCTAATGAAAAGACTTTGCTTTTCTCCAAAACCATTTTTACTGTGATATTCTCCGACCATTGCATACGAATTCCACACCACTTTTTCCGGATATGACTGGATGAAACCGTAAATATCCGGTTTTGTTTTTGCTAATTCAATCCCAGATATTGCCACAGCCCCTTTGTTTGTTTTTTCTGGATATTATCGAAGGAATTTATAGTTTTGAAAGTTTGTTTTTTTTTTATCAGGGAACATTTACTTTTGCACCGGGAAATTCTAAATTGTTCCACTTAGAGACACCAGCTTATAATTCGTATTTTCTAGGAGAAAACTAGAGGAACTGCGGCAAACAAACATGATATTTCTGTTTGTATAGATGGCATTTTATGCACTTGCGTAATGTAAAGACTTTGCTTTTCTCCAAAACCATTTTTACTGTGATTTTCTCGGTCCATTGCATACGAATTACACACCAATTTGTCAGGATATGAGTGGATGAAACCAGAAATATGCTGTTGTGTTTTGGCTAACTCAATCCCAGATATTGCCACAGCTCCTGTGTTTTTGTTTTCTGGATATTATCTTCTTTTTTTCTTTTTTTTTAACTTTTATTTAATGAATATAAATTTCCAGTATACAGCTTATGGATTACAATGGCTTCCCCTTCCCATAATTTCCCTCACACCCGCAACCCTCCCCTCTCCCGCTCCCTCTCACTTTCCATTCACATCAAGATTCATTTTCAATTCTCTTTATATACAGAAGATCAATTTAGTATAAATACTTCAACAGTTTGCACCCACATAGAAACACAAAGTGAAACATACTGTTTGAGTACTAGTTATAACATTAAATCAAAATGTACAGTACATTAAGGACAGAGATCCCACATCAGGAGCAAGCGCACAGTGGCTCCTGTTGTTGACCCAACAAATTGACACTCTAGTTTATGGCGCCAGTAACCACCCTAGGCTGTCGTCATGAGTTGCCAAGGCTATGGAAGCCTTCCAAGTTCCCCGACTCTGATCATATTTAGACAAGGTCATAAAAGAAAGGGTGAGGGTAGTAACCAATGATCCTAAGAGTGGCCTTAACCAGGTCTGAACAATTATACAGCATTAAGTGGGGAAGAGGACCATCAGTACACACAGGTTGGGAGTAGAGCCCTTGGTGGTAGAGTAGAGGTTATGATTACAAAGGAATGAGGCCTAGTGCACTAGACAGGGTCTAGAACAAAGGACAGAGTCATTATTAGAGGAGCTCAGAAAGGTGCTGTCTAAGCTACAAGTAATTTTTCTGATTGAGAGGCAAATAGAACCTGATAGAAGGGGCTTGATAATAATCTGGTGGGCTTTAGGCCTAGTAAGTGAAGAGGCCCAGACTTTTCTATGCAAGTCAAGGGAGTGCCCGTGTCCCATCTCTAATCTTCGGTGGCCTGAACTACAAGTCTATAGTCACAGGCATGTTCTGTAGTAGTTTTTCTAAGGTAGACAATGCCCATGAGGAAAATTATATTCTCACTTTAAAACTTTCTTTCCTTTGGTCTGAAAGGGAGTTTTTTTTTTTTTCTACTTACTGTATACTTCGCTGATGGCGATGTGAATCTAGCTATGAGATTATTCGTTAAGTTCTTATTTTTGCTATGCTATTACAGAAAAATGTTAGCCATCTCTTTTATAAGGTCTAAAGATTAAATTGTGCGTCCTACAGATTCCTTTATAGTAGAATTAGTTTCCTACCTTGAAGAGAATAGAGAAATGAAAGAACAAGTTGGGCTTAGAATAGAGAAATGAGGGAGCAAGTCCTAGATCGCTTGCTGACAATAGCAATATTACATGAATACTTAGCAAACCGTTTCAACCCTTAGATAAGAACTTAATAAAACATTTACCGGATGGTCCAATGCCTTCTATAAATTTTAAGAATCATGTATTTGAAAACACGTCTTAAATATCTAACATGGTGTAGTTTGTTTAACCAGTAAACTTAAGCACAACCATATAAAATATTTTTAGTTTCTTTCTACCAACAAGTTTAAAACATATGATACACAGATTCAGGTCACACAAATTAAAATGTATCTTTGATTGATTTTAGCAGCTTAAATTTATGGACAATCTTATCTAAAAGCCATTTAAAATAAAACTCTTAATAAAATTTCCCCATGTGGACATACAATATGTACGCACATATAACATAGCATAATAGACCAATATCAAAATCCAAAATATCTGGTTGAAATAAGATTCCTTAAAATCATGACATAACATAGACCAAATCTGATCATTGTAACAGGGTGATTATTCAAGTCTTTGAAAATAAGCACATAGTTAAATAACCCATAGCTCTTCATCTCCTCCCTCTATTTTTCCACTCTTAGATTTAACAGGGATCGCTTTTCAGTTAAAATTTAAACACCTAAGAATAATTGTGTGTTAATTACTGAGTTCAACCACTAGTACTAGAACCACAACAACAACAACAAATACTAAAAAGGATACAGTATTACATTGTACATCTAAAGTCAGGACAGGAGCTGATCAGTTCATTGTTGCTTATAGTGTCCATTTCACTTAACAGGTTTCCCCTTTGGCGCTCAGTTGTCACCGATCAGGGAAAACAAATGATATTTGTCTCTTTGGGACTGGCTTAATTCACTCAGCATGATGTTTTCCAGATTGCTCCATCTTGTTGCAAATGACTGGGTTTCATTGTTTCTTACTGCTGTATAGTATTCTATGGAGTACATGTCCCATAATTTCTTTATCCAGTCTACTGATGATGGGCATTTGGGTTGGTTCCAGGTCTTAGCTATTGTGAATTGAGCTGCAATAAACATTAATGTGCAGATGGCTTTTTTATGTGCCAAATTAATTTCCTTTGGGTAAATTCCAAGGAGTGGGATGGCTGGGTTGTATGGTAGGGTTATGTTCAGGTTTCTGAGGAATCTCCAGACAGACTTCCATAGTGGCTTAACCAGTTTGCATTCCCAGCAACAGTGGGTTAGTGTCCCTTTTTCCCCACATCCTCTCCAGCATCTGTTGTTGGTAGATTTCTGAATGTGAGCCATTCTAACCGGGGTGAGAAGGAACCTCATTGTGGTTTTGATTTGCATTTCTCTGATTGCTAGTGATCTTGAACATTTTTTCATGTGTCTGTTGGCCATTTGGATTTCCTCTTTTGAAAAATGTCTATTGAGGTCCTTGGCCCATCTCTTCAGTGGGTTGTTTGTTTTGTTGTTGTGGATTTTCTTGATTTCTTTGTAGATTCTGGTTATCAATCCTTTATCTGTAGTATAGTTTGCGAATATTTTTTTCCCATTCTGTTGGTTGCCTCTTCACTTTCCTGACTGTTTCTTTTGAAGTACAGAAACTTCTCAATTTGATGTAGTCCCAAATGTTAATGTTGGTTTTGACTGCCTGTGCTGTTGGAGTATTTTCCAGGAAGTCTTTGCCTGTGCCTATATCTTGCAGGGTTTCTCCAATGCTCTCTAATAATTTGATGGTTTCGGGTCGTAGATTTAAGTCTTTAATCCATGTTGAGTGAATTTTTGTGTAAGGTGATAGGTATGGGTCTTGCTTCAAGCTTCTGCACGTGGAAATCCAATTTTCCCAGCACCATTTATTGAATAGACTGTCCTTATTCCAGGGGTTAGATTTGGATCTTTGGTCAAATATAAGTTGGCTGTAGATGTTTGGATTGATTTCTGGTGTTTCTATTCTGTTCCATTGGTCTATCCATCTGTTTCTGTACCAGTACCATGCTGTTTTGATAACAACTGCCCTGTAGTATGTCCTGAAATCAGGTATTGTGAGGCCTCCGGCTTTGTTTTTGTTGTACAGGATTGCTTTGGCTATTCGAGGAATTCTGGGTCTCCATATGAATTTCAGCATCATTTTTTCCAGATCTGAGAAGAAGGTCTTCGGGATCTTGATGGGTATTGCATTGAATGTATAAATTGCTTTTGGGAAAATAGACATTTTGATGATATTGATTCTTCCAATCCATGAGCATGGAAGATTTCTCCATTTTTTGGTATCCTCTTCTATTTCTTTCTGTAAGGTTTTGTAGTTTTCATCGTAGAGATCTTTAACGTCCTTGGTTAAGTTTATTCCAAGGTATTTGATTGTTTTTGTAGCTATTGTGAATGGGAAGGTTTTTTAGAAGTTCTTCGTCAGCCGTGGCATTGCCTGTGTATACAAAGGCTGTTGATTTTTGTGCATTGATTTTATATCCTGCTACTTTGCCAAACTCTTCGATGAGTTCCAGCAGTCTCTTAGTAGAGTTCTTTGGGTCCCCTAAATAAAGAATCATATCATCTGCAAAGAGGGATAGTTTGAGTTCGTCCTTCCCGATTTGTATCCCTTTAATTTCTTTTTCTTGCCTAATAGCTCTGGCCAAAACTTCCAGAACTATATTGAATAGCAGTGGTGAGAGAGGGCATCCCTGTCTGGTACCAGATTTCAGTGGAAATGCTTCCAACTTTTCCCCATTCAATAGGATGTTGGCCGTGGGTTTTTCATATATTGCTTTGATTGTATTGAGGAATGTTCCTTCCATACCCAGTTTGCTTAGAGTTTTCATCATGAAAGGGTGTTGTATTTTATCAAATGCTTTCTCTGCGTCTATTGAGAGAATCATATGGTTTTTCTTCTGCAGTCTGTTAATGTAGTGTATTACGTTGATTGTTTTGCGAATGTTGAACCATCCCTGCATACCGGGGATGAATCCCACTTGGTCTGGGTGGATGATCTTTCTGATGTGTTGTTGCATTCTATTGGCCAGAATTTTATTGAGTATTTTTGCATCTATGTTCATCAGGGATATGGGTCTGTAATTCTCTTTCAATGTTGCATCTCTTTCTGGCTTAGGGATTAAGGTGATGGTGGCTTCATAGAAAGAATTTGGGAGGATTCCCTCTTTTTCGATTGCTCTGAATAGTTTGAGAAGAATTGGAGTTAGTTCTTCTCTAAATGTCTGGTAGAACTCAGCAGTGAATCCATCTGGCCCTGGGCTTTTCTTTGTTGGGAGGGCCTTTATTACTGTTTCAATTTCTGTGTCAGTTATTGGTCTGTTTAGGTTTTCTATGTCTTCCTGGCTCAATTTAGGGAGGTTGTATGTGTCCAAGAATCTGTCCATTTCTGATAGATTTCCCTGTTTGCTGGCATACAAGTCCTTGCAGTAATTTCTGATGATTCTTTTTATTTCTGTGGCGTCTGTTGTTACGTTTCCCATTTCATCTCTGATCCTATTGATTTGGGTCTTTTCTCTTCTTTTTTTAGTTAGTTGGGCCAATGGGGTGTCAAATTTGTTTATTTTTTCAAAAAACCAGCTCCTCGTTTGGCTGATGTTTTGTAATGGTTTTTTTTGGATTCAATCCTGTTGATTTCTTCTCTGATTTTAATTATTTCTCTTCTCCAACTGGGTTTGGGTTTGGTTTGCTGCAGATTTTCTAGATCCTTGAAATGACTTGAAAGCTCATCTATTTGGTGCCTTTCCAATTTCTTGATGTAGGCACCTATTGATATAAACTTTCCTCTTAACACTGCTTTTGTTGTATCCCATAGGTTTTGGTATGTTGTGCTGTTATCCTCATTTACTTCCAGAAAATTTTTGATTTCTCTTTTAATTTCTTCTATGACCCATTGTTCATTCAGGAGCATGTTGTTCAATCTCCATGTGTTTGCACGTGCTCTAGGGATTCCTGAGTTGCCAATTTCCAATTTCATTCCTTTGTGGTCTGAGAAGCTGCATGGTATGATTCTAATTCTTTTGAATTTGCTGAGACTTGCTTTATGGCCTAGTATGTGGTCAATCCTAGAGAGGGTTCCATGTACTGCTGAGAAGAATGTAAAGTCCTTAGATGTAGGTTGAAATGTTCTGTATATATCTGTTAGATTCCTTTGGGCTATAGTGTCATTTAAATCTACTGTCTCCTTGTTGATCTTCTATCCTGTTGATCTGTCTATCTCTGAGAGTGGAGTATTGAAGTCCCCCAGTACTATTGTGTTGGGGTCTAAGTCTCCCTCTAAGTCCCTTAACAAGTCTTTTAAATAAGCTGGTGCCCTGTAATTAGGTGCATATACATTGATAATCGTTATATCTTCCTGTTGAATGGATCCCTTAATCATTATGTAGTGCCCCTCTTTGTCTCTCCTAACAGTTTTTGTGGTAAAGTTTATGTTGTCTGATATTAAATGGCTACGCCTGCTCTCTTTTCATTTCTGTTGGCGTGGTATATCTTTTCCCAGCCTTTCACTCTCAGCCTGTATGGATCATTGTTGGATAGATGGGTTTCTTGTAAGCAGCAAAAGGATGGGTTTTGTTCCTTAACCCAATCAGCCAATCGGTGTCTTTTAACTGGACAGTTCAAGCCATTAACATTCAATGTGACTATTGAGAAGGAGTAACTTTGCCCTGCCATTAGCCAAAGATACTTTCTAATATATGGTTTGAGATTCCTGTGATCTTTTGGTGTGAGGTTTCCTACCTTTACCTTCTTTCATATTGGTGACCGTGTTTCTGTGTTTCTGTATGTAACACATCTTTAAGCATCTTTTGCAGGGCTGGACGAGTGGCGACAAATTCTTTCAATGTCGGTTTGCTGTGAAAGGCCTTTATTTCACCTTCATTCATAAATGAGAGCTTTGCAGGATATAATATTCTGGGCTGGCAGTTTTTCTCTCTTAGCACCTGGGCTATGTCTCGCCATTCTCTCCTAGCTTGTAGGGTTTCTGAAGAGAAGTCTGCTGTGAGTCTAATTGGAGATCCTCTGAGAGTAATCTGGCGTTTCTCTCTTGCACATTTTAGGATCTTTTCTTTGTGTTTCACTGTGGTGAGTTTGAATACGACGTGTCGTGGTGAGGATCTCTTTTGGTCATGTTTATTAGGGGTTCTATGAGCTTCCTGTATTAGGATGTCTCTGTCTTTCTCCAAACCTGGGAAATTTTCTGCTAGTATCTCACTAAAAAGGCCTTCTAATCCTTTCTCTCTCTCCATGCCTTCAGGTACTCCTAGAACCCGAATGTTGGGATTTTTAAGAGTATCCTGTAGATTCCTGACAGTATTTTTTAGATTTCTGATTTCTTCTTCTTTTCTTTGATTTGATTGTTTCCTTTCCTGTTCTCTGTCTTCTAAGTCTTATATTCTCTCTTCTGCTTCGCCCATTCTGTTTTTAAGACTCTCTAATGTGTTTGTCATTTGATCTATTGAATTCTTCATTTCATTATGATTTCTCATGACTATCACCATTTCTTGTTCCACTAGTTGTTTCATTTCATTTTGATTCCTCCTTAATATTTCATTTTCACGAGAGAGATTTTCTATCTTGTCCATTAAGGATCTCTGTAGTTCAAGAATTTGTTTTTGAGAACTTCTTAATGTTCTTATCAATTTTTTGAGATCTGCTTCTTGTATTTCTTCAATCTCCTCATCTTCATAATCTTGAATTGGGGTGTCTTTTTCATTTGGGGGTGTCATAGTGTCTGCCTTGTTCTTGTTACCTCGGTTTTTGCGTTTGTTGTTTGGCATGTTGGAGATATTTGGCTTCTTCACTGTGGTGTTTTTTCTTGTTACACTATGGCTCTATATTAAGTGGACTGTCTGCTTTCAGTGGTGCCTTAGAGGCTTGAGATGAGCGTGGACTGAGAGCTGTGTTTGGTTCCTCAGGGCTGAGGGTGTGTCAAAGATGACACTCCCAGGTTAGGTGTGGTAAGTCTCTCTCTTTTTTGATTCAAAAGGGAAGTAATTCCGTACAGCTGAACGTAATTGGAGGTAGTTAGCAGGCAAATTATATACCCACAGGAGCCAGAGATCGGAAGCTCTTTCCCAAGGACCACACAGGGAATCTCTGCTGCCCTCACTGTGGGCTCCAATTCTCCTGAAATCTCCCACTGGGTTGCCAAGTTAGATGCTAATCTCCTGTTATTTCACCTCTCCCCCCAGAGTCAGGTTTTTGTGCTAGGCTCAGGGCCGGTGCAGACCTGAGGTCGCCCTGCTTATGACGTATGTCCAAAATGGCGCCTGCTCTGTCTTGCTCGCCTTTGAGAGGTGAGCGGAGAGAGAGAAACTTGTGTCCGTATAGGTCGCTTTTTTTATTTTTTTCCTCTCTCTTTTCTAGTTAGCCTGGTGAACATTTCCCCACGAAGTTTCAAGCCACGTTCCCTCTAGCCTCCTCTTTCCGCTTGCCCACTGGTGTCTCGGGCTATTGTGGTTCGGCTCACCTCGGGTTCCAGCGCTGGTGCGTTGAGTCTGCTGCTGGTGTCCCGAACTTGGGCTCCCACGCTCTCCACGCAGGTACATTGTGAATCACTAGTTCCGGAAGAGTTTCCTATGCTATTTCATCCCCTATTCTTCCTTGACCCTGCAGTATCTCCACTTATATTAACCTGTCTCTCTCTCCGGACAAATAGTGTGCTCCCTGCCTATTCTGCCATCTTGCCGCCCAATTAAAGTTTTTATTGTTTTCTGGATATTATCAATGGACATTATTGTTTGAATTTTTTTATCACAGAACATTTAATTTTGTACTGGGAAACACTCACTGGTTCCACATGGAGAAACCAGCTCTACACTTTCGTATTTTCTGGGGTGAAATCTCAATTGACTGTGGCAAACAATCATGATATCTCCGTTTGTATAGATGGCATTTTATGCACTTGCCTAACGAATAGACTTTACTTTTCTCGAAAACAATTTTCAGTGTAATTTTCTCAGTCCATTGGATACGAATTCCACACCACTTTTTGCTTATATGACTGGATGAAACCGGAAATATCCAGTTTTGTTTTGGCCAGCTCAATCCCAGATATTGCCACAGCCCTGTGTTTGTGTTTTCTGGATATTATCGAAGTAATTTATTATTTCGAATGTTTTTTGTCAGGGAATATTTAATTTTGTACTGGGAAACTCTAATTGGTTCCACATGGAGACACCAGCTCTACACATTCTTATTTTCTAAGAGAAAGCTAGACAACCTGCGGCAAACAAACATGATCTTTCTGTTTGTATCGATGGCATTTTATGCACTTCCCTAACGAAAAGACTTTGCTTTTCCCCAAAACCATTTTTACTGTGATTTTTGTCAGTCCATTGCATACGAATTCCACACCACTTTGTCCAGACATGACTGGATGAAACCAGAAATATGCGGTTGTGTTTCGGCTAACTATATCCCAGATATTGCAACACCCTCTGGGTTTGTATTTTCTGGATATTATCGAAGGATTGTATTGTTTTGAATGTTTTTTATCAGGGAACATTTACTTTTGTACTGGGAAACATTAATTGGTTTCACATGGAGACACCAGCTCTACACATTCGTATTTTCTAGCGAGAAAGCTAGAGGAACTGTTGCAAAGAAACATGATATTTCTGTTTGGATAGATGTCATTTTATGCACTTGCCTAACGAAAGGACTTTGATTTTCTCCAAAGCCATTTTACTGTGATTTTCTCATTCCATTGCATACGAGTTCCACACCACTTTGTCCAGATATGAGTGGACGAAACCGGAAATATCCGGTTGTGTTTTCGCTTACTCAATCCCAGATATTACGACAGCCCCTGTGTTTGTGTTTTCTGGATATTATCGAAGGACTTTATTGTTTTGAAAGTTTTTTTTTTTATCAGGGAACATTTAATTTAGTACTGGGAAAATCTAATTGATTCCACATGGATACACCAGCTCTACACATTCGTATTTTCTAGGAGAAAGCTAGAGGAACTGTGGCAAACAATCATGATATTTCTGTTTATATATATGACATTTTATGCACTTGCCTAATGAAAAGACTTTGCTTTTCTCCAAAACCATTTTTACTGTGATTTTCTCGGTCCATTGCATACGAATTGCACACCACATTTTATTATTTGACTGGATGAAACCTGAAATATCCAGTTTTGTTTAGGCTAACTCAATCCCAGATATTGCCACAGCCCCTGTGTTTGTGTTTTCTGGATATTATCGAAGTATTTTATTGTTTTGAATGTTTTTTGTCAGGGAACATTTAATTTTGTACTGGGAAACTCTAATTGGTTCCACATGGAGAAACCAGCTCTACACATTCGTATTTTCTGGGGAGAAATGTAAAGGAACTGCAGCAAACAAACATGATATTTCTGTTTGTATACATGACATTTAATGCACTTGCCTAACGAAAGGACTTTGCTTTTCTCCAAAACCATTTTCACTGCAATTTTCTCAGTTCATTGCATACGAATTCCACATCACTTTTTCCAGATATGACTGGATGAAACCTTAAATATCCGGTTTTGTTTTGGCTAACTCAATCCCAGATATTGCCACAGCCCCTGTGTTTCTGTTTCCTGGATATTATCAATGGACTTTATTGTTTTGAATTTTTTTTAATCAGGGAACATTCAATTTTGTACTTTTCAGCACTCACTGGTTCCACATGCTGAAACCAGCTCTACACATTCGTATTTTCTAGCGAGAAAGCTGGAGGAACTGCGGTAAACATACATACAAATTTGTTTATATACATGACATTTTAGGCACTTGACTAACGAAAATAATTTGCTTTTCTTCAAAACCATTTTTACTGTGATTTTCTCGGTCCATTGCCTACAAATTCCACACCACTTTGTCCGGATATGACTGGATGAAACCGGAAATATCCGGTTTTGTTTTGGCTAACTCAATCCCAGATAATGCCACAGCCCCTGTGTTTGTGTTTTCTGGATATTATGGAAGGACATTTTGTTTTGAAAGATTTTTTTTAATCAGGGAACATTTAATTTTGTACTGCTAAATTCTAATTGGTCTCACATGGAAACACCAGCTCTACACATTCGTATCTTCTAGGAGAAAGCTAGAGGAACTGCGGCAAACAAACATGATATTTCTGTTTGTATACATGACATTTTATGTACTTGCCTAACCAAAAGACTTTGCTTTTCTCCAAAACCATTTTCACTGCAATTTTCTAGGTCCATTGCCTACGAATTCCACATCACTTTTTCCGGATATGACTGGATGAAACCGGAACTATCTGGTTTTGTTTTTGCTAACTCAATCCCAGATATTGCCACAGCCTCTGTGTTTGTGCTTTCTGGATATTATCAATGGTCATAATTGTTTTGAAATTTTTTTATCAGGGAACATTTAATTTTGTACTGGGAAACACTCAGTGATTCCACATGGAGACACCAGCTCTACACATTTGTATTTTCCAGCGAGAAAGCTAGAGGAACTGCGGCAAACAAAGATGATATTTCTGTTTGTATACATGACATTTTATGCACTTGCCTAATGAAAGGACTTTGCTTTTCTCCAAAACGAGTTTTACTAGGATTTTCGCGGTCCATTGCATACGAATTCCACACCGCTTTTTCCAGATATGACTGGATGAAATCGGAAATATCCGTTGGTGTTTTGGCTAACTGAATCCCAGATATTGCCACAGCTTCTGTGTTTGTGTTTTCTGGATATTATCGAAGGACTTTATTTTTTGAAGTTTTTTTTTTTCAGGTAACTTTTAGTTTTATACTGGGAAACACTCATTGGTTCCACATGGAGACACCAGCTCTACACATTCGTATTTTCTAGGAGAAAGCTTGAGGAACTGCGGCAAACAAACATGATATTTCTGTTTGTATCAATGACATTTTATGCACTTGCCTAACGAAAAGACTTTGCTTTTCTCCAAAACCATTTTCACTGCAATTTTCTCAGTCCATTGCATACGAATTCCACATCTCTTTGTCCGGATATGACTGGATGAAACCTTAAATATCCGGTTTTGTTTTGACTAACTCAATCCCAGACATTGCCACAGCCCCTGTGTTTCTGTTTCCTGGATATTATCAATGGACTTTTTTGTTTTGAATGTTTTTTTTTTTAAGGGAACATTAAATTTTGTACTGGTCAACACTCTCTTGTTCCAAATGCTGAAACCAGCTCTACACATTCGTATTTTCTAGCGAGAAAGCTAGAGGAACTGTGGCAAACATACATATAAATTTGTTTATATACATGACATTTTATGCACTTGCCTAACAAAAAGACTTTGCTTTTCTCCAAAACCATTTTTACTGTTATTTTCTCGGTCCATTGCATGCGAATTCCACAACACTTTTTCCAGATATGACTGGATGAAATCGGAAATATCCGTTGGTGTTTTGGCTAACTGAATCCCATTTATTGCCACAGCCCCTGTGTTTGTGTTTTCTGGATATTATCGAAGGACTTTTTTGTTTTGAATGTTTTTTTATAAGGGAACATTTGATTTTGTACTGGGAAACTCTAATTGGTTCCACATGGAGACACCAGCTCTACACATTCGCATTTTCTAGGAGAAAGCTAGAGGAACTGCGACAAACAAACATGATATTTGTGTTTATATACATGATATTTTATGCACTTGCCTCACAAAAAGATTTTGCTTTTCTCCAAAAGCATTTTTACTGTGATTTTCTCGGTCCATTGCATAGGAATTCCATACCACTTTGTCCGGATATGACTGGAAGAAATGGGAAATATTTTTTTTTTTGCTAACTCATTCCCAGATTGCCACAGCCCCTGTGTTTGTGTTTTCTGGATATTATCAATGGTCATTATTGTTTTGAAAGTTTTTTTTTTTTTAATCAGGGAACATTTAATTTTTTTAGCTTATTTTTTTAAGATTTATTTATTATTTGTTTTTTTAATTTTATTTTATTTTTAACTTTTATTTAATGAATATAAATTTCCAGTGTGCAGCTTATGGATTACAATGGCTTCCCCCTCCCATAACTTCCCTCCCACCCACAACCCTCCCCTCTCCCACTTCTTCTCCCCTTCCATTCACATCAAGATTCATTTTCAATTCTCTTTATATACAGAAGATAAATTTAATATAAATATTTCAACAGATTGCACCCACATAGAAACACAAAGTGAAACATACTGTTTGAGTACTAGTTATAGCATTAAATCAAAATGTACAGCACACTAAGGACAGAGATCCCACATGAGGAGCAAGTGCACAGTGGCTCTTGTTGTTGACCCAACAAATTGACACTCTAGTTTATAGCGCCAGTAACCACCGTAGGCTGTCGTCATGAGTTGCCAAGGCTATGGAAGCCTTCCAAGTTCCCCGACTCTGATCATATTTAGACAAGGTCATAAAAGACAGAGTGAGGATAGTAACCAATGATCGTAAGAGTGGCATTTACCAGGTTTGAACAATTATACAGCATGAAGTGGGGAAGAGGACCATCAGTACACACAGGTTGGGAGTAGAGCCATTGGTGGTAGAGTAGAGGTTATGATTACAAAGGAATGAGGCCTAGTGCACTAGACAGGGTCTAGAACAAAGGACAGAGTCATTATTAGAGGAGCTCAGAAAGGTGCTGTCTAAGCTACAATTAAGTTTTCTGATTGAGAGGCAAATAGAACCTGATAGAAGGGGCTTGATAATAATCTGGTGGGCTTTAGGCCTTGTAAGCTAAGAGGCCCAGACCTATCTATCTCTTCACATGGGGTATATCCTAAGGGAGGTGTGAACCTCCTAGGGGAAGGCACTCTGTTCACTTTCATTACTTGGCTGGGCTGGGGGGAGAGCTGGCCAGGTAAAGGTAGGTGGCATCTCTAACAAGAAATGTACAGTTCTGCCTGCAATGTTGCTGACCCTACTTGACCATCCCCTCAGCTGCAGTGGTCACTTTGGAAGTTGGGCTGCGTGAAGGGCTTTTCAGCTTAGAGCCAATAAGATCTGTGGCTCTGACCTGGGCATCCTTTGACTCCAGGGCAGGTCCATTTCCAGTGATCCAACTCTTGGCAGAGCTGCCAGGGCTCTTCACAAGCTGACTTCTGCTGAAGCCCAGGCTTACCACATTGCAAGCCACTGCAGTGGACTGGCCTGTTGGGTCTCCTTGAGGGCAGATCACTGTACAGATCAGCCATTAATAGGCCTGCCACCCATTGCTTCTGATGCCGAGCTTTCTTTTCCTCCTCGTTTGTGTTCAAGCAGACCAGAGGATGCAAGTCAAGGGAGTGCCCGTATCCCATCTCTAATCTTCGGTGGCCTGAACTACAAGTCTATAGTCACAGGCATGTTCTGTAGTAGTTTTTCTAAGGTAGACAATGCCCATGAGGAAAATTATATTCTCACTTTAAAACTTTCTTTCCCTTTGGTCTGAAAGGGAGGTTTTTTCTACTTACTGTATACTTCACTGATGGCGAAGAGAATCTAGCTATGAGATTATTAGTTAAGCTCTTATTTTTGCTATGCTATTACAGAAAAATGTTAGCCATCTCTTTTATAAGGTCTAAAGATTAAATTGTGCATCCTACAGATTCCTTTATAGTAGAATTAGTTTCCTACCTTGAAGAGAATAGAGAAATGAAAGAACAAGTTGGGCTTAGAATAGAGAAATGAGTGAGCAAGTCCTAGATCGCCTGCTGACAATAGCAATATTACATGCATACTTAGCAAACCGTTTCAACCATTAGATAACAACTTAAGAAAACATTTACCAGAAGGTCCAATGCCTTCTATAAATTTTAAGAATCATGTATTTGAAAACACCTCTTAAATATCTAACATGGTGTAGTTTGTTTAACCAGTAAACTTAAGCACAACCATGTAAAATGTTTTTAGTTTCTTTCTACCAACACGTTTAAAACATATGATACACAGATTCAGGTCACACAAATTAAAATGTATCTTTGATTGATTTTAGCAGCTTAAATTTATGGACAATCTTATCTATAAGCCATTTAAAATAAAACTCTTAATAAAATTTCCTATGTAGACATACAATATGTACACACATATAACATAGCATAGTAGACCAATATAGCAATTTTAATAATAGCTTTTAAAATCTTTAACTCTTTTTGTAGATTGCCAATTGATTTGAATTGCTTTTTGTTTTTAGATTACTTTAACACATTGTTTTAACAGAGCATCAGAGTGTAATTCTATGTCAAAGAGAAATTGAGCTTCCTATGATCTTTTGCTGTGAGGTTTCCTTCCTTTACCTTCTTTCATATTGGTGACCATGTTTCTGTGTTTCTGTGTGTAACACATCTTTAAGCACCTTTTGCACAGCAGGATGAGTAGCCACAAATTCTTTCAGTTTCTGTTTGCTATGAAAAGTCTTAATTTCACCTTCATTCACAAATGAGAGCTTTGCAGGATATAATATTCTGGGCTGGCAGTTTTTCTCTCTTAGTACCTGGGCTATATCTTGCCATTCCCTTCTAGCTTGTAGGGTTTCTGGTGAGAAGTCTGCTGTGAGTCTAATTGGAGATCCTCTAAGAGTAATCTGACGTTTTTCTCTTGCACCTTTTAGAATCTTTTCTTTATGTTTCACTGTGGTGAGTTTGATTACAATGTGTCGTGGTGAGGATCTCTTTTGGTCATGTTTATTAGGGGTTCTATAAGCTTCCTGTACTAAGATGCCTCTGTCCTTCTCCAAACCTGGGAAATTTTCTGCTAGTATCTCACTGAAAATGCCTTCTAATCCTTTCATACTCTCCATGCCTTCAGGTACTCCTAGAACCCGAATATTAGGTTTTTTAATGGTATCCTGTAGATTCCCGACAATATTTTTTAGATTTCTTATTTCTTCTTCTTTTCTTTCGTTTGCCTGTTTCCTTTCCTGTTCTCTGTTTTCTAAGTCTGATATTCTCTCTTCTGCTTTGCCCATTCTGTTTTTAAGGCTCTCTAATGTGTTTGTCATTTGATCTATTGAGTTCTTCATTTCATTGTGGTTTTTTGTCACTATCACAGTTTCATGTTCTACTAGTTGTTTCATTTCATTTTGATTCCTCCTTAATATTTCATTTTCACGAGAGAGATTTTCTATCTTGTCCATTAAGGATTTCTGTAGTTCAAGAATTTGTTTTTGAGAACTTCTTAATGTTCTTATCAATTTTTTGAGGTCTGCTTCTTGCATTTCTTCTATCTCATCATCTTCATAATCTTGAATTGGGGTGTCTTTTTCATTTGGGGGTGTCATGGTTTCTTCCTTGTTCTTGTTACCTCGGTTTTTGCATTTGTTGTATGGCATGTTGGAGATATTTTGTTTCTTCACTGTGGTGTTTTTTCTTGTTACACTATGGCTCTATATTAAGTGGACTGTCTGCTTTCGGTGGAGCCTTAGAGGCTTGAGAAAAGTGTGGCCTGAGAGCTGTGTTTGGTTCCTCAGGGCTGAGGGTGTGTCAAAGATGACACTCCCAGGTTAGGCGTGGTAAATCTCTCTTTCTTTCTTTCTCTTTTTGATTCAAAAGGGAAGTAATTCTGCACAGCTCGCGTCCCAGCACTGGTGGGTTGAGTCTGCTGCTGGTGTCCCGAACTTGGGCTTCCACGCTCTCCACGCAGGTCCACTGTGAATCACTAGTTCCGGAAGAGTTTCCGCTGCTGTTTCTTCCCCTACTCTTCCTTGACCCTGCAGTATCTGCACTGTTATTAACCTGTGTGTCTTGCTGAACTATCAATGTGCTCCCTTCCTATTCCGCCATCTTGCCGCTCCCCAGAACATTTAATTTAATACTGGGAAACACTCACTGGTTCCACATGCAGAAACCAGCTCTACACATTCGTATTTTCTAGGAGAAAGCTAGAGGAACTGCGGCAAACAATCATGATATTTCTGTTTGTATAGATGATATTTTATGCACCTGCCTAACGAAAAGACTTGGCTTTTCTCCAAAACCATTTTCAATCTCTTTTCTCAGTCCTTTACATACGAATTCCAAACAACTTTGTCCAGATATGAGTGGAAGAAACGGGACATGTATGGTTTTGTTTTTGCTAACTCAATCCCAGATATTGCCGCAGCCCCTGTGTTTGTGTTTTCTGGATATTATCGATGGAATTTATTGATTTGAAAATTTTTTATCAGGGAACATTTAATTTTGTACTTGGAAACTCCGAATTGCTTCCACATGGAGAAACCAGCTCTACACATTCGTATTTTCTGGTGAGAAAGTTAGAGGAACTGCGGCAAACAAACATGATACTACTGTTTGTATACATGACATTTTTTTTTTGACAGGCAGAGTGGACAGTGAGAGAGAGACAGAGAGAAAGGTCTTCCTTTTGCCATTGGTTCACCCTCCAATGGCCGCCGCGGTAGCGCGCTGCGGCCGGCGCACTGCGCTGTTCCGATGGCAGGAGCCAGGTGCTTCTCCTGGTCTCCCATGGGGTGCAGGGCCCAAGGACTTGGGCCATCCTCCACTGCACTCCCTGGCCACAGCAGAGAGCTGGCCTGGAAGAGGGGCAACCGGGACAGGATCGGTGCCCCGAACGGGACTAGAACCCGGTGTGCCGGCGCCGCAAGGCGGAGGATTAGCCTGTTGAGCCACGGCGCTGGCCTGTATACATGACGTTTTATGCACTTGCCTAATGAAAATATTTTGCTTTTCTCAAAACCATTTTTACTGTGATTTTCTCGGTCCATTGCATATGAATTCCACAACACTTTGTCGGGATATGACTTGTTTGAAACGAGAAATATGCGATTGTGTTTTGGCTTCCTGAATCCCAGATATTGCGGCAGCATCCGTGTTTGTGTTTTCTTGATATTATCAAAGAAGTTGATTGTTTTGAATGTTTTTTTTGTCAGAGAACATTTAATTTTGTACTAGGAAATTCTAGTTGGTTCCACATGGAGACACCAGCTCTACACATTCGTATATTCTAAGAGAAAGCTAGAGGAACTGCGGCAAACAAACATGATATTTCTGTTTGTATACATGACATTTTATGCACTTGCCTAACAAAAAGACTTTGCTTTTCTCCAAAACCATTTTTACGGTGATTTTCTCAATCCATTGCGTACGAATTCCACACCACTTACTGCGGATATGAGTGGATGAAACGGGAAATATCCGGTTTTGTTTCGGCTAATTCAAACCCAGATATTCTCACAGATCCTGTATTTTTGTTTTCTGGATATTATCGAAGAATTTAGTGTTTTGAAAGTATTTTCTTCATCAGAGAATATTTAATTTTGCACTGGGAAACTCTAATTGGTTCCACATGGAGACACCAGCTCTACGCATACGTATTTTCTAGCATGAAAGCCAGAGGAACTTCGTCAAACAAAGATGATATTTCTGTTTGTACAGATGGCATTATATACCCTTGCCTAACGAAAAGACTTTGCTTTTCTCCAAAACCATTTTCACTGTAACTTTCTCAGTCCATTACATACGAATTGCACACCACTTTGTCCGGATATAAGTGGATGAAACTGGAAATATCCGGTTTTGTTTTGGCTAACTCAATCCCAGATATTGCAACAGCCCGTGTGTTTGTGTTTTCTGTATATTATCGATGAACTTTATTGTTTTGAGAGATTTTTTCTTTATCAGGGAATATTTAATTTTGTATTGGGAAACTCTAACTGGTTACACATGGAGACACCAGCTCTACATATTCGTATTTTCTAGGGAGAATGCTAGAGGAACTGCGGCGAACAAACATGATTTTTCTGTTTGTATACATGATATTTTATTTACTTGCCTAACGAAAAGACTTTGCTTTTCTCCCAAACCATTTTTACTGCGATTTTATCGGTCCATTGCATACGAAATCCACACCACTTTTTCCAGATATGACTGGATGAAACCGGAAATATCCGATTTTTTTTGGGTATCTCAATCCAAGATATTGCCACAGCCCTGTGTTTGTGGTTTCTGAATAGTATCGACGGACATTATTGCATTGAAAATTTTTTTTATCAGGGAACATTTAATTTTGTACTGGGAAACTCTAATTGGTTCCACATGGAGACACAAGCTCTACACATTCATATTTTCTAGGAGAATCCTAGAGGAACTGCGGCAAACTAACATGATATTTCTGTTTGTTTACATGACATTTTATGCATTTGCCTAACGAAAAGACTTTGCTTTTCTCCAAAAGCATTTTCACTGTAACTTTCTCAGTCCATTGCATACGAATTACACAAAGATTATTGCGGCTATGAGTGCATGAAACGGGACATATCCGGTTTTGTTTTGGCTAACACAATCCCAGATATTGCCACAGCCCCTGTGTTAGTGTTTTCTGGATATTATCAAAGGACTTTATTGTTTTGATTTTTTTTATCAGGGAACATTTAAATTTGTACTAGGAAACACTCAGTGGTTCCACATGGACAAACCAGCTCTACACATTCGTATTGTCTATGAGAAAGCTAGAGGAACTTCGGCAAACAAACCTGATATTTCGTTTGTATACATGACGTTTTATGCACTTGCTTCACGAAAAGACTTTGCTATTCTCCAAAACCATTTTTACTGTGATTTTGTCTGTCCATTGCATTTGAATTCCACACCAAATGGTCCGAATGTTAGTGGATGAAACCGGAAATATGCGGTTGTGTTTTGACTAACTCAATCACTGATATTGCCACAGATCCTGAGTTTGTGTTTTCTGGATATTATCGAAGGACTTTATTGTTTTCAAAGATTTTTTTTATCAGGAAAATTTCAATTTTGTACTGGGAAACTCTGATTTCTTCCACATGGAGACACCAGCTCCACACATTCGTATTTTCTAGCAAGAAAAATCTAGAGGCACTGCGACAAACAAATATGATATTTCTGTTTGTATAAATGACATTTTATGCACTTCCCTAAAGAAAGGACTTTGCTTTTCTCCAAAACCATTTTCACTGCGATTTTGTCTCTCCATTGCATACGAATTGCACACCACTTTGTCCGGATATGACTGGATGAAACCGGAAATATCCGGTTTTGTTTTGGCTAGCTGATATCCAGATATTGCCACAGCCCCTGTGTTTGTGTTTTCTTGATATTATCAATGGACATTATTGTTTTGAAAGTTTTTTTTTATCAGCGAACATTTAATTTAGTACTGGGAAACTCTAATTTGTTCCACATTGAGACACAAGCTCTACACATTCGTATTTTCTAGGAGAAAGCTAGAGTAACTGTGGCAAACAATCATGATATTTCTGTTTGTATAGATGGCATTTTATGCACTTGCCTAACAAAGGGACTTTGCTTTTCTACAAAACCACTTTTACTGTGATTTTCTCGGTCCTTTGCTTACGAATTCCAACCACTTCTTCCGGATGTGACTGGATGAAACTGGAAATATCCGGTTGTGTATTGGCTAACTCAATCCCAGATATTGCGACAGCCCCTGTGTTTGTGTTTTCTGTAGATTATCGAAGGACTTTTTGTTTTGCAAGATTTTTTATATCAGGAAATATTCAATTTTCTACTGCGAAACTCTAATTGATTCCACATGGAGACACCAGCTCTACACATTCGTATTTTCTAGCGAGAAAACTAGAGGAACTGCGTCAAACAAACATGATATTTCTGTTAGTATTCATTAAATTTTATGCACTTCCCTAATGAAAAGACTTTGCTTTTCTCCAAAACCATTTTTACTGTGATTTTCTCAGTCCATTGCATACAAATTCCACACCACTTTGTCTGGATATGACTGGAAGAAACCGGAAATATCCGCTTGTGTTTTGGCTAACTGAATCCCAGATATTACGAAAGTCTCTGTGTTTGTGTTTTCTGGATATTATCAAAGGACTTTATGGTTTTGAATTTTTTTATCAGGGAATATTTTATTTTATACGGGGAAACTCTGATTGGTTCCACATGGAGACACCAGCTCTAAACATTCGTATTTTCTAGCAGAAAGCTAGAGTAACTGCGGCAAACAAGCATGTTATTTCTGTTTGTATAGATGGCATGTTATGCACTTGCCTAACGAAATGACTTTGCTTTTCTCCAAAACCATTTTTACTGAGATTTTCTCTGTCCATTACATATGAATTCCACACCACTTTGTCCTTATATGCCTGGATGAAGCCAGAAATATCCGGTTGTGTTTTGGCTAACTCAATCCCATATATTGCCGCAGCCCCTGTGTTTGTGTTTTCTAGATATTATCTATGGAATTTATTGTTTTGAAAGTATTTTTTTCATCAAGGAACATTTAATTTTGTACTGGGAAACTCTGAATGGTTCCACATGGAGACACCAGCTCTACACATTCGTATTTTCTAGCGAGAAAACTAGAGGAACTGCGGCAAACAAACATGACATTTCTGTTTGTATTCTTGACATTTTATGCACTTGCCTAACGAAATGACTTTGCTTTTCCAAAACGATTTTTACTGTTATTTTCTCGGTCCAGTGCATACGAATTCCACACCACTTTGTCCGGATATGAGTGGATGAAATCGGAAATATCCGGATTTGTTTTGGCTAACCGAATCCCAGATATTGACGCAGCCTCTGTGTTTGTGCTTTCTGGATATTATCGATGGACTTTATGGTTTTTAGTGTTTTTTTTTTATCAGGGAACATTTAATTTTGTACTGGGAAACTCTGATTGGTTCCACCTGGAGACACAAGCTCTACACATTCGTATTTTCTAGCGAGAAAAGTAGAGAAACTGCTCCAAACAAACATGATATTTCTGCTTGTATAGATGACATTTTATGCAGTTGCCTAACGAAAAGACTTTGCTTTACCCCAAAACATATTTATTGTGATTTTCTGGGTCCATTGTATAGGAATTCCACACCACTTTTTCCTGATATGACTGGATGAAACGGAAATATGCAGTTGTGTTTTGGCTAACTAATATCCAGATATTGCGACAGCCTCTGTGTTTGTGTTTTCTGGATATAATCGAAGGACTTTATTGTTTTGAAATATTTTTTTAATCAGGGAACATTTAATTTTGTACTGGGAAACTCAAATTTGTTCCCCATGGAAACGCCAGCTCTACACATTCGTTTTTAGTAGGGAGAAAATTGAGGAACTGTGGCAAACAAACATAATATTTCTGTTTGTGTACATGGCATTAATGCATAAGCCTAACGAAAATTCTTTGCTTTTCTCCAAAACCATTTTCACTGTGATTTTATCAGTCCATTACATACGAATTCCACAAAACTTTGTCCAGATATGACTGGATGAATCCGGAAATATCTTGTTGCGTTTGGGCTAACTCAATCCCGTATATTGCCGCAGACTTTTTGTTTGTGTTTTCTGGATATTATAGATGGACTTTATTGTTTTTAAGATTTTTTTTTAATCAGGGAACATTTAATTTTGTACTGGGAAACTCTGATTCGTTCCACATGGAGATACCAGCTCTACACATTCGTATATTCTAGCGAGAAAACTATAGGAATTGCGAAAACAAACATGATATTTCTGTTTGTATACATGACATTTTATGCACTTGCCTAACGAAAAGACTTTGCTTTTCTCCAAAATCATTTTTACTGTGATTTTGTCTGTCCAGTGCATACGAATTCCACACCACTTTGTACAGATATGAATGGATGAAGCCGGAAATATGCGGTTGTTTATTGGCTAACTGAATCCCAGATATTGCGACAGCCTCAGTGTTTGTGTTTTCTGTATATTATCGAAGGACTTTATTTTTTTGAATGTTTTTTATCAGGGAACATTTAATTTTGTACTGGGAATCTCTGATTGGTTCCACATGGAGACACCAGATCTACACTTTCGTACTTTCTAGGAGAAAACTAGAGGAACTGGAGCAAACAAACATGATATTTCTGTTTGTATACATGACATTTTATGCACTTGCCTAAGGAAAAGACTTTGCTTTTCTCCAAAACCATTTTCACTGCAATTTTCTCAGTTCATTGCATACGAATTCCACACAACTTTGTCCGCATATGAGTTGATGAAACGGGAAATATCCGGTTGTTTTTCAACTAACTGAATCCCAGATATTGCCGCAGCCCCTGTGTTTGTCTTTTTTGGATATTATGTATGGACTTTATGGATTTGAATGTTTTTTTTTATCAGGGAGCATTTAATTTTGTACAGGGAAACAATCACTGGTTCCACATACAGAAACCAGTTCTTCCTATTCGTGTATTCTAGGGAGAAAACTAGAGGAACTGCGGCAAACAAACATGATATTTCTGTTTGTATACATGATATTTTATGCACTTCCCTAAAGAAAAGACTTTGCTTTTCTCCAAAACCATTTTTAGTATGATTTGCTTGGTCTATTGCATACAAATTCCACACAAATTTGTCCGGATATGAATGGATGAAACCGGAAATATCCGGTTTTCTTTTGGCTAACTCAATCCCAGATATTGCCACAGCCCCTGTGTTTGTGTTTTCTGGATATTATGAAAGTACTTTATTGTTTTGAAAGTTTTTTATCAGGGAACATTTAATTTTGTACTGGGAAACTCTAACTGGTTCCACATGGAGACACCAGCTCTACACATTCGTATTTTCTAAGCGAGAAACTAGAGGAACTGCGGCAAGCAAACATGATATTACTGTTTGTATACATGACATTTTATGCACTGGCCTAAAAAAGGACTTTGCTTTGCTCCAAAACCATTTTTACTATGATTTGCTTGGTCTATTGCATATAAATTCCACACCACTTTGTCGGGATATGACTGCATGAAACTGGAAATATCCGGTTTTGTTTTGGCTAACTCAATCCCAGATATTGCCACAGCCCCTGTGTTTGTGTTTTCTGGATATTATCAATGGTCATTATTGTTTGGAATGTTTTTTTTAATCAGGGAGCATTTAATTTTGTACTGGGAAACAATCACTGATTCCACATGCAGAAACCAGTTCTTCCCATTCGTGTACTCTAGGTAGAAAACTAGAGGAACTGCGGCAAACAAACATGATATTTCTGTTTGTATACATGACATTTTATGCACTTGCCTAAAGAAAGGACTTTGCTTTTCTCCATAACAATTTTTACTATGATTTTCTCGATCCATTGCATAAGAATTCCACACCACTTTGTCCGGATATGACTGCATGAAACTGGAAATATCCGGTTTTGTTTTGGCTAACTCAATCCCAGATATTGCCACAGCCCCTGTGTTTGTGTTTTCTGGATATTATGAAAGGAATTTATTGTTTTGAATGTTTTTTATCAGAGAAGATTTAATTTTGTACTGGGAAACTCTAATTGGTTCCACATGGAGACACCAGCTCCACACATTCCTATTTTCTAAGTGAGAAACTAGAGGTACTGCGGCAAGCAAACATGATATTACTGTTTGTATACATGACATTTTATGCACTTGCCTAAAGAAAGGACTTTGCTTTTCTCCAAAACCATCTTTACTATGATTTGATTGGTCTATTGCATACAAATTCCACACCACTTTGTCCGGATATGACTGCATGAAACCGGAAATATCCGGTTTTCTTTTGGCTAACTCATTCACAGATATTGCGACAGCCGATGTGTTTGTGTTTTCTGGATATTATCAAGGGACTTTATTGTTTTGAATGTTTTTTATCAGGGAACATTTAATTTTGTACTGGGAAACTCTAATTGGTTCCACATGGAGACACCAGCTCTACACATTCGTATTTTCTAGGAGAAAGCTAGAAGAACTGCGGCAAACAAACATGATATTTCTGTTTGTATAGATGGCATTTTATGCACTTGCCTAACGAAAAGACTTTGCTTTTCTATAAACCATTTTTACTATGATTTGCATGGTCTATTGCATACAAATTCCACACCACTTTGTCCGGATATGACTGCATGAAACCGGAAATATCCGGTTTTGTTTTCGCTAACTCAATCCCAGATATTGCCACAGCCCCTGTGTTTGTGTTTTCTGGATATTATCAATGGTCATTATTGTTTGGAATGCTTTTTTTTAATCAGGGAGCATTTAATTTTGTTCTGGGAAACAATCACTGGTTCCAAATGCAGAAACCAGTTCTTCCTATTCGTGTATTCTAGGGAGAAAACTAGAGGAATTCCGGCAAACAAACTTGATATTTATGTTTGTATACATGACATTTTATGCACTTGTCTAATGAAAAGACTTTGCTTTTCTCCAAAACCATTTTTACTATGATTTGCTTGGTCTATTGCATAGAAATTCCACAACACTTTGTCCGGATATGACTGCATGAAACCGGAAATATCCGGTTTTGTTTTGGCTAACTCAATCCCAGATATTGCCACAGCCCCTGTGTTTGTATTTTCTGGATATTATCAATGGACTTTATTGTTTTCAAATTTTTTTTATCAGGGAACATTTAATTTTGTACTGGGAAACACTCAGTGGTTCCACATGGAGACACCAGCTCTACACATTCGTATTTTCTAGCGAGAAAGCTAGAGGAACTGCGGCAAACAAACATGATATTTCTGTTTGTATACATGACATTTTATGCACTTGCCTAAAGAAAGGACTTTGCTTTTCTCCAAAACCATTTTTACTATGATTTGCTTGGTCTATTGCATACAAATTCCACACCACTTTGTCCGGATATGACTGCATGAAACCGGAAATATCCGCTTTTGTTTTGGCTAACTCAATCCCAGATATTGCCACAGCAACTGTGCTTGTGTTTTCTGGATATTATCAATGGTCATTATTGCTTTGAACTTTTTTTTTAATCAGGGAGCATTTAATTTTGTACAGGGAAACAATCACTGGTTCCACATACAGAAACCAGTTCCTCCTATTTGTGTATTCTAGGGAGAAAACTAGAGGAACTGCGGCAAACAAACATGATATTTCTGTTTGTATACATGACATTTTATGCACTTCCTTAAAGAAACGACTTTACTTTTCTCCAAAACCATTTTTACTATGATTTTCTCAGTCCATTGCATAGGAATTCCACACCACTTTGTACGGATATGAATGGATGAAACCGGAAATATCCGGTTTTGTTTTGGCTAATCAATCCCAGATATCGCCACATCCCCTGTGTTTGTGATTTCTGGATTTTATGAAAGGACTTTATTGTTTTGAAACTTTTTTTTATCAGGGAACATTTAATTTTGTACTGGGAAACTCTAATTGGTTCCACATGGAGACACCAGCTCTACACATTCGTATTTTCTAAGCCAGAAACTAGAGGAACTGCGGCAAGAAAACATGATATTACTGTTTGTATACATGACATTTTATGCACTGGCCTAAAGAAAGGACTTTGCTTTGCTCCAAAACCATTTTTACTATGATTTGCTTGGTCTATTGCATATAAATTCCACACCACTTTGTCCGGATATGACTGCGTGAAACCGGAAATATCCGGTTTTGTTTTGGCTAACTCAATCACAGATATTGCGACAGCCGATGTGTTTGTGTTTTCTGGATATTATCAAAGGACTTTATTGTTTTGAATGTTTTTTAGTAGGGAACATTTAATTTTATACTGGGAAACTCTAATTGGTTCCACATGGAGACACCAGCTCTACACATCCGTATTTTCTAGGAGAAAGCTAGAAGAACTGCGGCAAACAAACATGATATTTCTGTTTGTATAGATGGCATTTTATGCACTTGCCTAATGGAAAGACTTTGCTTTTCTCCAAAACCATTTTCACTGTGATTTTCTTGGTCTATTGCATATGAATTCCACATAGCTTTGTCCAGATATGACTGGTGATAGGGGAAATATCCTGTTTTGTTTTGGCAAACTCAACCCCAAATATTGCCACAGCATCTATGTTTGTGTTTTCTGGATATTATCAATGGTCATTATTGTTTGAAAGTTTTTTTATTCATAGAAATATTGGATTTTGTACTGGGAAACACTCACTGGATACACATGGAGAAACCAGCTCTACACATTTGTATTTTCTAGGAGAAAGCTAGAGGAACTGCGGCAAACAAACATGATATTTCTGTTTGTATACATGACATTTTAGGCACCTGCCTGACGAAAACACTTTGCTTTTCTCCAATAACAGTTTCACCGTATTTTCCCAGTCCATTGCATACGAATTCCACACCACTTTGTCCGGATATGACTGGATGAAACCGAAAATATCCGTTTTTTTTTTTTTTTTGCTATCTGTATCCCAAAATGCCAAAGCACCTGTGTTTGTGTTTTCTGGATATTATCAATAGTCACTACAGTTTTGAAAGTTTTTCTTTATCAGGGAACATTTAATTTTATACTGGGAAATACTCACTGTTTCCACTTGCAGAAATCAGCTCTACACTATCGTATTTTCTAGGGAGAAAGCTTGAGGAACTGCGGCAAACAAACATGATATTTCTGTTTGTATAGATGGCATTTTATGCACTTCCCTAAGGAAAAGTCTTTGCTTTTTTTAAAACCGTTTTCACTGTAATTTTCTCAGTCCCTTCCATACGAATTCCACACAACTTTTTCCTTATATGTCTGGATGAAACCGGAAATATCTGGTTTTGTTTTAGCTAACTCAATCCCAGATATTGCCACAGCCCCTGTGTTTGTGTTTGCTGGATATTATCAATGAACATTATTGTTTTGAAAGGTTTTTTTTTATCAGGGAACATTTAATTTTGTACTGGGAAGCACTCACTGGTTCCACATGGAGAAAACAGCTCTACACTTTTGTATTTTCTAGGGAGAAAGCTAGAGGAACTGCGGCAAACAGTCAGGATATTTCGGTTTGTATAGATGGCATTTTTTGCACTTGCCAAACTAAAAGAGTTTGCTTTTCTCCAGAAACATTTTTACTGTGATTTTTGTCGGTCCATTGCTTACGAATTGCACTCCACTTTGTCCGGATATGACTGGATGAAACCTGAAATATCCGGTATTGGTTTTGCCATTGAATCCCAGATATTGCCAGATGCTGTGTTTGTGTTTTCTGGATATTATCGATGGACATTATTGTTCTGACAGTTTTTTTTTTTAACCAGGGAACATTTAATTTTGTACTGGGAAACACTCACTGGTTCCACATGAAGAAACCAGCTCAACAATTCGTATTTTCTGGGCAGAAATCTAAAGGAACTGCGGCAAACAATCATGATATTTTCGTTTGTATAGATGGCATTTTATGCACGTGCCTAACGAAAAGACTCTGCTTTTCTCTAAAACCATTTTTACTATGATTTTCTCGGTCCACTGCATAGGAGTTCCACACCACTTTGTAGGTATATGACTGGATGAAAGGCGAAATATCCACTTGTGTTTTGGCTAACTCAGTCCCAGATGTTGCCACACCCCTGAGTTTGTGTTTTCTGGATATTATCAATGGACATTATTGTTTTGAAAGCTTTTTTTTATCAGGGAACATTTAATTTTATACTGGGAAACTCTAATTGGTTCCACATGGAGACACCAGCTCTACACATTCGTATTTTCTAGGAGAAACCTAGAGGAACTACGGCAAACAAACATGGTATTTCTGTTTGTATATATGATATTTTAATTTTGTACTGGGAAATAATCACTGCTTCCTCATGCAGAAATCAGCTCTACACTTTCATATTTTCTTGGAGAAAGCTAGAGGAAATACAGCAAGCAAACATGATATTTCTGTTTGCATAGATGACATTCTATGCACTTTCCTAACGAAAAGAATTTTTTTTTCCAAAACCATTTTCACTGTGATTTTCTCGGTCCATTGCATAGCATTTCCACAGCACTTTGACCGGATATGACTGGATGAAAACGGAAATATCCGGTATTGTTTTGGCTAACTCAATAACAGATATTGCCACAGCAACTGTGTTTGTGTTTTTTTTTTTGATATTATCGAATGACTTTATTGTTTTGAGAGATTTTTTTTAATCAGGGAACATTTAATTTTGTACTGGGAAACACTCAGGGCTTCCACATGGAGAAACCAGCTCTATACATTCGTATTTTCTAGGAAAAAGCTAGAGGAACTGCGGCAAACAAATATTATATTTCTGTTTGCATACATGACATTTTATGCACCTGCCTAACGAAAATACTTTGCTTTTCTCCAAAACCAGTTTCACCGTAATTTTCTCAGTGCATTGCAAATGAATTCCACACCACTTTGTCCGGATATGACTAGATGAAACCGTGAAATATCTGGTTTTGGTTTGGCTAACTCAATCACAGATATTGCCACAGCCCCTCTGTTTGTATTTTCTGGATATTATCAATGGTCATTATTGTTTTGAAAGTTTTTTGTTTTTTTTTTATCAGGGAACATTTAATTTTGTACTGGGAAACACTCAGTGGTTCCACATGGAGAAACCAGCTCTACACATTCGTATATTTTAGCGAGAATGCTAGAGGAACTGCGGCAAACAAACATGATATTTCTGTTTGTATACATGACATTCTATGCACTTACCTAACGAAAGACTTTTTTTTTCTCAAAAACCATTTTTACTGTGATTTTCTCAGTCCATTGCATAGGATTTCCACAGCTCTTTGTTCCGATATGACTGGATGAAACAGGAAATATCCGGTTTTATTTTGGCTAACTTAATAGCAGACATTGACACAGATCTTGTGTTTGTGTTTTCTGGATATTATCGAATGAATTTATTGTTTTGAAAGTTTTTTTTAATCAGGGAACATTTAATTTTGTTCTAGGAAACACTGGTTCCAGATGGAGACAACAGCTCTACACATTCGTATTTTCTAGGAGAAACCTAGAGGAACTGCGGCAAACAAACATGATATTTCTGTTAGTATACATGACATTTTATGCACTTGCCTAACGAAAAGCCTTTGCTTTTCTCTAAAACCATTTTTACTGTGAGTTTCTCCGTCCATTGCATACGAATTGCACTCCACTTTGTCCGGACATGACTGGATGAAATCTGAAATATCCGGTTTTGGTTTCTCTAACTCAATCCCAGATATTGCCACAGCCCCTGTGTTTGTGTTTTCTGGATATTATCGAAGGACTTTATTGTTTTGAAAGTTTTTTTATTAATCAGGGAACATTTAATTTTTTACTGGGAAACTCTAATTTGTTCCACATGGAGACACCAGCTCTACACATTCGTATTTTCTAGGAGAAAGCTAGAGGAAGTGCGGCAAACTAACATGATATTTCTGTTTGTATACATGACAATTTATGCACTTGCTTAACGAAAAGACTTTGCTTTTCTCCAAAACCATTTTTACTGTGATTTTCTCGGACCATTGCATACGAATTCCACACCACTTTGTCCGGATATGACTGGATGAAACCAGAAATATCCGGTTTTGTTTTGGCTAACTGAATCCCAGATATGGGTACGGCCTCTGTGTTTGTGTATTCTGGATATTATCGAAGTATTTCATTATTGTGAATGTTTTTTTATCAGGGCACATTTAATTTTCTACTGGGAAACTCCAATTGGTTCCATATGGAGACACCAGCTCTACACATTCATATTTTCTAGGGAGAAAGCTAGAGCAACTGCGGCAAAGAAACATGATATTTCTGTTTGTATATATGGCATTTTATGCACTTGCCTAACGAAAAGACTTTGCTTTTCTCAAAATCATTTTTACTTTGATTTTGTCGGTCCATTGCATACAAATTCCACACCACTTTGTCCATATATGAGTGGATGAAAACTAAAATATGCGGTTCTGTTTTGGCTAACTTGATCCCAGTTGTTGCCACAGCCCCTGTGTTTGTGTTTTCTGGATATTATCAATGGACATTATTGTTTTGAATTTTTTTTATCAGGGAACATATAATTTTGTACTGAAAAACTCTAATTGGTTCCACATTGTGTAGAATCCAGCTCTACACATTCGCATTTTCTGGGGAGAAATCTAAAGAACTGTGGCAAACAAACATGATAGTTCTGTTTGTTTAGATGACATTTTATGCACTTGCATAACCAAAAGACTTTGTTTTTCTCCAAAATCATTTTAGTGCGATTTTGTCGTTCCATTTCATACAAATTCCAAACCACTTTGTCCGGATATGAGTGGATGAAACCAGAAATATGCAGTTGTGTTTTGGCTAACCGAATCCCAGATATTGCGACAGCCCCTGTGTTTGGGTTTTCTGGATATTACCAATTGTGATTATTTTTCGAAAGTTTTTTTTTTTTTTAATCAGGGAACATTTAATTTTGTACTGCTAAACACTCACTGGTTCCACATGGAGAAACCAGATCTACACATTCGTATTTTTTAGGAGAAATCCAGAGGAACTGCTGAAACAATCATGATATTTATTTTTGTATAGATGGCATTTTATCCAGTTGCCTAACGAAAAGACATTGCTTTTCTCCAAAACCATTTTTAATGCAATTTTCTCAGTACATTGCATACGAATTGCACACCACTTAGTCCGGATATGACTGAAAGAAACTGAAATATCCACTTTTGTTTTGGCTAACTGAATCCCAGATATTGAGACAGCCTCCGTGTTTATATTTTCTGGATATTATAGAAGGACTGAAATGTTTTGAATGTGTTTTGTCAGAGAACTTTTAATTTTGTACTGGGAAACTCTAATTGGTTCCACATGGAGACACCAGCTCTACACATTCGTACTTTCTAGGGAGAAACCTAGAGGAACTGTGGCAAAGAAACATGATATTTCTGTTAGTATAGATGGCATTTTATGCACTTGCCTAAAGAAACGACTTTGATTTTCCCCAAAACCACTTTTACTGTGATTTTCTCTGTCCGTTGCATACGAATTCGCCACCACATTTTCCAGATATCACTGGATGAATTCGGAAATATCCGCTTGTGTTTTGGCTAACTCAATCCCAGATATTGCGACTGCCCCTGTGTTTGTGTTTTCTGGATATTATCGAAGGACCTTTTTCTTTTGAATGTTTTTTTTTTATCAGCGAATATTTAACTTTGTTTTGGGAAACTCTAATTGGTTCCACATGGAGACACCGGATCTACACATTAGTATTTTCTAGGAGAAAGCTAGAGGAACTGAAGAAAACAAACATATTTGTTTGTATACATTACATTTTATGCACTTGCCTAACGAAAAGACTTTGCTTTTCTCCAAAACCATTTTACTGTGATTTTCTCAGTCCATTGCATTTGTACTGAGATTTTCATGGTCCAATGCATACGAATTCCACACCACTTTGTCCGGATATGACTGGATGAAAGGGGGAATATCCGCTTGTGTTTTGGCTAACTGAGTCCCAGATATTGGGACAGCCTCTGTGTTTGTGTTTTCTGGATATTATTGAAGGACTTTATTGTTTTGAATATTTTTATCAGGGAACATTTAATTTTGTACTGGGAAACTCTAATTGGTTCCACATGGAGACACCAGCTCTACACATTCGTATTTTCTACCGAGAAAGCTAGAGGAACTGTGGCAAACAAACATGATATTTCTCTTTGTATACATGACATTTTATGCACTTGCGTAATAAAAAGACTTTGCTTTTCTCCAAAACCATTTTTACTGTGATTTTCTCATTAGATTGCATACGAATTCCACACCACTTTGTCTGGATAAGACTGGATGTAACCGGAAATGTCCGGTGTTTTTTAGCTAACTCAATCCCAGATATTGCCACAGCCTCTGTGATTGTGTTTTCTGTATATTATCGAAGGAATTTATTGTTTGGAAAGTTTTTTTTTTTTTTTTTTGTAAGGGAACATTTAATTTTGTAGTGGGAAACACTCACTGATTCCACATGGAGACACCAGCTAAACACATTCGTATTTTCTAGCGAGAAAGCTAGAGGAACTGTGGCAACCAAACATGAAATTTCTGTTTGTATACAAGACATTTTATGCACTTGCCAAACGAAAAGACTTTGCTTTTCTCCAAAACCATTTTTACTATGATTTTCTCAGTCCATTGCATACGAATTCCACACCACTTTGTCCGGATATTTCTGGATTAAACCGGAAAATATTCTGTTGTGTTTTGGCTAACTGAATCCGAGATATTGCCGCAGCCCCTGTGTTTGTGTTTCCTGGATATTATCGAAGGACTTTATTGTTTTGAAAGTTTTTTTTTTTTTTTTATCAAGGAACATTTAATTTTGTAATGGGAAACTCTAATTGGTTCCACATGGAGACACCAGCTCTACACATAATTGTTTTCTGAGGTGATATCTAAAGGAACTGCGGCAAACAATCATGATATTTCTGTTTTTATAGATGGCATTTTATGCAATTGCCTAAAGAAAAGACTTTGCTTTTCTCCAAAACCATTTTCACTGCAATTTTCTCAGTCCATTGTACATGAATTCCACACCACTTTTACCAGGATATGACTGTTTGAAACCGGAAATATCCGGTTTTGTTCTGGCTAACTCAATCCCAGATATTGCGACAGACCATGTGTTTGTTTTTTCGGGATATTATCGAATGAATTCATTTTTTTTTAAGTATTTTTTTATTTGTTCATTAGGGAACATTTAATTTTGTCCTGGGAAACTCTAATTGATTCCACATGAAGACACCAGCACTACAGATTCGTATTTTATAGGGAAAAAGCTAGAGGAACTGCGGTAAAGAAACATGATATTTTTGTTTGTATACATGACAATTTATGCACTTGCCTAACGAAAACACTTTCCTTTTCTCCAAAATCATTTTCACTGCAATTTCCTCAGTCCATTGCATACGAATTCCACACCACTTTTTCCGGGTATGACTGGATGAAACCGGAAATATCCGGTTTTGTTTTGGCTAACTCAATCTCAGATATTGCCACAGCCACTGTGTTTGTGTTTTCTGCATATTATCAATGGACATTATTGTTTTGAAAGTTTTTTTTAATCAGTGAACATTTAATTTTGTACTGGAAAACTCTCACTGATTCCACATGGAGACACCAGCTCTACACATTCGTATTTTCTAGCGAGAAAGCAAGAGGAACTGCGGCAAACAAACATGATATTTCTGTTTGTATACATGACATTTTATGCACTTGCCTAACGATAAGACTTTGCTTTTCTCCAAAACCAATTTCATAGCAATTTTCTCAGTCCACTGCATACGAATGCTACACGACTTTGTCCAGATATGACTGGATGAAAACGGAAATATCCTGTTGTTTTTGGCTAACTCAATCCCAGATATTGCCACAGCCTCTGTGTTTGTGCTTTCTGGATATTATCGAATGACTTTATTTTTTTGGATGTTTTTTATCAGGGAACATTTAACTTTGTAATGGGAAACTCTAATTGGTTCCACATGGAGACACTAGCTCAACACATTCGTATTTTCTGGGGAGAAATCTAAAGGAACCGCGGTAAACAAACATGACATTTCTGTTTGTATAGATGGCATTTTATGCAATTGCCTAACGAAAAGACTTTGCTTTTCTCCAAAACCATTTTTACTGTGATTTTTTCGGTCTATTGCATACGAATTCCACAACAGTTTGTCCGGATATGACTGGATGAAACCGGTAATATCCTGTTGTTTTTGGCTAACTCAATCCGAGATATTGCCACAGCCCCTGTGTTTGTGTTTTCTGGATATTATCAATGGACATTATTATTTTGAAAGTTTTTTTCTTTTTATCTGGGAACATATAATTTTGCACTGGGAAACTCTAATTAGTTCCACATGGAGACACCAGCTCTACACATTCGTATTTTCTAGGAGAAATCTAGAGGAACTGCGGCAAACAAACATCATATTTCTATTTGTATAGGTGACATTTTTTACATGTGCCTACTGTGATTTTCACGTTCCATTGCATACGAATTGCATACCACTTTGTCCGGATAAGACTGGATGAAACCGGTAATATACGGTTTTGTTTTGTTTAACTGAATCCCAGATATTGCGAATGCCTATGTGTTTGTTTTTTATGGATATCAACAAAGAACATTATATTTTGAAACTTTTTTTTATCAGGGAACATTTAATTTTGTACTGGGAAAATCTAGTTGCTTCCACATGGAGAAACTAGCTCTACACATTCGTATTTTCTAAGAGAAAGCTGCAGGAACTGCACCAAGCAAAACTGATATTTCTGTTTGTATTGATGGCATTTTATGCACTTGCCTAAAGAAAAGACATTTCATTTCTGCAAAACCATTTTTACTGTGATTTTTTCTGTCCATTGCATATGAATTGCACACCAGTTTGTCCGGATATGACTGGAAAACCGGAAATATCAGGTATTGTTTTGGCTAACTAAATCCAAGATATTGCAACAGCCCCTGTGTTTGTGTTTTCCGTTTATTATCGAAGGACTTTATTGTTTTGAATTTTTTTTCATCAGAGAACATTTTATTTTGTACTTGGAAAGTCTAATTGGTTCCACATGGAGAAACGAGCTCTGCACATTCGTATTTTCTAGCGAGAAATCTAGAGGAACTGTGGCAAACAAACATGATATTTCTGTTTGTATACATGACATTTTATGCACTTTCCTAACGAAAGGACTTTGCTTTTCTCCAAAACCATTGTTACTGTGATTTTCTCGGTGTATTGCATACAAATTCCACACCACTTTGTCCGGATATGACTGGATGAAAGGGGGAATATCCGCTTGTGTTTTGGCTAACTGAGTCCCAGATATTGGGACAGCCTCTGTGTTTGTGTTTTCTGGATATTATTGAAGGACTTTATTGTTTTGAATATTTTTATCAGGGAACATTTAATTTTGTACTGGGAAACTCTAATTGGTTCCACATGGAGACACCAGCTCTACACATTCGTATTTTCTACCGAGAAAGCTAGAGGAACTGTGGCAAACAAACATGATATTTCTCTTTGTATACATGACATTTTATGCACTTGCGTAATAAAAAGACTTTGCTTTTCTCCAAAACCATTTTTACTGTGATTTTCTCATTAGATTGCATACGAATTCCACACCACTTTGTCTGGATAAGACTGGATGTAACCGGAAATGTCCGGTGTTTTTTAGCTAACTCAATCCCAGATATTGCCACAGCCTCTGTGATTGTGTTTTCTGTATATTATCGAAGGAATTTATTGTTTGGAAAGTTTTTTTTTTTTTTTTTGTAAGGGAACATTTAATTTTGTAGTGGGAAACACTCACTGATTCCACATGGAGACACCAGCTAAACACATTCGTATTTTCTAGCGAGAAAGCTAGAGGAACTGTGGCAACCAAACATGAAATTTCTGTTTGTATACAAGACATTTTATGCACTTGCCAAACGAAAAGACTTTGCTTTTCTCCAAAACCATTTTTACTATGATTTTCTCAGTCCATTGCATACGAATTCCACACCACTTTGTCCGGATATTTCTGGATTAAACCGGAAAATATTCTGTTGTGTTTTGGCTAACTGAATCCGAGATATTGCCGCAGCCCCTGTGTTTGTGTTTCCTGGATATTATCGAAGGACTTTATTGTTTTGAAAGTTTTTTTTTTTTTTTTATCAAGGAACATTTAATTTTGTAATGGGAAACTCTAATTGGTTCCACATGGAGACACCAGCTCTACACATAATTGTTTTCTGAGGTGATATCTAAAGGAACTGCGGCAAACAATCATGATATTTCTGTTTTTATAGATGGCATTTTATGCAATTGCCTAAAGAAAAGACTTTGCTTTTCTCCAAAACCATTTTCACTGCAATTTTCTCAGTCCATTGTACATGAATTCCACACCACTTTTACCAGGATATGACTGTTTGAAACCGGAAATATCCGGTTTTGTTCTGGCTAACTCAATCCCAGATATTGCGACAGACCATGTGTTTGTTTTTTCGGGATATTATCGAATGAATTCATTTTTTTTTAAGTATTTTTTTATTTGTTCATTAGGGAACATTTAATTTTGTCCTGGGAAACTCTAATTGATTCCACATGAAGACACCAGCACTACAGATTCGTATTTTATAGGGAAAAAGCTAGAGGAACTGCGGTAAAGAAACATGATATTTTTGTTTGTATACATGACAATTTATGCACTTGCCTAACGAAAACACTTTCCTTTTCTCCAAAATCATTTTCACTGCAATTTCCTCAGTCCATTGCATACGAATTCCACACCACTTTTTCCGGGTATGACTGGATGAAACCGGAAATATCCGGTTTTGTTTTGGCTAACTCAATCTCAGATATTGCCACAGCCACTGTGTTTGTGTTTTCTGCATATTATCAATGGACATTATTGTTTTGAAAGTTTTTTTTAATCAGTGAACATTTAATTTTGTACTGGAAAACTCTCACTGATTCCACATGGAGACACCAGCTCTACACATTCGTATTTTCTAGCGAGAAAGCAAGAGGAACTGCGGCAAACAAACATGATATTTCTGTTTGTATACATGACATTTTATGCACTTGCCTAACGATAAGACTTTGCTTTTCTCCAAAACCAATTTCATAGCAATTTTCTCAGTCCACTGCATACGAATGCTACACGACTTTGTCCAGATATGACTGGATGAAAACGGAAATATCCTGTTGTTTTTGGCTAACTCAATCCCAGATATTGCCACAGCCTCTGTGTTTGTGCTTTCTGGATATTATCGAATGACTTTATTTTTTTGGATGTTTTTTATCAGGGAACATTTAACTTTGTAATGGGAAACTCTAATTGGTTCCACATGGAGACACTAGCTCAACACATTCGTATTTTCTGGGGAGAAATCTAAAGGAACCGCGGTAAACAAACATGACATTTCTGTTTGTATAGATGGCATTTTATGCAATTGCCTAACGAAAAGACTTTGCTTTTCTCCAAAACCATTTTTACTGTGATTTTTTCGGTCTATTGCATACGAATTCCACAACAGTTTGTCCGGATATGACTGGATGAAACCGGTAATATCCTGTTGTTTTTGGCTAACTCAATCCGAGATATTGCCACAGCCCCTGTGTTTGTGTTTTCTGGATATTATCAATGGACATTATTATTTTGAAAGTTTTTTTCTTTTTATCTGGGAACATATAATTTTGCACTGGGAAACTCTAATTAGTTCCACATGGAGACACCAGCTCTACACATTCGTATTTTCTAGGAGAAATCTAGAGGAACTGCGGCAAACAAACATCATATTTCTATTTGTATAGGTGACATTTTTTACATGTGCCTACTGTGATTTTCACGTTCCATTGCATACGAATTGCATACCACTTTGTCCGGATAAGACTGGATGAAACCGGTAATATACGGTTTTGTTTTGTTTAACTGAATCCCAGATATTGCGAATGCCTATGTGTTTGTTTTTTATGGATATCAACAAAGAACATTATATTTTGAAACTTTTTTTTATCAGGGAACATTTAATTTTGTACTGGGAAAATCTAGTTGCTTCCACATGGAGAAACTAGCTCTACACATTCGTATTTTCTAAGAGAAAGCTGCAGGAACTGCACCAAGCAAAACTGATATTTCTGTTTGTATTGATGGCATTTTATGCACTTGCCTAAAGAAAAGACATTTCATTTCTGCAAAACCATTTTTACTGTGATTTTTTCTGTCCATTGCATATGAATTGCACACCAGTTTGTCCGGATATGACTGGAAAACCGGAAATATCAGGTATTGTTTTGGCTAACTAAATCCAAGATATTGCAACAGCCCCTGTGTTTGTGTTTTCCGTTTATTATCGAAGGACTTTATTGTTTTGAATTTTTTTTCATCAGAGAACATTTTATTTTGTACTTGGAAAGTCTAATTGGTTCCACATGGAGAAACGAGCTCTGCACATTCGTATTTTCTAGCGAGAAATCTAGAGGAACTGTGGCAAACAAACATGATATTTCTGTTTGTATACATGACATTTTATGCACTTTCCTAACGAAAGGACTTTGCTTTTCTCCAAAACCATTGTTACTGTGATTTTCTCGGTGTATTGCATACAAATTCCACACCACTTTGTCCGGATATGACTGGATGAAAGGGGGAATATCCGCTTGTGTTTTGGCTAACTGAGTCCCAGATATTGGGACAGCCTCTGTGTTTGTGTTTTCTGGATATTATTGAAGGACTTTATTGTTTTGAATATTTTTATCAGGGAACATTTAATTTTGTACTGGGAAACTCTAATTGGTTCCACATGGAGACACCAGCTCTACACATTCGTATTTTCTACCGAGAAAGCTAGAGGAACTGTGGCAAACAAACATGATATTTCTCTTTGTATACATGACATTTTATGCACTTGCATAATAAAAAGACTTTGCTTTTCTATAAAACCATTTTTACTGTGATTTTCTTGGTCCATTGCATACGAATTGCACACCACTTTGTCCGGATATGACTGGATGAAACCGGAAATATCCGCTTGTGTTTTGGCTAACTGAATCCCAGATATAGCGACAGCCTCTGCGTTTGTGTTTTCTGGATATTATCGAAGGACTTTATTTTTTTGAATGTTTTTTATCAGGAAACATTTAATTTTGTACTGGGAAATTCTAAATGGTTCCACAAGGAGACTCCGGCTCTACACATTCGTATTTTCTGAGGAGAAATCTACAGGAAGTGCGGCAAACAAACTTGATATTTCTGTTTGTATACATGACATTTTATGTACTTGCCTAACGAAAAGAGTTTGCTTTTCTCCAAAACCATTTTTACTGTGAGTTTCTTGGTCCATTGTATATGAATTGCACACCACTTTGTCCGGATATGACTGGATGAAAGGGGGAATATCTGCTTGTGTTTTGGCTAACTGAGTCCCAGATATTGGGACAGCCTCTGTGTTTGTGTTTTCTGGATATTATTGAAGGACTTTATTGTTTTGAATATTTTTTATCAGGGAACATTTAATTTTGTACTGGGAAACTCTAATTGGCTCTACATGGAGACACCAGCTCTACACATTCGTATTTTCTAGTGAGAAAGCTAGAGGAACTGTGAAAACAAACATGATATTTCTGTTTGTATACTTGACATTTTATGCACTTGCCTAACAAAAAGACTTTACTTTTCTCCAAAACCATTTTCACTGCAATTTTCGCAGTCTATTGCATACGAATTCCACACCACTTTGTCTGGATATGAGTGGATGAAACCAGAAATATGCATTTTTTTTTTTTGGCTAACTGAATCAGACATTGCGACAGCCCCTGTGTTTGTGTTTTCTGGATATTATCGAAGGACTTTATTGTTTTGTATGTTTTTTGTCAGGGAACATTTAATTCTGTACTGGGCAACACTAATTGGTTCCACATGGAGACACCTGCTCTACACATTCGTATTTTCTAAGCGAGAAACTAGAGCAACTGTGGCAAAGAATATGATATTTCTGTTTGTATAGATGGCATTTTATGTACTTGCCTAACGAAAATTTGCTTTTCTCCAAAACCATTTTTACTGTGATTTTCTCGGTCCATTGCATACGAATTCCACACCACGTTGTCCGGTTATGACTGGATGAAACCGGAAATATCCGGTTTTGTTTTTGGTAACTCAATCCCAGATATTGCCACAGCCCCTATGTTTGTGTTTTCTGGATATTATCGAAGGACATTATTGTTTTGAAAGTTTTTTTTTTATCAGGGAACATTTGATTTTTTACTGGGAAACTCTAATTGGTTCCAAATGGAGACACCAGTTCTATACATTCTTATATTCTAGGGAGAAAGCTAGAGAAACTGCGGCAAACAAACTTGGTATTTCTGTTTGTATAGATGGCATTTATGCACTTGCCTAACAAAAAGACTTTGCTTTTCTACATAACCATTTTCACTGCAATTTTCGCTGTCCATTGCATACGAATTGCACACCACTTTGTCGGGATATGAATGGATGAAATCGGAAATATCCGGTTTTGTTTTGGCTAACTCAATCACAGATATTGCGACATCCGATGTGTTTGTGTTTTCTGGATATTATCAATGTACATGATTGTATTGAATGATTTTTTATCAGGGACCATTTAATTTCATAGTGGGAAACACTCAGTGGTTACACATGGAGACACCAGGTCTACACATTCATATTTTCTAGCGAGAAAGCTAGAGGAACTGCGGCAAACAATCATGATATTTCTGTTTGTATAGATGGCATTTTTAGCACTTTCCTAACGAAAAGACTTTGCTTTCCTCCAAAACCATTTTTACTGTGATTTTGTCTATCCATTACATATGAATTCCACACGACTTTGTCCGTATATGACTGGATGAAACCGGAAATATCCGGTTTTATTTTGGCTAACTCAATCCCAGATATTGCCACAGCCCCTGTGTTTGTGTTTTCTGGATATTATCGAATATTTTACTGTTTTGAATATTTTGTCAGGGATCATTTAATTTTGTACTGCGCAACTCTAATTGCTTCCATATGGAGACACCAGCTCTACGCATTCGTATTTTCTTCGTAGAAATCTAAATGAACTGCGACAAACAGTATGATATTTCTGCTTGTACACAAGACATTTTATGCACTTTCCTAACGAAAAGACTTTGCTTTTCTCAAACCAATTTTTACTGTGATTTTGTCTGTCCATTACATACGAATTCCACACCACTTTGTCGGGATATGACTGGATGAAACCGGAAATATCCGGTTTTGTTTTGAGTAAGTCAAGCCCAGATATTGCGACAGCCCCTGTGTTTCGGTTTTCTGGATATTATCGAAGTATTTTATTGTTTTGAAAAAAATTTTTTTCAGTGAACATTTGCTTTTGTACTGGGAAACACTCAGTGGTTCCACATGGAGACACCAGCTCTATACATTCGTATTTCTAGGGAGATATCTAGAGGAGCTGTGGCTAACAAACATGATATTTCTGTTTGTATATATGACATTTTATGCACTTGCCTAATGAAAAGACTTTGCTTTTCTCTAAAAACACTTTCACTGTAATTTTATCAGTCCACTGCATACGAATTCCACACCACAATGTCCGGTTATGAGTAGATGAAACCAGAAATATGTGGTTGTGTTTTGGCTAACTCAATCCCAGATTTTGGCACAACCCCTGAGTTTGTGTTTTCTGGATATTATCAAAGGACTTTATTGTTTTCAAAGTTTTTATTTTTTTTTTTAATCAGGGAACATTTAATTTTGTACTGGGAAACTCTAATTGGTATCACATGGAGACACCAGCTCTACACATTCATATTTTCTGGGGAGAAACCTAAAGGAACTCTGGCAAACAATCATGATATTTCTGTTTATATAGATGGCATTATATATACTTGCCTAATGAAAAGACTTTGTTTTTCTACAAATCCATTTTTACTGTGATGTTGTCTGTACATTGCATACGAATTCCACACCACTTTGTCCAGATATGACTGGATGAAACCGGAAATATCCAATTTGTTTTGTCTTACTCAATCCCAGATATTGCCACAGCCCGTGTGTTTGTGATTTCTGGATATTATGAATGGACTTTATTGTTTTGAATTTTTTTTATTAGGGAATATTTGATTTTGTACTAGGAAACTCTAATTGGTTCCACATGGAGACATCAGCTCTACACATTCGTATTATCTGGGGAGAAATCTAAAGGAACTGCGGGAAACAAACATGATGTTTCTGTTTGTATAGATGGCATTTTATGCACTTGCCTAATGAAGACTTTGCTTTTTCCCAAAACCATTTTCACTGCAATTTTTTAAGTCCATTGCATAAGAATTCCACACCACTTTGTCCGGATATGACTGCATGAAACCGGAAATATCCGCTGCTGTTTTGGCTAACTGAATCCCAGATATTGTGACAGCCCCTGAGTTTGTGTTTTCTGGATATTATCGAAGTATTTTATTGTTTTGAATGTTTTTATCAGGGATCATTTAATTTTGTACTGGGAAACTCTAATTGGTTCCACATGGAGACACCAGCTCTACACATTCGTATTTTCTAGGAGAAAGCTAGAGGAACTGCAGCAAACAAACATGATATTACTGTTTCTATAGATGGCATTTTATGCACTTTCCTAATGAAAAGACTTTGCTTTTCTCCAAGACCATTTTCACTGTAATTTTCTCAGTCCGTTGCATATGAATTCCACACCACTTTTTTCCTTATATGACAGGATGAAACCAGAAATATCCGGTTTTTTTGGCTAACTCAATCCCAGATACTGCCACAGCCCCTGTGTTTGTGTTTTCTGGATATTATCAATGGATATTCTTGTTTTGAATTTTTTTTTCATCAGGGAACATTTAATTTTGTACTGGGAATCTCTGACTCGTTCCACATGGAGACACCAGCTCTACACATTTGTATATTATACTGAGAAAGCTAGAGGAACTGTGGCAAACAAACATGATATTTCTGTTTGTATAGATGGCATTTTATGCACTTGCCTAACGAAAAGACTTTGCTTTTCTCCAAAACCATTTTTACTGTGATTTTCTCGGTCCATTGCATACGAATTGCACACCACTTTGTCTGGATATGACTGGATGAAACCGGAAATATGCGGTTTTGTTTTGGCTAACTCAATCCCAGATACTGCCACAGCCCCTGTGTTTGTGTTTTCTGGATATTATCGAAGGACTTTATTGTTTTGAAAAAAAATTTTTTATTAGGGAACATTTATTTTTTTTCCGATTTATTTTTTTAACTTTTATTTAATGAATATAAATTTCCAGTGTACAGCTTATGGATTACAGTGGCTTCCCCCTCCCATTACTTCCCTCCCACCCGCAACCCTCCCCTCTCCCGCTCCCTCTCCTCTTCCATTTGCATCAGGATTCATTTTCAATTCTCTTTATATACAGAAGATCAATTTAGTATAAAGGTTTCAACAGTTTGCACCCACATAGAAACACATAGTGAAACATACTGTTTGTGTACTAGTTATAGCATTAAATCACAATGTACAGCACATTAAGGACAGAGATCCCACATGAGGAGAAAGTGCACAGTGGCTCCTGTTGTTGACCCAACAAATTGACACTCTAGTTTATGGCGCCAGTAACCACCCTAGGCTGTCGTCATGAGTTGCCAAGGCTATGGAAGCCTTCCAGGTTTACCAACTCTGATCATATTTAGACAAGGTCATAAAAGACAAAGTGAGGATAGTAACCAAGGATCCTAAGAGTGGCATTTACCAGGTTTGAACAATTATACAGCATGAAGTGGGGACAAGGACCATCAGTACACACAGGTTGGGAGTAGAGCCATTGGTGGTAGAGTAGAGGTTATGATTATGAAGGAATGAGGCCCAAGTGCACTAGATAGGGCCTAGAACAAAGGACAGAGTCATTATTAGAGGAGCTAAGAAAGGTGCTGTCTAAGCTACAAGTAATTTTTCTGATTGAGAGGCAAATAGAACCTGATAGAAGGGGCTTGATAATAATCTGGTGGGCTTTAGGCCTTGTAAGTTAAGAGGCCCAGACATATCTGTCTCTTCACATGGGGTATATCCTAAGGGAGGTGTGAATCTCCTAGGGGAAGGCACTCTGTTCACTTTCATTCCTTGGCTGGCCTGGGAGGAGAGCTGGCCAGGTAAAGGCAGGTGGCATCTCTAACAAGAAATTTACAGTTCTGCCTGCAATGTTGCTGACCCTACTTGACCATCTCCTCAGCTGCAGTGGTCACTTTGGAAGTTGGGCTGAGTGAAGGGCTTTTCAGCTTAGAGCCAATAAGATCTGTGGCTCTGAGCTGGGCATCCTTCGACTCCAGGGCAGGTCCATTTCCAGTGATCCAACTCTTGGCAGAGCTGCCAGGGCTCTTCACAAGCTGACTTCTGCTGAAGCCCAGGCTTACCACATTGAAAGCCACTGCAGTGGACTGGCCTGTTGGGTCTGCTTGAGGGCAGATCACTGTACAGATCAGCCTTTAATAGGCCTGCCACCCATTGCTTCTGATGCCTAGCTTTCTTTTCCTCCTCGTTTGTGTTCAAGCAGACCAGAGGATGCAAGTCAAGGGAGTGCCGTGTCCCATCTCTAATCTTCGGTGGCCTGAACTACAAGTCTATAGTCACAGGCATGTTCTATAGTAGTTTTTCTAAGGTAGACAATGCCCATGAGGAAAATTATATTCTCACTTTAAAACTTTCTTTCCCTTTGGTCTGAAAGGGAGGTTTTTTCTACTTACTGTATACTTCACTGATGGCGAAGTGAATCTAGCTACGAGATTATTATTTAAGTTCTTATTTTGCCTATGCTATTACAGAAAAATGTTAGACATCTCTTTTATAAGTTCTAAAGATTAAATTGTGCATCCTACTGATTCTTTTATAATAGAATTAGTTTCCTACCTTGAAGAGAATAGAGAAATGAAAGAACAAGTTGGGCTTAGAATAGAGAAATGAGGGAGCAAGTCCTAGATTGCTTGCTGACAATAGCAATATCACATGAATACTTAGCAAACCGTTTCAACCACTGGATAACAACTTAAGAAAACATTTACCAGAAGGTCCAATGCCTTCTATAAATTTTAAGAATCATGTATTTGAAAACACCTCTTAAATATCTAACATGGTGTAGTTTGTTTAGCCAGTAAACTTAAGCACAACCATCTAAAATGTTTTTAGTTTCTTTCTACCAACACGTTTAAAACATATGATACACAGATTCAGGTCACTCAAATTAAAATGTATCTTTGATTGATTTTAGCAGCTTAAATTTATGGACAATCTTATCTATAAGCCATTTAAAATAAAACTCTTAATAAAATTTCCCCATGTGGACATACAATATGTACACACATATAATATAGCATAATAGACCAATATAGCAATTTTAATAATAGCTTTTAAAATCTTTAACACATTTTGTAGATTGCCAATTGATTTGAATCGCGTTTTGTTTTTAGTCACCTCAGTTAACCATACTTTCTCTCAGTTGGTACTGGTAATACATTATTGGCTTCATCTGTTTACAGAGCCATCCCAAAGTACTGAATACAATAAAAGTGGCTGGAAAAAGTCCATAGGAACCTATAGGAGGACAGCTAAACACAGAACCAACAACGCTTTCGTTTTATGAGCAGCACATCATATATAACTGTGGATGACAAAAGACTTTAAGTCGCCATGTTTAAAATTATAAACTCATCAACCAACAAGAGGCACTTGCTTACTTCACAGTATTTTTGAAAGCACCTGTAGGATTTTACAAGTATTTAACCCTTTAGGCCTCTGGGGCTTTCTCATTGAGATAACTATCATGTCTAGTAACACAAGATCATTAGACTTTTTAATTCTCAAACATTTGTATTAATAGCATTTTCCATTATAGAAACTTAAAGTCTGGTACCACATCACAACTTGACAGTCCTTCTAATATAATCCAAATACCCTGATTAGTTGGAGTCTCTATAAGATGAGAGACATAGGTCCTTCAATTTTTTCAGTTGGGCCCAAACTGGAAAAACCAAAGTCCAGGATTTCCTGGAAATTTTAGAGACCAGATTGTTTGAAACTTTGATTTTTTGAATGCCTGTCAAGAATGCCAAGAAGGCTCAAAATCCAAAATATATGGTTGAAATAAGATTTCTTAAAATCATGACATAACATAGACCAAATTTGATCATTGTTACAAGGTGATTATTCAAATCTTTGAAAATATTCACATATTTAAATAACCCATAGCTCTTAATAAAAATGCAGCTGTTTTTGAACAATTAGAATTTAACAGACATCAAGAGGACATAATAGATTACTTTAACACATTGATGTAACAGAGCATCAGAGTTTAATTCTATGTCAAAGAGAAATTGAGCTTCCTGTGATCTTTTGCTGTGAGGTTTCCTTCCTTTACCTTCTTTCATATTGGTGACCATGTTTCTGTGTGTAACACATCTTTAAGCATCTTTTGCAGGGCAGGATGAGTGGCCACAAATTCTTTCAGTTTCTGTTTGCTATGAAAAGTCTTAATTTCACCTTCATTCACAAATGAGAGCTTTGCAAGATATAGTATTCTGGGCTGGCAGTTTTTCTCTCTTAGTACCTGGGCTATGTCTCGCCATTCCCTTCTAGCTTGTAGGGTTTCTGATGAGAAGTCTGCTGTGAGTCTAATTGGAGATCCTCTAAGAGTAATCTGACGTTTCTCTCTTGCACATTTTAGGATCTTTTCTTTGTGTTTCACTGTGGTGAGTTTGATTACAACATGTCGTGGTGAGGATCTATTTTGGTCATCTTTATTAGGGGTTCTATAAGCTTCCTGTACTAAGATGCCTCTGTCCTTCTCCAAACCTGGGAAATTTTCTGCTAGTATCTCACTGAAAATGCCTCCTAATCCTTTCTCCCTCTCCATGCCTTCAGGAACTCCTAGAACCCGAATGTTGGGTTTTTTAATAGTATTCTGTAGATTCCCGACAATATTTTTTAGATTTCCTATTTCTTCTTCTTTTCTTTGGTTTGCCTGTTTCCTTTCCTGTTCTCTGTCTTCTAAGTCTGATATTTTCTCTTCTGCTTCGCTCATTCTGTTTTTAAGGCTCTCTAATGTGTTTGTCATTTGATCTATTGAATTCTTCATTTCATTATGATTTCTCGTCACTATCAGTGTTTCTTGTTCCACTAGTTGTTTCATTTCATTTTGATTCCTCCTTAATATTTCACTTTCATGAGAGAGATTTTCTATCTTGTCCATTAAGGATTTCTGTAGTTCCAGAATTTGTTTTTGACAACGTCTTAATGTTCTTATCAATTTTTGAGATCTGCTTCTTGTATTTCTTCAATCTCCTCATCTTCATAATCTTGAATTGGGGTGTCTTTTTCATTTGGGGGCATCATAGTGTCTTCCTTGTTCTTGTTAGCTTGGTTTTTGTGTTTGTTGTTTGGCATGTTGGAGATATTTGGTTTCTTCACTGTGATGTTTTTTCTTGTTACACTATGGCTCTATATTAAGTGGACTGTCTGCTTTCAGTGGAGCCTTAGAGGCTTGAGATGAGTGTGGACTGAGAGCTGTGTTTGATTCCTCAGGGTTGAGGGTGTGTCAAAGATGACACTCCCAGGTTAGGTGTGGTAAATCTCTCTCTCTCTTTTTGATTTAAAAGGGAAGTAATTCCACACAGCTGAACGTAATTGGAGGTAGTTAGCAGGCAAATGATATACCCACAGGAGCCAGAGATTGGAAGCTCTTTCCCAAGGACCACACAGGGAATCTCTGCTGCCCTCAGTGTGGGCTCCAATTCTCCTGCAGTCTCCCACTGCGTTGCCAAGTTAGATGCTAATCTCCTGTTATTTCACCCCTCCCCCCAGAGTCCGGTGTTTCTGCTAGGCTCAGGCCTGGTGCAGACCTGAGGTCGCCCTGCTTATGACGTATGGCGAAAATGGCGCCTGCTCTGTCTTGCTCGCCTTTGAGAGGTGAGCGGAGAGAGAGAAACTTGTGTTTCTATTGGTCACTTTTTTTTTATTTTTTCCTATCTCTCTTCTAGTTAGCCTGGTGAACTTTCCCCCACGGAGTTTCAAGCCTCGTTCCCTCTAGCCTCCTCTTTCCGCTTCCCCGCTGGTATCTCGGGCTATTGAGGTTCGGCTCACCTCGCGTTCCAGCGCTGGTGTGTTGAGTCTCCCACGGGTGTGCCGAACTTGGGCTCCCACACTCTCCACGCAGGTACACTGTGAATCACTAGTTCCGGAAGAGTTTCCAATGCTGTTTATTCCCCTACTCTTCCTTGACCCTGCAGTATCTCCACTTATATTAAACTTTCTCTCCCCCCAGACTAATAGTGTGCTCCCTGCCTATTCCGCCATCTTGCTGCTCTCAGGGAACATTTATTTTTGCACTGGGAAACTCTAATTGGTTCCACATGGAGACACCAGCTCTACACATTCATATTTTCTAGCAGAAAGTTAGAGGTACTACGGCAAACAATCATGATATTTCTGATTATATAGATGGCATTTTATGCACTTGCCTAACAAAAAGACTTTGCTTTTCTCCAAAACCATTTTTACTGTGATTTTGTCTGTACATTGAATACGAATTCCACACCACTTTGTCCTGATATGACTGGATGAACCGGAAAAATCCCGTTTTGTTTTGGCTAACTCAATCCCAGATATTGCAACATACACTGTGTTTGTGTTTTCTGGATATTATCAATGGACATTATTGTTTTGAATGTTTTTTGTTATCAGGGAACATTTAATTTTGTACTGGGAAACCTTATTGGTTCCACATGGAGACACCAGCTCTACACATTCGTATTTTGTAGGGAGAAAGCGAGAGGAACTGTGGCAAACAAACATGATATTTCTGTTTGTATACATGACATTTTTTGCACTTGCCTAAAAAAAGAATTTGCTTTTCTCCAAATCCATTTTTATGTGATTTAGTCGGTCCATTGCATATGAATTCCACACCAGTTTGTTCGGATATGTGTGGATGAAACCAGAAATATGCGGTTGTGTTTCGGCTAACCAAATCACAGATATTGCCACAGCCCCTGTGTTTCTGTTTTCTGGATATTATCAATGGACATTATTGTTTGAAAGTTTTTTTTTTTATCAGGGAACATTTAGTTTCATACTGGGAAACACTCACTGGTTCCACATGGAGATACCAGCTCTACACATTCGTATTCTCAGACGAGAAATCTAGATGAACTGCGGCAAACAAACATGATATTTCTGTTTGTATACATGACTTTCTATGCACTTGCCTAATGAAAAGACTTTGCTTTTCTCCAAATCCATTTTTAATGTGATTATCTCAGCCCATTGCATACAAATTCCACACCACTTTGTCCGGATATGACTGGATGAAACCGGAAATTCCGGTTTTGTTTTGGCTAACTCAAACCCAGATATTGCCACAGCCCCTGTTTTTGTGTTTTCTGGATATTATCAAAGGACGTTATTGTTTTGAAAGTGTTTTTTTTTTTTTTTTTATCAGGGAAATTTAATTTTGTACTGGGAAACTCTATTGGTTCCACATGGAGACACCAGCTCTGCACATTCATGTTTTGTAGAGAGAAATCTAGAGGAACTGTTGCAAAGAATCATGATATTTCTGTTTGAATAGATGGCATTTAATCCACTTGCCTATTGAAAAGAGTTGGCTTTTCTCCAAAACCATATTTACTGTGATTTTCTCGGTCCATTGCATACGAATTGCACACCACTTTGTCCGGATATGACTGGATGAAACCGGAAATATGTGGTTTTGTTTGGCTAACTCAATCCCAGATATTGCCACAGTACCTGTATTTGTGTTTTCTGGATATTATCAAAGGACATTATTGTTTTGAAACTTTTTTTTTATCAGGGAACATTTAATTTTGTACTGGGAAACACTCAGTGGTTCCACATGGAGAAACCAGCTCTAAACATTTGTATTTTCTAGGGAGAAAGCTAGAGGAACTGCGGCAAATAAACATGATATTTATATTTATAGATGGCATGTTATGCACTTGTCTAACGAAAAGAGTTTGCTTTTCTCCAAGACCATTTTCACTGTAATTTTCTCAGTCTATTGCATACGAATTGCACAACACATTGTCCGGATATGACTGGATGAACCGGAAATATCGGGTTTGTTTTGGCTAACTCAATCCCAGATATTGCCACAGCCCCTGAGTTTGTGTTTTCTGGATATTATCGAAGGACTTTATAGTTTTGAAAGTTTTTTTTTTAAATCGGAAACATTTAATTTTGTACTGGGAAACTCTAATTGGTTCCACATGGAGACACCACCTATACACAAATGTATATTCTACTGAGAAAGCTAGAGGATCTGCGGCAAACAATCATGATATTTCTGTTTGAATAGATGGCATTTTATCCTCTTGCCTAATGAAAATACTTTGCTTTTCTCCAAAACCATATTTATTGTGATTTTCTCGGTCCATTGCATACGAGTTGCACACAACTTTGCCAGGATATGACTGGATGAAACCGGAAATGTCCGGTTTTGTTTTGGGTAACTCAACCCCAGATATTGCCACAGATCCTATGTTTGTGTTTTCTGGATATTATCTAAGGACTTATTGTGTTGAAAGTTTTTTTTTTTTTAATCAGGGAACATTTAATTTTGTACTGGGAAACTCTAATTGGTTCCACATTGAGACACCAGCTCTACACATTCTTATTTTCTAGGGAGAAATCTAGAGGAACTGCGGTAAACAAAATGATGTTTCTGTTAGTATAGATGGCATTTTATGCACTTTCCTAACGAAAAGACTTTTCTTTTCTCCAAAACCATTTTTACTGTGATTTTTTCTGTCCATTGCATATGAATTCCTCACCACTTTGTCCGGATATGACTGGATGAAACCGGAAATATCTGGTTTTGTTTTGGCTAACTCAATCCCAGATATTGCCACAGCCCTTGTGTTTGTGTTTTCTGGATATTATCAATGGACTTTATTGTTTTCAATTTTTTTTTAATCAGGTAACTTTTAATTTTGTACTGGGAAACTCTAATTGGTTCCACATGGAGACACCAGCTCTACACATCGTATTTTCTGGGGAGAAATCTAGAGGAACTGTGGCAAACAAACATGATATTTCTGTTTGAACACAAGACATTTTATGCACATGCCTAATGAAAAAACTTTTCTCCAAAACCACTTTCACTGTAAATTTTCTTAGTCCATGGCATACGTATTCCACACGACTTTGTCAGGATATGACTCGATGAAACCGAAAATATCCGCTTGTGATTTAGCTAACTAAATCCTAGATATTGTGACAGCCCCTGTGTTTCTCTTTTCTGGATATTATCGAAGGACTTTATTTTTTTGAATGGTTTTTTTATCAGGAAACATTTAGTTTTGCATTGGGAAACACTCAGTGGTTCCACATGGAGACAACAGCTCTACACATTTGTATTTCCTAGCGAGAAAGCTAGAGGAACTGCAGCAAACAATCATAGTATTTCTCTTTATATAGATGGCATTTTATGCACCTGCCGAACGAAAAGACATTCCTTTTCCCCAAAACCATTTTCACTGTAATTTTCTCAGTCCATTGTATACGAATTTCACACCACATTGTCAAGATATGACTGGATGAACTGGAAATATCCGGTTTTGTTGTGGCTAACTCAATCCCAGTTATTGCCACAGCCCCTGTGTTTGTGATTACTGGATATTATCGAAGGACTTTATTGTTTTGAAACTATTTTTTTTATTCAGGGAACATTTAATTTTGTACTGGGAAACTCTAATTGGTTCCACATGGAGACACCAGCTCTACACATTTGTATATTCTACTGAGAAAGCTAGAGGAACTGCGGCAAACAATCATATTTCTGTTTATATAGATGGCATTTTATGCACTTGCCTAACGAAAAGACTTTGCTTTTCTCAAAAACCATTTTCACTGTGATTTTCTCGGTGCATTGCAAACGAATTCCACACCACTTTGCCCAGATATGACTGGATGAAACCAGAAATATCCGGTTTTGTTTTGGCTAACTCAATTTCAGATATTGCCACAGCCCCTGTGTTTGTGTTTTCTGGATATTATCGAAATACTTTATTATTTTGAATGTTTTTTATCAAGGAACATTTGATTTTGTACTGGGAAACTTTATTGGTTCCACATGGGGACACCAGCTCTACACATTCGTATTTTCTAGCGAGAAAACTAGAGGAACTGCGGCAAACAAATATGATATTTCTGTTTGTATACATGACATTTTATGCACTTGCCTGAACAAAGGAGTTTGCTTTTCTCCAAAACCATTTTTACTATGATTTGCTTGGTCTATTGCATACAAATTCCACACCACTTTGTCCGGATATGACTGCATGAAACCGGAAATATCCGGTTTTGTTTTGGCTAACTCAATCCCAGATATTGCCACAGCCCCTGTGTTTGGGTTTTCTGGATATTATCAATGGTCATTATTGTTTGGAACGTTTTTTTTTAATCAGGGAGCATTTATTTTTGTACAGGGAAACAATTACTGGTTCCACTTGCAGAAACCAGTTCTTCCTATTCGTGTATTCTAGGGGGAAAACTAGAGGAACTGCAGCAAACAAACATAATATTTCTGTTTGTATACATGACATTTTATGCACTTGCCTAAAGAAAGGACTTTGCTTTTCTCCAAAACCATTTTTACTATGATTTGCTTGGTCTATTGCATACAAATTCCACACCACTTTGTCCGGATATGACTGCATGAAACCGGAAATATCCGGTTTTGTTTTGGCTAACTCAATCCCAGATTACCACAGCCACTGTGTTTGGGTTTTCTGGATATTATCAATGGTCATTATTGTTTGGAACGTTTTTTTTAATCAGGGAGCATTTAATTTTGTACTGGGAAACAATCAGTGGATCCACATGCAGAAACCAATTCTTCCTATTCATGTATTCTAGGGAGAAAACTAGAGGAACTGCGGCAAGCAAACATGATATTTCTGTTTGTATACATGACATTTTATGCACTTGTCCAACGAAAAGACTTTGCTTTTCTCCAAAACCATTTTTACTATGATTTGCTTGGTCTATTGCATACAAATTCCACACCACTTTGTCCGGATATGACTGCATGAAACCGGAAATACCCGGTTTTGTTTTGGCTAACTCAATCACACATATTGCGACAGCCTCTGTGTTTGTGTTTTCTGGATATTATCAAAGGACTTTATTGTTTTTAATGTTTTTTATCAGGGAACATTTAATTTTGTACTGGGAAACTCTAATTGGTTCCACATGGCGACACCAGCTCTACACATTCGTATTTTCTAGGAGAAAGCTAGAAGAACTGCAGCAAACAAACATGATATTTCTGTTTGTATACATGACATTTTATGCACTTGCCTAAAGAAAAGACTTTCCTTTCTCCAAAACCATTTTTATTATTATTTTCTCAGTCCATTGCATAGGAATTCCACACCACTTTTTCCGGATATGAATGGATGAAACCGGAAATATCGGGTTTTCTTTTGGATAACTCAATCCCAGATATTGCCACAGCCCCTGTGTTTGTGTTTTCTGGATATTATGAAAGGACTTTATTATATTGAATGTTTTTTATCAGGGAACATTTAATTTTGTACTGGGAAACACTCAGTGGTTCCACATGGAGACACCAGCTCTACACATTCGTATTTTCTATGAGAAACCTAGAAGAACTGCGGCAAACAATCTTGATATTTCTGTTTGTATAGATGGCATTTTACGCACTTGCCTAACGAAAAGACTTTGCTTTTCTCCAAAACCATTTTTACTATGATTTGCTTGGTCTATTGCATACAAATTCCACACCACTTTGTCCGGATATGACTGCATGAAACCGGAAATATCCGGTTTTCTTTTGGCTAACTCAATCCCAGATATTAACACAGGGGCTGTGGATATTATCAATGGTCATTATTGTTTGGAACGTTTTATTTAAATAAGGGAGCATTTAATTTTGTACTGGGAAACAATCACTGGTTCCACATGCAGAAACTAGTTCTTATTATTCGTGTATTCTAGGGAGAAAACTAGAGGAACTGCGGCAACCAAACAGGATATTTCTGTTTGTATACATGACATTTTATGCACTTGCCTAAAGAAAGGACTTTGCTTTTCTCCAAAACCATTTTTACTATGATTTGCTTGGTCTATTGCATACAAATTCCACACCACTTTGTCCGGATATGACTGCATGAAACCGGAAATATCCGGTTTTGTTTTGGCTAATTCAATAACAGATTGCCACAGCCTCTGTGTTTGTGTTTTCTGGATATTACCAATGGTCATTACTGTTTTGAAAGTTTTTTTTTTTTTTTCATCAGGGAACATTTAATTTTGTTCTGGGAAACACTCAGTGGTTCCACATGTAGACACCAGCTCTACACATTCGTATTTTCTAAGCGAGAAACTAGAGGAACTGTGGCAAACAAACAGGATATTTCTGTTTGTATACATGGCATTTTATGCACTTGCCTAAAGAAAGGAGTTTGCTTTTCTCCAAAACCATATTTACTGTGATTTGCTTGGTCTTTTGCATACAAATTACACACCACTTTGTCCGGATATGACAGCATGAAACCGGAAATATCCGGTTTTGTTTTGGCTAACTCAAACCCAGATATTGCCACAGCCCCTGTGTTTGTGTTTTCTGGATATTATCAATGGTCATTATTGTTTGGAATATTTTTTAAATCAGGGAGCATTTAATTTTGTACAGGGAAACAATCACTGGTTCCACATGCAGAAACCAGTTCTTCCTATTCGTGTATTCTAGGGAGAAAACTAGAGGAACTTCGGCAAACAAACATGATATTTCTGTTTGTATACATGACATTTTATGCACTTGTCTAACGAAAGGACTTTGCTTTTCTCCAAAACCATTTTTACTATGATTTGCTTGGTCTATTGCATACAAATTCCACACCACTTTGTCCGGATATGACTGCATGAAACCGGAAATATCCGGTTTTGTTTTGGCTAACTCAATCCCAGATATTGCCACAGCCCCTGTGTTTGTGTTTTCTGGATATTATCAATGGTCATTATTGTTTTGAACATTTTTTTTAATCAGGGAGCATTTAATTTTATACAGGGAAACAATCATTGGTTCCACATGCAGAAACCAGTACTTCCTATTCGTGTATTCTAGGGAGAATACTAGAGAAACTGCGGCAAACAAACATGAGATTTCTGTTTGTACACATGACAAAATATGCACTTGCCTAAAGAAATGACTTTGCTTTTCTCCAAAACCATTTTTACTATGATTTTCTGGGTCCATTGCATAGGAATTCCACACCACTTTTTCTGGATATGACTGGATGAAATCGGAAATACCCGGTTTTATTTTTGCTAACTCTATTCCAGATATTGTCGCAGCCACTGTGTTTGTGTTTTCTGGATATTATCAAAGGAATTTATTGTTTTGAAACTTTTTTTTTATCGGGGAACATTTAATTTTGTAGTGGGAAACACTCAGTGGTTCCACATGGAGAAACCAGCTCTAAACATTTGTATTCTACGGAGAATGCAAGAGGAACTGCAGCAAACAAACATGACATTTCTGTTTATATACATGACATTTTATGCACCTGCCTAATGAAATGACTTTGCTTTTCTCCAAAACCATTTTTACTGTAATTCTCTCAGTCCATTGCATACGAATTCCACACCACTTTGTGCGGATATGACTGGATGAAAGGGGAAATATCTGCTTTTGTTTTGGCTAACTCAATCACAGATATTGCGACAGCCTCTGTGTTTGTGTTTTCTGGATATTATCAAAGGACTTTATTGTTTTGAATGTTTTTTATCAGGGAACATTTAATTTTGTACAGGGAAACAATCACTGGTTCCACATGCAGAAACCAGTTCTTCCTATTCGTGTATTCTAGGGGGAAAACTAGAGGAACTGCAGCAAACAAACAATACTTCTGTTTGTATACATGACATTTTATGCACTTGCCTAAAGAAAGGACTTTGCTTTTCTCCAAAACCATTTTTACTATGATTTGCTTGGTCTACTGCATACAAATTCCACACCACTTTGTCTGGATATGACTGCATGAAACCGGAAATATCCGGTTTTGTTTTGGCTAACTCAATCCCAGATATTGCCACAGCCCCTGTGTTTGGGTTTTCTGGATATTATCAATGGTCATTATTGTTTGGAACGTTTTTTTTTAATCAGGGAGCATTTATTTTTGTACAGGGAAACAATCACTGGGTCCACATGCAGAAACTAGTTCTTCCTATTCGTGTATTCTAGGGGGAAAACTAGAGGAACTGCAGCAAACAAACATAATATTTCTGTTTTTATACATGACATTTTATGCACTTGCCTAAATAAAGGACTTTGCTTTTCTCCAAAACCATTTTTACTATGATTTGCTTGGTCTATTGCATACAAATTCCACACCACTTTGTCCGGATATGACAGCATGAAACCGGAAATATCCGGTTTTGTTTTGGCTAACTCAATCCCAGATATTGCCACAGCCACTGTGTTTGTGTTTTCTGGATATTATCAATGGTCATTATTGTTTGGAACGTTTTTTTTTAATCAGGGAGCATTTAATTTTGTACTGGGAAACAATCACTGGATCCACATGCAGAAACCAATTCTTCCTATTCGTGTATCCTAGGGAGAAAACTAGAGGAACTTCGGCAAACAAACATGATATTTCTGTTTGTATACATGACCTTTTATGCACTTGTCCAACGAAAAGACTTTGCTTTTCTCCAAAACCATTTTTACTATGATTTGCTTGGTCTATTGCATACAAATTCCACACCACTTTGTCCGGATATGACAGCATGAAACCGGAAATATCCGGTTTTGTTTTGGCTAACTCAAACCCAGATATTGCCACAGCCCCTGTGTTTGTGTTTTCTGGATATTATCAATGGTCATTATTGTTTGTACCGTTTATTTAATCAGGGAGCATTTAATTTTGTACAGGGAAACAATCACTGGTTCCACATGCAGAAACCAGTTCTTCCTATTCGTGTATTCTAGGGAGAAAAATAGAGGAACTTCGGCAAACAAACATGATATTTCTGTTTGTATACATGACATTTTATGCACTTGCCTAAAGAAAGGACTTTGCTTTTCCCCAAAACCATTTTTACTATTATTTTCTCGGTCCATTACGTAGGAATTCCACACAACTTTGTCCGGATATGACTGCATGAAACTGGAAATATCCGGTTTTGTTTTGGCTAACACCATCCCAGATATTGCCACAGCCCCTGTGTTTGTGTTTTCTGGATATTACCAATGGTCATTATTGTTTTGAAAGTTTTTTTTTTTTTTATCAGGGCACATTTAATTTTGTACTGGGAAACACTCAGTGGTTCCACATGGAGACACCAGCTCTACACATTCGTATTTTCTAAGCGAGAAACTAGAGGAACTGCGGAAAGCAAACATGATATTTCTGTTTGTATACATGACATTTTATGCACTTGCCTAAAGAAAAGACTTTGCTTTTCTCCAAATCTATTTGTACTATGATTTGCTTGGTCTATTGCATACAAATTCCACACCACTTTGTCCGGATATGACTGCATGAAACCGGAAATATCCGGTTTTCTTTTGGCTAACTCAATCCCAGATATTGCCACAGCCCCTGTGTTTGTGTTTTCTGGATATTATCAATGGTCATTATTGTTTGGAATATTTTTTAAATCAGGGAGCATTTAATTTTGTACAGGGAAACAATCACTGGTTCCACATGCAGAAACCAGTTCTTCCTATTCATGTATTCTAGGGAGAAAACTAGAGGAACTGCGGCAAGCAAACATGATATTTCTGTTTGTATACATGACATTTTATGCACTTTGCTAAAGAAAGGACTTTGCTTTTCTCCAAAACCATTTTTACTATGATTTGCTTGGTCTATTGCATACAAATTCCACACCACTTTGTCCAGATATGACTGGATGAAAGGGGAAATATCCGCTTTTGTTTTGGCTAACTCAATCACAGATATTGCGACAGCCTCTGTGTTTGTGTTTTCTGGATATTATCAAAGGACTTTATTGTTTTTAATGTTTTTTATCAGGGAACATTTAATATTGTACTGGGAAACTCTAATTGGTTCCACATGGCGACACCAGCTCTACACATTCGTATTTTCTAGGAGAAAGCTAGAAGAACTGCGGCAAACAAACATGATATTTCTGTTTGTATACATGACATTTTATGCACTTGCCTAAAGAAAAGACTTTCCTTTCTCCAAAACCATTTTTATTATTATTTTCTCAGTCCATTGCATAGGAATTCCACACCACTTTTTCCGGATATGAATGGATGAAACCGGAAATATCGGGTTTTCTTTTGGATAACTCAATCCCAGATATTGCCACAGCCCCTGTGTTTGTGTTTTCTGGATATTATGAAAGGACTTTATTATTTTGAATATTTTTTATCAGGGAACATTTAATTTTGTACTGGGAAACACTCAGTGGTTCCACATGGAGACACCAGCTCTACACATTCGTATTTTCTATGAGAAATCTAGAAGAACTGCGGCAAACAAACTTGATATTTCTGTTTGTATAGATGGCATTTTACGCACTTGCCTAACGAAAAGACTTTGCTTTTCTCCAAATCCATTTATACTATGATTTGCTTGGACTATTGCATACAAATTCCACACCACTTTGTCCGGATATGACTGCATGAAACCAGAAATGTCCGGTTTTCTTTTGGCTAACTCAATCCCAGATATTGCCACAGCCCCTGTGTTTGTGTTTTCTGGATATTATCAATGGTCATTATTGTTTGGAACGTTTTTTTTAAATAAGGGAGCATTTAATTTTGTACTGGGAAACAATCACTGGTTCCACATGCAGAAACTAGTTCTTCTTATTCGTGTATTCTAGGGAGATAACTAGAGGAACTGCGGCAAGGAAACATGATATTTCTGTTTGTATACATGACATTTTATGCACTTGCCTAAAGAAAGGACTTTGCTTTTCTCCAAAACCATTTTTACTATGATTTGCTCTGTCTATTGCATACAAATTCCACACCACTTTGTCCGGATATGACTGCATGAAACCGGAAATATCCGGTTTTGTTTTGGCTAATTCAATAACAGATTGCCACAGCCTCTGTGTTTGTGTTTTCTGGATATTACAAATGGTCATTACTGTTTTGAAAGTTTTTTTTTTTTTCATCAGGGAACATTTAAATTTGTTCTGGGAAACACTCAGTGGTTCCACATGTAGACACCAGCTCTACACATTCGTATTTTCTAAGCGAGAAACTAGAGAAACTGTGGCAAACAAACAGGATATTTCTATTTGTATACATGACAAAATATGCACTTCCCTAAAGAAAGGACTTTGCTTTTCTCCAAAACCATTTTTACTATGATTTGCTTGGTCTATTGCATACAAATTCCACACCACTTTGTCCGGATATGACTGCATGAAACCGGAAATATCCGGTTTTGTTTTGGCTAACTCAATCCCAGATTACCACAGCCACTGTGTTTGTGTTTTCTGGATATTATCAAAGGACTTTATTGTTTTGAATGTTTTTTATCAGGGAACATTTAATTTTGTACAGGGAAACAATCACTGGTTCCACATGCAGAAACCAGTTCTTCCTATTCGTGTATCCTAGGGAGAAAACTAGAGGAACTGCGGCAAACAAACATGATATTTCTGTTTGTATACATGACATTTTATGCACTTGTCCAACGAAAAGACTTTGCTTTTCTCCAAAACCATTTTTACTATGATTTGCTTGGTCTATTGCATACAAATTCCACACCACTTTGTCCGGATATGACAGCATGAAACCGGAAATATCTGGTTTTGTTTTGGCTAACTCAAACGAAGATATTGCCACAGCCACTGTGTTTCTGTTTTCTGGATATTATCAATGGTCATTATTGTTTTGAAAGTTTTTTTTTTATCAGGGCACATTTAATTTTGTACTGGGAAACACTCAGTGGTTCCACATGGAGACACCAGCTCGACACATTCGTATTTTCTAAGTGAGAAACTAGAGGAACTGCGGCAAACAAACATGATATTTCTGTTTGTATACATGACATTTTATGCACTTGCCTAAAGAAAGGACTTTGCTTTTCTCCAAAACCATTTGTACTATAATTTGCTTGGTCTATTGCATACAAATTCCACACCACTTTGTCCGGATATGACAGCATGAAACCGGAAATATCCGGTTTTGTTTTGGCTAACTCAATCCCAGATATTGCCACAGCCTCTGTGTTTGTGTTTTCTGGATATTATCAATGGTCATTGTTGTTTTGAAAGTTTTTTTTTTCATCAGGGAACATTTAATTTTGTTCTGGGAAACCCTCAGTGGTTCCACATGGAGACACCAGCTCTACACATTCGTATTTTCTAAGCGAGAACCTAGAGGAACTGTGGCAAACAAACATATATCTGTTTGTATACATGACATTTTATGCACTTGTCCAATGAAAAGACTTTGCTTTTCTCCAAAACCATTTTTACTATGATTTGCTTGGTCTATTGCATACAAATTCCACACCACTTTGTCCGGATATGACTGCATGAAACCGGAAATATCCGGTTATGTTTTGGCTAACTCAATCCCAGATATTTGCACAGCCCCTGTGTTTGTGTTTTCTGGATATTATCAATGGTCATTATTGTTTTGAACGTTTTTTTTTAATCAGGGAGCATATAATTTTGTACACTGAAACAATCACTGGTTCCACATGGAGACACCAGCTCTACACATTCGTATTTTCTAGCGAGAAAACTAGAGGAACTGCGGCAAACAAACAGGATATTTCTGTTTGTATACATGACATTTTATGCACTTGCCTAAAGAAAGGACTTTGCTTTTCTCCAAAACCATTTGTACTATGATTTGCTTGGTCTATAGCATACAAATTCCACACCACTTTGTCTGGATATTACAGCATGAAACTGGAAATATCCGGTTTTTTTTTTGGCTAACTCAATCCCAGATATTGCCACAGCCCCTGTGTTTGTGTTTTCTGGATATTATCAAAGGAATTTATTGTTTTGAAACCTTTTTTTTATCAGGGATCATTTAATTTTGTAGTGGTAAACACTCAGTGGTTCCACATGGAGACACCAGCTCTACACATTCGTATTTTCTAGCGAGAAAACTAGAGGAACTGCGGCAAACAAACATGATATTTCTGTTTGTATACATAACATTTTATGCACTTGCCTAACGAAAAGACTTTGCTTTTCTCCAAAACCATTTTTAGTATGAATTGCTTGGTCTATTGCATACAAATTCCACACCACTTTGTCCGGATATGACTGCATGAAACCGGAAATATCCGGTTTTGTTTTGGCTAACTCAATCCCAGATTGCCACAGCCTCTGTGTTTGTGTTTTCTGGATATTATCAATGGTCATTATTGTTTTGAAAGTTTTTTTTTTATCAGGGCACATTTAATTTTGTACTGGGAAACACTCAGTGGTTCCACATGGAGACACCAGCTCTACACATTCGTATTTTCTAAGTGAGAAACTAGAGGAACTGCGGCAAACAAACAGGATATTTCTGTTTGTATACATGACATTTTATGCACTTGCCTAAAAAAGGACTTTGCTTTTCTCCAAAACCATTTGTACTATAATTTGCTTGGTCTATTGCATACAAATTCCACACCACTTTGTCCGGATATGACTGTATGAAACCGGAAATATCCGGTTTTGTTTTGGCTAACCCAATCCCAGATATTGCCACAGACTCTGTGTTTGTGTTTTCTGGATATTACCAATGGTCATTGTTGTTTTGAAAGTTTTTTTTTTTCATCAGGGAACATTTAATTTTGTTCTGGGAAACCCTCAGTGGTTCCACATGGAGACACCAGCTCTACACATTCGTATCTTCTAAGCAAGAACCTAGAGGAACTGTGGCAAACAAACATATATCTGTTTGTATACATGACATTTTATGCACTTGTCCAACGAAAAGACTTTGCTTTTCTCCAAAACCATTTTTACTATGATTTGCTTGGTCTATTGCATACAAATTCCACACCACTTTGTACGGATATGACTGCATGAAACCGGAAATATCCGGTTATATTTTGGCTAACTCAATCCCAGATATTGCCACAGGCCCTGTGTTTGTGTTTTCTGGATATTATAAATGGTCATTATTGTTTTGAACGTTTTTTTTTTAATCAGGGAGCATATAATTTTGTACAGGGAAACAATCACTGGTTCCACATGGAGACACCAGCTCTACACATTCGTATTTTCTAGCGAGAAAACTAGAGGAACTGCGGGAAACAAACAGGATATTTCTGTTTGTATACATGACATTTTATGCACTTGCCTAAAGAAAGGACTTTGCTTTTCTCCAAAACCATTTTTACTATGATTTGCTTGGTCTACTGCATACAAATTCCACACCACTTTGTCTGGATACTACAGCATGAAACTGGAAATATCCGGTTTTTTTTTGGCTAACTCAATCCCAGATATTGCCACAGCCCCTGTGTTTGTGTTTTCTGGATATTATCAAAGGAATTTATTGTTTTGAAACCTTTTTTTTATCAGGGATCATTTAATTTTGTACTGGTAAACACTCAGTGGTTCCACATGGAGACACCAGCTCTACACATTCGTATTTTCTAGCGAGAAAACTAGAGGAACTGCGGCAAACAAACATGATATTTCTGTTTGTATACATGACACTTTATGCACTTGCCTAACGAAAAGTCTTTGCTTTTCTCCAAAACCATTTTTAGTATGAATTGCTTGGTCTATTGCATACAAATTCCACACCACTTTGTCCGGATATGACTGCATGAAACCAGAAATATCCGGTTTTGTTTTGGCTAACTCAATCCCAGATTGTCACAGACACTGTGTTTGTGTTTTCTGGATATTATCAATGGTCATTATTGTTTTGAAAGTTTTTTTTTATCAGGGCACATTTAATTTTGTACTGGGAAACACTCAGTGGTTCCACATGGAGACACCAGCTCGACACATTCGTATTTTCTAAGTGAGAAACTAGAGGAACTGCGGCAAACAAACAGGATATTTCTGTTTGTATACATGACATTTTATGCACTTGCCTAAAGAAAGGATTTTGCTTTTCTCCAAAACCATTTGTACTATAATTTGCTTGGTCTATTGCATACAAATTCCACACCACTTTGTCCGGATATGACTGTATGAAACCGGAAATATCCGGTTTTGTTTTGGCTAACTCAATCCCAGATATTGCCACAGCCTCTGTGTTTGTGTTTCCTGGATATTATCAATGGTCATTATTGTTTTGAACATTTTTTTTAATCAGGGAGCATTTAATTTTATACAGGGAAACAATCATTGGTTCCACATGCAGAAACCAGTACTTCCTATTCGTGTATTCTAGGGAGAATACTAGAGAAACTGCGGCAAACAAACATGAGGTTCTGTTTGTACACATGACAAAATATGCACTTGCCTAAAGAAATGACTTTGCTTTTCTCCAAAACCATTTTTACTATGATTTTCTGGGTCCATTGCATAGGAATTCCACACCACTTTTTCTGGATATGACTGGATGAAATCGGAAATACCCGGTTTTATTTTTGCTAACTCTATTCCAGATATTGTCGCAGCCACTGTGTTTGTGTTTTCTGGATATTATCAAAGGAATTTATTGTTTTGAAACTTTTTTTTTATCGGGGAACATTTAATTTTGTAGTGGGAAACACTCAGTGGTTCCACATGGAGAAACCAGCTCTAAACATTTGTATTCTACGGAGAATGCAAGAGGAACTGCAGCAAACAAACATGACATTTCTGTTTATATACATGACATTTTATGCACCTGCCTAATGAAATGACTTTGCTTTTCTCCAAAACCATTTTTACTGTAATTCTCTCAGTCCATTGCATACGAATTCCACACCACTTTGTGCGGATATGACTGGATGAAAGGGGAAATATCTGCTTTTGTTTTGGCTAACTCAATCACAGATATTGCGACAGCCTCTGTGTTTGTGTTTTCTGGATATTATCAAAGGACTTTATTGTTTTGAATGTTTTTTATCAGGGAACATTTAATTTTGTACAGGGAAACAATCACTGGTTCCACATGCAGAAACCAGTTCTTCCTATTCGTGTATTCTAGGGGGAAAACTAGAGGAACTGCAGCAAACAAACAATACTTCTGTTTGTATACATGACATTTTATGCACTTGCCTAAAGAAAGGACTTTGCTTTTCTCCAAAACCATTTTTACTATGATTTGCTTGGTCTACTGCATACAAATTCCACACCACTTTGTCTGGATATGACTGCATGAAACCGGAAATATCCGGTTTTGTTTTGGCTAACTCAATCCCAGATATTGCCACAGCCCCTGTGTTTGGGTTTTCTGGATATTATCAATGGTCATTATTGTTTGGAACGTTTTTTTTTAATCAGGGAGCATTTATTTTTGTACAGGGAAACAATCACTGGGTCCACATGCAGAAACCAGTTCTTCCTATTCGTGTATTCTAGGGGGAAAACTAGAGGAACTGCAGCAAACAAACATAATATTTCTGTTTTTATACATGACATTTTATGCACTTGCCTAAATAAAGGACTTTGCTTTTCTCCAAAACCATTTTTACTATGATTTGCTTGGTCTATTGCATACAAATTCCACACCACTTTGTCCGGATATGACAGCATGAAACCGGAAATATCCGGTTTTGTTTTGGCTAACTCAATCCCAGATATTGCCACAGCCACTGTGTTTGTGTTTTCTGGATATTATCAATGGTCATTATTGTTTGGAACGTTTTTTTTTAATCAGGGAGCATTTAATTTTGTACTGGGAAACAATCACTGGATCCACATGCAGAAACCAATTCTTCCTATTCGTGTATCCTAGGGAGAAAACTAGAGGAACTTCGGCAAACAAACATGATATTTCTGTTTGTATACATGACCTTTTATGCACTTGTCCAACGAAAAGACTTTGCTTTTCTCCAAAACCATTTTTACTATGATGTACTTTGTCTATTGCATACAAATTCCACACCACTTTGTCCGGATATGACAGCATGAAACCGGAAATATCCGGTTTTGTTTTGGCTAACTCAAACCCAGATATTGCCACAGCCCCTGTGTTTGTGTTTTCTGGATATTATCAATGGTCATTATTGTTTGTACCGTTTATTTAATCAGGGAGCATTTAATTTTGTACAGGGAAACAATCACTGGTTCCACATGCAGAAACCAGTTCTTCCTATTCGTGTATTCTAGGGAGAAAAATAGAGGAACTTCGGCAAACAAACATGATATTTCTGTTTGTATACATGACATTTTATGCACTTGCCTAAAGAAAGGACTTTGCTTTTCCCCAAAACCATTTTTACTATTATTTTCTCGGTCCATTACGTAGGAATTCCACACAACTTTGTCCGGATATGACTGCATGAAACTGGAAATATCCGGTTTTGTTTTGGCTAACACCATCCCAGATATTGCCACAGCCCCTGTGTTTGTGTTTTCTGGATATTACCAATGGTCATTATTGTTTTGAAAGTTTTTTTTTTTTTTTATCAGGGCACATTTAATTTTGTACTGGGAAACACTCAGTGGTTCCACATGGAGACACCAGCTCTACACATTCGTATTTTCTAAGCGAGAAACTAGAGGAACTGCGGAAAGCAAACATGATATTTCTGTTTGTATACATGACATTTTATGCACTTGCCTAAAGAAAGGACTTTGCTTTTCTCCAAATCTATTTGTACTATGATTTGCTTGGTCTATTGCATACAAATTCCACACCACTTTGTCCGGATATGACTGCATGAAACCGGAAATATCCGGTTTTCTTTTGGCTAACTCAATCCCAGATATTGCCACAGCCCCTGTGTTTGTGTTTTCTGGATATTATCAATGGTCATTATTGTTTGGAATATTTTTTAAATCAGGGAGCATTTAATTTTGTACAGGGAAACAATCACTGGTTCCACATGCAGAAACCAGTTCTTCCTATTCATGTATTCTAGGGAGAAAACTAGAGGAACTGCGGCAAGCAAACATGATATTTCTGTTTGTATACATGACATTTTATGCACTTTGCTAAAGAAAGGACTTTGCTTTTCTCCAAAACCATTTTTACTATGATTTGCTTGGTCTATTGCATACAAATTCCACACCACTTTGTCCAGATATGACTGGATGAAAGGGGAAATATCCGCTTTTGTTTTGGCTAACTCAATCACAGATATTGCGACAGCCTCTGTGTTTGTGTTTTCTGGATATTATCAAAGGACTTTATTGTTTTTAATGTTTTTTATCAGGGAACATTTAATATTGTACTGGGAAACTCTAATTGGTTCCACATGGCGACACCAGCTCTACACATTCGTATTTTCTAGGAGAAAGCTAGAAGAACTGCGGCAAACAAACATGATATTTCTGTTTGTATACATGACATTTTATGCACTTGCCTAAAGAAAAGACTTTCCTTTCTCCAAAACCATTTTTATTATTATTTTCTCAGTCCATTGCATAGGAATTCCACACCACTTTTTCCGGATATGAATGGATGAAACCGGAAATATCGGGTTTTCTTTTGGATAACTCAATCCCAGATATTGCCACAGCCCCTGTGTTTGTGTTTTCTGGATATTATGAAAGGACTTTATTATTTTGAATATTTTTTATCAGGGCACATTTAATTTTGTACTGGGAAACACTCAGTGGTTCCACATGGAGACACCAGCTCTACACATTCGTATTTTCTATGAGAAATCTAGAAGAACTGCGGCAAACAAACTTGATATTTCTGTTTGTATAGATGGCATTTTACGCACTTGCCTAACGAAAAGACTTTGCTTTTCTCCAAATCCATTTATACTATGATTTGCTTGGACTATTGCATACAAATTCCACACCACTTTGTCCGGATATGACTGCATGAAACCAGAAATGTCCGGTTTTCTTTTGGCTAACTCAATCCCAGATATTGCCACAGCCCCTGTGTTTGTGTTTTCTGGATATTATCAATGGTCATTATTGTTTGGAACGTTTTTTTTAAATAAGGGAGCATTTAATTTTGTACTGGGAAACAATCACTGGTTCCACATGCAGAAACTAGTTCTTCTTATTCGTGTATTCTAGGGAGATAACTAGAGGAACTGCGGCAAGGAAACATGATATTTCTGTTTGTATACATGACATTTTATGCACTTGCCTAAAGAAAGGACTTTGCTTTTCTCCAAAACCATTTTTACTATGATTTGCTCTGTCTATTGCATACAAATTCCACACCACTTTGTCCGGATATGACTGCATGAAACCGGAAATATCCGGTTTTGTTTTGGCTAATTCAATAACAGATTGCCACAGCCTCTGTGTTTGTGTTTTCTGGATATTACAAATGGTCATTACTGTTTTGAAAGTTTTTTTTTTTTTCATCAGGGAACATTTAAATTTGTTCTGGGAAACACTCAGTGGTTCCACATGTAGACACCAGCTCTACACATTCGTATTTTCTAAGCGAGAAACTAGAGAAACTGTGGCAAACAAACAGGATATTTCTATTTGTATACATGACAAAATATGCACTTCCCTAAAGAAAGGACTTTGCTTTTCTCCAAAACCATTTTTACTATGATTTGCTTGGTCTATTGCATACAAATTCCACACCACTTTGTCCGGATATGACTGCATGAAACCGGAAATATCCGGTTTTGTTTTGGCTAACTCAATCCCAGATTACCACAGCCACTGTGTTTGTGTTTTCTGGATATTATCAAAGGACTTTATTGTTTTGAATGTTTTTTATCAGGGAACATTTAATTTTGTACAGGGAAACAATCACTGGTTCCACATGCAGAAACCAGTTCTTCCTATTCGTGTATCCTAGGGAGAAAACTAGAGGAACTGCGGCAAACAAACATGATATTTCTGTTTGTATACATGACATTTTATGCACTTGTCCAACGAAAAGACTTTGCTTTTCTCCAAAACCATTTTTACTATGATTTGCTTGGTCTATTGCATACAAATTCCACACCACTTTGTCCGGATATGACAGCATGAAACCGGAAATATCTGGTTTTGTTTTGGCTAACTCAAACGAAGATATTGCCACAGCCACTGTGTTTCTGTTTTCTGGATATTATCAATGGTCATTATTGTTTTGAAAGTTTTTTTTTTATCAGGGCACATTTAATTTTGTACTGGGAAACACTCAGTGGTTCCACATGGAGACACCAGCTCGACACATTCGTATTTTCTAAGTGAGAAACTAGAGGAACTGCGGCAAACAAACATGATATTTCTGTTTGTATACATGACATTTTATGCACTTGCCTAAAGAAAGGACTTTGCTTTTCTCCAAAACCATTTGTACTATAATTTGCTTGGTCTATTGCATACAAATTCCACACCACTTTGTCCGGATATGACAGCATGAAACCGGAAATATCCGGTTTTGTTTTGGCTAACTCAATCCCAGATATTGCCACAGCCTCTGTGTTTGTGTTTTCTGGATATTATCAATGGTCATTGTTGTTTTGAAAGTTTTTTTTTTCATCAGGGAACATTTAATTTTGTTCTGGGAAACCCTCAGTGGTTCCACATGGAGACACCAGCTCTACACATTCGTATTTTCTAAGCGAGAACCTAGAGGAACTGTGGCAAACAAACATATATCTGTTTGTATACATGACATTTTATGCACTTGTCCAATGAAAAGACTTTGCTTTTCTCCAAAACCATTTTTACTATGATTTGCTTGGTCTATTGCATACAAATTCCACACCACTTTGTCCGGATATGACTGCATGAAACCGGAAATATCCGGTTATGTTTTGGCTAACTCAATCCCAGATATTTGCACAGCCCCTGTGTTTGTGTTTTCTGGATATTATCAATGGTCATTATTGTTTTGAACGTTTTTTTTTAATCAGGGAGCATATAATTTTGTACACTGAAACAATCACTGGTTCCACATGGAGACACCAGCTCTACACATTCGTATTTTCTAGCGAGAAAACTAGAGGAACTGCGGCAAACAAACAGGATATTTCTGTTTGTATACATGACATTTTATGCACTTGCCTAAAGAAAGGACTTTGCTTTTCTCCAAAACCATTTGTACTATGATTTGCTTGGTCTATAGCATACAAATTCCACACCACTTTGTCTGGATATTACAGCATGAAACTGGAAATATCCGGTTTTTTTTTTGGCTAACTCAATCCCAGATATTGCCACAGCCCCTGTGTTTGTGTTTTCTGGATATTATCAAAGGAATTTATTGTTTTGAAACCTTTTTTTTATCAGGGATCATTTAATTTTGTAGTGGTAAACACTCAGTGGTTCCACATGGAGACACCAGCTCTACACATTCGTATTTTCTAGCGAGAAAACTAGAGGAACTGCGGCAAACAAACATGATATTTCTGTTTGTATACATAACATTTTATGCACTTGCCTAACGAAAAGACTTTGCTTTTCTCCAAAACCATTTTTAGTATGAATTGCTTGGTCTATTGCATACAAATTCCACACCACTTTGTCCGGATATGACTGCATGAAACCGGAAATATCCGGTTTTGTTTTGGCTAACTCAATCCCAGATTGCCACAGCCTCTGTGTTTGTGTTTTCTGGATATTATCAATGGTCATTATTGTTTTGAAAGTTTTTTTTTTATCAGGGCACATTTAATTTTGTACTGGGAAACACTCAGTGGTTCCACATGGAGACACCAGCTCTACACATTCGTATTTTCTAAGTGAGAAACTAGAGGAACTGCGGCAAACAAACAGGATATTTCTGTTTGTATACATGACATTTTATGCACTTGCCTAAAAAAGGACTTTGCTTTTCTCCAAAACCATTGTACTATAATTTGCTTGGTCTATTGCATACAAATTCCACACCACTTTGTCCGGATATGACTGTATGAAACCGGAAATATCCGGTTTTGTTTTGGCTAACCCAATCCCAGATATTGCCACAGACTCTGTGTTTGTGTTTTCTGGATATTACCAATGGTCATTGTTGTTTTGAAAGTTTTTTTTTTCATCAGGGAACATTTAATTTTGTTCTGGGAAACCCTCAGTGGTTCCACATGGAGACACCAGCTCTACACATTCGTATCTTCTAAGCAAGAACCTAGAGGAACTGTGGCAAACAAACATATATCTGTTTGTATACATGACATTTTATGCACTTGTCCAACGAAAAGACTTTGCTTTTCTCCAAAACCATTTTTACTATGATTTGCTTGGTCTATTGCATACAAATTCCACACCACTTTGTACGGATATGACTGCATGAAACCGGAAATATCCGGTTATATTTTGGCTAACTCAATCCCAGATATTGCCACAGGCCCTGTGTTTGTGTTTTCTGGATATTATAAATGGTCATTATTGTTTTGAACGTTTTTTTTTTAATCAGGGAGCATATAATTTTGTACAGGGAAACAATCACTGGTTCCACATGGAGACACCAGCTCTACACATTCGTATTTTCTAGCGAGAAAACTAGAGGAACTGCGGGAAACAAACAGGATATTTCTGTTTGTATACATGACATTTTATGCACTTGCCTAAAGAAAGGACTTTGCTTTTCTCCAAAACCATTTTTACTATGATTTGCTTGGTCTACTGCATACAAATTCCACACCACTTTGTCTGGATACTACAGCATGAAACTGGAAATATCCGGTTTTTTTTTGGCTAACTCAATCCCAGATATTGCCACAGCCCCTGTGTTTGTGTTTTCTGGATATTATCAAAGGAATTTATTGTTTTGAAACCTTTTTTTTATCAGGGATCATTTAATTTTGTACTGGTAAACACTCAGTGGTTCCACATGGAGACACCAGCTCTACACATTCGTATTTTCTAGCGAGAAAACTAGAGGAACTGCGGCAAACAAACATGATATTTCTGTTTGTATACATGACACTTTATGCACTTGCCTAACGAAAAGTCTTTGCTTTTCTCCAAAACCATTTTTAGTATGAATTGCTTGGTCTATTGCATACAAATTCCACACCACTTTGTCCGGATATGACTGCATGAAACCAGAAATATCCGGTTTTGTTTTGGCTAACTCAATCCCAGATTGTCACAGACACTGTGTTTGTGTTTTCTGGATATTATCAATGGTCATTATTGTTTTGAAAGTTTTTTTTTATCAGGGCACATTTAATTTTGTACTGGGAAACACTCAGTGGTTCCACATGGAGACACCAGCTCGACACATTCGTATTTTCTAAGTGAGAAACTAGAGGAACTGCGGCAAACAAACAGGATATTTCTGTTTGTATACATGACATTTTATGCACTTGCCTAAAGAAAGGATTTTGCTTTTCTCCAAAACCATTTGTACTATAATTTGCTTGGTCTATTGCATACAAATTCCACACCACTTTGTCCGGATATGACTGTATGAAACCAGAAATATCCGGTTTTGTTTTGGCTAACTCAATCCCAGATATTGCCACAGCCTCTGTGTTTGTGTTTTCTGGATATTACCAATGGTCATTGTTGTTTTGAAAGTTTTTTTTTTCATCAGGGAACATTTAATTTTTGTTCTGGGAAACCCTCAGTGGTTCCACATGGAGACACCAGCTCTACACATTCGTATTTTCTAAGCGAGAACCTAGAGGAAATGTTGCAAGCAAACATATATCTGTTTGTATACATGACATTTTATGCACTTGTCCAACGAAAAGACTTTGCTTTTCTCCAAAACCATTTTTACTATGATTTGCTTGGTCTATTGCATACAAATTCCACACCACTTTGTCCGGATATGACTGCATGAAACCGGAAATATCCGGTTTTGTTTTGGCTAACTCAATCCCAGATATTGCCACAGCCCCTGTGTTTGTGTTTTCTGGATATTATCAATGGTCATTATTGTTTGGAACGTTTTTTTTAAATCAGGGAGCATTTAATTTTCTACAGGGAAACAATCACTGGTTCCACATGCAGAAACCAGTTCTTCCTATTCATGTATGCTAGGGAGAAAACTAGAGGAACTGCGGCAAGCAAACATGATATTTCTGTTTGTATACATGACATTTTATGCACTTTGCTAAAGAAAGGACTTTGCTTTTCTCCAAAACCATTTTTACTATGATTTGTTTGGTCTATTGCATACAAATTCCACACCACTTTGTCCGGATATGACTGCATGAAACCGGAAATATCCGGTTTTCTTTTGGCTAACTCAATCCCAGATTATCACAGCCTCTCTGTTTGTGTTTTCTGGATATTACCAATGGTCATTATTGTTTTGAAAGTTTTTTTTTTTTTTATCAGGGCACATTTAATTTTGTACTGGGAAACACTCAGTGGTTCCACATGGAGACACCAGCTCTACACATTCGTATTTTCTAAGTGAGAAACTAGAGGAACTGCGGCAAACAAACAGGATATTTCTGTTTGTATACATGACATTTTATGCACTTGCCTAAAGAAAGGACTTTGCTTTTCTCCAAAACCATTTGTACTATAATTTTCTTGGTCTATTGCATACAAATTCCACACCACTTTGTCCGGATATGACTGTATGAAACCGGAAATATCCGGTTTTGTTTTGGCTAACTCAATAACAGATTGCCAGAGCCTCTGTGTTTGTGTTTTCTGGATATTACCAATGGTCATTGTTGTTTTGAAAGTTTTTTTTTCATCAGGGAACATTTAATTTTGTACTGGGAAACACTCAGTGGTTCCACATGGAGACACCAGCTCTACACATTCGTATTTTCTAAGCGAGAACCTAGAGGAACTGTGGCAAACAAACATATATCTGTTTGTATACATGACATTTTATGCACTTGTCCAACGAAAAGACTTTGCTTTTCTCCAAAACCATTTTTACTATGATTTGCTTGGTCTATTGCATACAAATTCCACACCACTTTGTCCGGATATGACTGCATGAAACCGGAAATATCCGGTTATGTTTTGGCTAACTCAATCCCAGATATTGCCACAGCCCCTGTGTTTGTGTTTTCTGGATATTATCAATGGTCATTATTGTTTTGAACATTTTTTTTTAATCAGGGAGCATATAATTTTGTACAGGAAAACAATCACTGGTTGCACATGGAGACACCAGCTCTACACATTCGTATTTTCTAGCGAGAAAACTAGAGGAACTGCGGCAAACAAACATGATATTTCTGTTTATATACATAACATTTTATGCACTTGCCTAACGAAAAGACTTTGCTTTTCTCCAAAACCATTTTTAGTATGAATTGCTTGGTCTATTGCATACAAATTCCACACCACTTTGTCCGGATATGACTGCATGAAACCGGAAATATCCGGTTTTGTTTTGGCTAACTCAATCCCAGATTGTCACAGCCTCTGTGTTTGTGTTTTCTGGATATTATCAATGGTCATTATTGTTTTGAAAGTTTTTTTTTTTAATCAGGGCACATTTAATTTTGTACTGGGAAACACTCAGTGGTTCCACATGGAGACACCAGCTCTACACATTCGTATTTTCTAAGTGAGAAACTAGAGGAACTGCGGCAAACAAACAGGATATTTCTGTTTGTATACATGACATTTTATGCACTTGCCTAAAGAAAGGATTTTGCTTTTCTCCAAAACCATTTGTACTATAATTTGCTTGGTCTATTGCATACAAATTCCACACCACTTTGTCCGGATATGACTGTATGAAACCGGAAATATCCGGTTTTGTTTTGGCTAACTCAATCCCAGATATTGCCACAGCCTCTGTGTTTGTGTTTTCTGGATATTACCAATGGTCATTGTTGTTTTGAAAGTTTTTTTTTCATCAGGGAACATTTAATTTTGTTCTGGGAAACCCTCAGTGGTTCCACATGGAGACACCAGCTCTACACATTCGTATTTTCTAAGCGAGAACCTAGAGGAACTGTGGCAAACAAACATATATCTGTTTGTATACATGACATTTTATGCACTTGTCCAACGAAAAGACTTTGCTTTTCTCCAAAACCATTTTTACTATGATTTGCTTGGTCTATTGCATACAAATTCCACACCACTTTGTCCGGATATGTCTGCAAGAACCCGGAAATATCCGGTTTTGTTTTGGCTAACTCAATCCCAGATATTGCCACAGACCCTGTGTTTGTGTTTTCTGGATATTATCAATGGTCATTATAGTTTTGAACGTTTTTTTTAATCAGGGATCATTTAATTTTGTAGAGGGAAACAATCACTTGTTCCACATGCAGAAACCAGTTCTTCCTATTCGTGTATTCTAGGGAGAAAACTAGAGGAACTGCGGCAAACAAACATGATATTTCTGTTTGTATAGATGGCATTTTATGCACTTGCCTAAAGAAAGGACTTTGCTTTTCTCCAAAACCATTTTACTATGATTTGCTTGGTCTATTGCATACAAATTCCACACCACTTTGTCCGGATATGACTGTATGAAACCGGAAATATCCGGTTTTCTTTTGGCTAACTCAATCCCAGATATTGCCACAGCCCTTGTGTTTGTGTTTTCTGGATATTATCAATGGATTTTATTGTTTTCAAAAAATTTTTTATCATTCAACATTTAATTTTGTACTGCGAAACACTCAGTGGTTCCACATGGAGACACCAGCTCTACACATTCGTATTTTCTAGCGAGAAATCTAGAGGAACTGCGGCAAACAAACATGATATTTCTGTTTGTATACATGACATTTTATGCACTTGTCTAACGAAAAGACTTTGCTTTTCTCCAAAACCATTTTTACTATGATTTGCTTGGTCTATTGCATACAAATTCCACACCACTTTGTCCGGATATGACTGCATGAAACCGGAAATATCCGGTTGTCTTTTGGCTAACTCAATCCCTGATATAGCCACAGCCCCTATGTTTGTGTTTTCTGGATATTATCAATGGTCATTATTGTTTTGAACGTTTTTTTTTTTAATCAGGGAGCATTTAATTTTGTACAGGGAAACAATCACTGGTTACACATGCAGAAACCAGTTCTTCCTATTTGTGTATTCTAGGGAGAAAACTAGAGGAACTGCAAGAAACAAACATAATATTTCTGTTTGTATACATGACATTTTATGCACTTGCCTAAAGAAAGGACTTTGCTTTTCTCCAAAACCATTTTTACTATGATTTGCTTGGTCTAATGCATACAAATTCCACACCACTTTGTCCGGATATGACTGGATGAAACCGGAAATATCCGGTTGTGTTTTGGCTAACTCAATCCCAGATTGCCACAGCCTCTGTGTTAGTGTTTTCTGGATATTATCAATGGTCATTATTGTTTTGAAAGTTCTTTTTATCAGGGCACATTTAATTTTGTACTGGGAAACACTCAGTTGTTCCACATGGAGACACCAGCTCTACACAGTCGTATTTTCTAGAGAAAGCTAGAGGAACTGCGGCAAACAAACATGATATTTCTGTTTGTATACATGACATTTTATGCACTTGTCTAACGAAAAGACCTTGCTTTTCTCCAAAACCATTTTTACTATGATTTGCTTGGTCTATTGCATACAAATTCCACACCACTTTGTCCGGATATGACTGCATGAAACCGGAAATATCCGGTTTTGTTTTGGCTAACTCAATCCCAGATATTGCCACAGCCCCTGTGTTTGTGTTTTCTGGATATTATCAATGGTCATTATTGTTTGGAACGTTTTTTTTAAATCAGGGAGCATTTAATTTTCTACAGGAAAACAATCACTGGTTGCACATGGAGACACCAGCTCTACACATTCGTATTTTCTAGCGAGAAAACTAGAGGAACTGTGGCAAACAAACAGGATATTTCTGTTTGTATACATGACATTTTATGCACTTGCCTAAAGAAAGGACTTTGCTTTTCTCCAAAACGATTTTTACTATGATTTGCTTGGTCTATAGCATACAAATTCCACACCACTTTGTCCGGATATTACAGCATGAAACTGGAAATATCCGGTTTTTTTTTGGCTAACTCAATCCCAGATATTGCCACAGCCCCTGTGTTTGTGTTTTCTGGATATTATCAAAGGAATTTATTGTTTTGAAACCTTTTTTTATCAGGGATCATTTAATTTTTTACTGGTAAACACTCAGTGGTTCCACATGGAGACACCAGCTCTACACATTCGTATTTTCTAGCGAGAAAACTAGAGGAACTGCGGCAAACAAACATGATATTTCTGTTTGTATACATGACATTTTATGCACTTGCCTAAAGAAAGGATTTTGCTTTTCTCCAAAACCATTTTTAGTATGAATTGCTTGGTCTATTGCATACAAATTCCACACCACTTTGTCCGGATATGACTGCATGAAACCGGAAATATCCGGTTTTGTTTTGGCTAACTCAATCCCAGATTGTCACAGCCTCTGTGTTTGTGTTTTCTGGATATTATCAATGGTCATTATTGTTTTGAAAGTTTTTTTTTTAATCAGGGCACATTTAATTTTGTACTGGGAAACACTCAGTGGTTCCACATGGAGACACCAGCTCTACACATTCGTATTTTCTAAGTGAGAAACTAGAGGAACTGCGGCAAACAAACAGGATATTTCTGTTTGTATACATGACATTTTATGCACTTGCCTAAAGAAAGGATTTTGCTTTTCTCCAAAACCATTTGTACTATAATTTGCTTGGTCTATTGCATACAAATTCCACACCACTTTGTCCGGATATGACTGTATGAAACCGGAAATATCCGGTTTTGTTTTGGCTAACTCAATCCCAGATATTGCCACAGCCTCTGTGTTTGTGTTTTCTGGATATTACCAATGGTCATTGTTGTTTTGAACGTTTTTTTTTTCATCAGGGAACATTTAATTTTGTTCTGGGAAACCCTCAGTGGTTCCACATGGAGACACCAGCTCTACACATTCGTATTTTCTAAGCGAGAACCTAGAGGAACTGTGGCAAACAAACATATATCTGTTTGTATACATGACATTTTATGCACTTGTCCAACGAAAAGACTTTGCTTTTCTCCAAAACCATTTTTACTATGATTTGCTTGGTCTATTGCATACAAATTCCACACCACTTTGTCCGGATATGTCTGCATGAACCCGGAAATATCCGGTTTTGTTTTGGCTAACTCAATCCCAGATATTGCCACAGACCCTGTGTTTGTGTTTTCTGGATATTATCAATGGTCATTATAGTTTTGAACGTTTTTTTTAATCAGGGATCATTTAATTTTGTAGAGGGAAACAATCACTTGTTCCACATGCAGAAACCAGTTCTTCCTATTCGTGTATTCTAGGGAGAAAACTAGAGGAACTGCGGCAAACAAACATGATATTTCTGTTTGTATACATGACATTTTATGCACTTGCCTAAAGAAAGGACTTTGCTTTTCTCCAAAACCATTTTACTATGATTTGCTTGGTCTATTGCATACAAATTCCACACCACTTTGTCCGGATATGACTGTATGAAACCAGAAATATCCGGTTTTGTTTTGGCTAACTCAATCCCAGATATTGCCACAGCCCCTGTGTTTGTGTTTTCTGGATATTATCAAAGGAATTTATTGTTTTGAAACCTTTTTTTATCAGGGATCATTTAATTTTTTACTGGTAAACACTCAGTGGTTCCACATGGAGACACCAGCTCTACACATTCGTATTTTCTAGCGAGAAAACTAGAGGAACTGCGGCAAACAAACATGATATTTCTGTTTGTATACATGACATTTTATGCACTTGCCTAAAGAAAGGATTTTGCTTTTCTCCAAAACCATTTTTAGTATGAATTGCTTGGTCTATTGCATACAAATTCCACACCACTTTGTCCGGATATGACTGCATGAAACCGGAAATATCCGGTTTTGTTTTGGCTAACTCAATCCCAGATTGTCACAGCCTCTGTGTTTGTGTTTTCTGGATATTATCAATGGTCATTATTGTTTTGAAAGTTTTTTTTTTAATCAGGGCACATTTAATTTTGTACTGGGAAACACTCAGTGGTTCCACATGGAGACACCAGCTCTACACATTCGTATTTTCTAAGTGAGAAACTAGAGGAACTGCGGCAAACAAACAGGATATTTCTGTTTGTATACATGACATTTTATGCACTTGCCTAAAGAAAGGATTTTGCTTTTCTCCAAAACCATTTGTACTATAATTTGCTTGGTCTATTGCATACAAATTCCACACCACTTTGTCCGGATATGACTGTATGAAACCGGAAATATCCGGTTTTGTTTTGGCTAACTCAATCCCAGATATTGCCACAGCCTCTGTGTTTGTGTTTTCTGGATATTACCAATGGTCATTGTTGTTTTGAAAGTTTTTTTTTTCATCAGGGAACATTTAATTTTGTTCTGGGAAACCCTCAGTGGTTCCACATGGAGACACCAGCTCTACACATTCGTATTTTCTAAGCGAGAACCTAGAGGAACTGTGGCAAACAAACATATATCTGTTTGTATACATGACATTTTATGCACTTGTCCAACGAAAAGACTTTGCTTTTCTCCAAAACCATTTTTACTATGATTTGCTTGGTCTATTGCATACAAATTCCACACCACTTTGTCCGGATATGTCTGCATGAACCCGGAAATATCCGGTTTTGTTTTGGCTAACTCAATCCCAGATATTGCCACAGACCCTGTGTTTGTGTTTTCTGGATATTATGAATGGTCATTATAGTTTTGAACGTTTTTTTTAATCAGGGATCATTTAATTTTGTAGAGGGAAACAATCACTTGTTCCACATGCAGAAACCAGTTCTTCCTATTCGTGTATTCTAGGGAGAAAACTAGAGGAACTGCGGCAAACAAACATGATATTTCTGTTTGTATAGATGGCATTTTATGCACTTGCCTAAAGAAAGGACTTTGCTTTTCTCCAAAACCATTTTACTATGATTTGCTTGGTCTATTGCATACAAATTCCACACCACTTTGTCCGGATATGACTGTATGAAACCGGAAATATCCGGTTTTGTTTTGGCTAACTCAATCCCAGATTGCCACAGCCTCTGTGTTTGTTTTGTGAATATTATCAATGATCATTATTGTTTTGAAAGTTTTTTTATCAGGGCACATTTAATTTTGTACTGGGAAACACTCAGTGGTTCCACATGGAGACACCAGCTCTACACATTTGTATTTTCTAACCGAGAAACTAGAGGATCTGCGGCAAGCAAAAGTGATATTTCTGTTTGTATACATGACATTTTATGCACTTGCCTAAAGAAAGGACTTTGCTTTTTTCCACAACCGTTTTTACTATGATTTGCTTGGTCTATTGCATAAAAATTCCACACCACTTTGTCCGGATATGACTGCATGAAACTGGAAATATCCGGTTTTCATTTGGCTAACTCAATAACAGATTGCCACACCCTTGTGTTTGTGTTTTCTGGATATTACCAATGGTCATTATTGTTTTGAAAGTTTTTTTTTTAATCAGGGAACATTTAATTTTGTTCTGGGAAACACTCAGTGGTTCCACATGGAGACACCAGCTCTACACATTCATATTTTCTAAGCGAGAAACTAGAGGAACTGTGGCAAACAAACATGATATTTCTGTTTGTATACATGACATTTTATGCACTTGCCTGAAGAAAGGAGTTTGCTTTTCTCCAAAACCATTTTTACTATGATTTGCTTGGTCTATTGCATACAAACTCCACACCACTTTGTCCGGATATGACTGCATGAAACCGGAAATATCCGGTTTTGTTTTGGCTAACTCAATCCCAGATATTGCCACAGCCCCTGTGTTTGTGTTTTCTGGATATCATCAAAGGACTTTATTGTTTTGAAACTTTTTTTATCAGGGAACATTTAATTTTGTACTGGGAAACACTTAGTGTTTCCACATGGAGACACCAGCTCTACACATTCGTATTTTCTAACCGAGAAACTAGAGGAACTGCGGAAAAGACACAGGATATTTCTGTTTCTATACATGACACTTTATGCACTTGCCTAAAGAAAGGAGTTTGCTTTTCTCCAAAACCACTTTTACTATTATTTGCTTGGTCTATTGCATACAAATATCACACCACTTTGTCCGGATATGACAGCATGAAACCGGAAATATCCGGTTTTGTTTTGGCTAACTCAATCCCAGATTGCCACAGCCTCTGTGTTTGTGTTTTCTGTATATTATCAATGATCATTATTGTTTTGAAAGTTTTTTTTTTATCAGGGCACATTTAATTTTGTACTGGGAAACACTCAGTGGTTCCACATGGAGACACCAGCTCTACACATTCGTATTTTCTAAGCAAGAAACTAGAGGAACTGTGGCAAACAAACATGATATTTCTGTTTGTATACATGACATTTTATGCACTTGTCCAACGAAAAGACTTTGCTTTTCTCCAAAACCATTTTTACTATGATTTGCTTGGTCTATTGCATACAAATTCCACACCACTTTGTCCGGATATGACTGCATGAAACCGGAAATATCCGGTTTTGTTTTGGCTAACTCAATCCCAGATGGCCACTGCCTCTGTGTTTGTGTTTTCTGGATATTATCAATGATCATTATTGTTTTTAAAGTTTTTTTTTTCATCAGGGCACATTTAATTTTGTACTGGGAAACACTCAGTGGTTCCACATGGAGACACCAGCTCTACACATTCGAATTTTCTAAGCGAGAAACTAGAGGAACTGCGGAAAACAAACATGATATTTCTGTTTAATACATGACATTTTATGCACTTGCCTAAAGAAAGGACTTTGCTTTTCTCCAAAACCATTTTTACTATTATTTTCTCGGCCCATTGCATAGGAATTCCACACCACTTTGTCCGGATATGACTGCATGAAACTGGAAATATCCGGTTTTGTTTTGGCTAACTCAATCCCATAAATGCCACAGCCCCTGTGTTTGTGTTTTCTGGATATTATCAATGGTCTTTATTGTTTGGAACGTTTTTTTTTTAATCAGGGAGCATTTAATTTTGTACAGGGAAACAATCACTGGTTCCACATGCAGAAACCAGTTCTTCCTATTCGCGTATTCTAGGGAGAAAACTAGAGGAACTGCGGCAAACAAACATGATATTTCTGTTTCTATACATGACATTTTATGCACTTGCCTAAAGAAAGGACTTTGCTTTGCTCCAATACCATTTTTACTATGATTTACTTGGTCTACTGCATAGGAATTCCACAGCACTTTTTCTGGTATGACTGGATGAAACCGGAAATATCAGCTTTTGTTTTGGCTAACTCAATCCCAGATATTGCCACAGCCCTTGTGTTTGTGTTTTCTGGATATTATCAAAGGACTTTATTGTTTTGAAACTTTTTTTATCAGGTAACATTTAATTTTGTACTGGGAGACACTCAGTGGTTCCACATGGAGACACCAGCTCTACACATTCGTATTTTGTAACCGAGAAACTAGAGGAACTGCGGCAAAGACACAGGATATTTCTGTTTGTATACATGACACTTTATGCACTTGCCTAAAGAAAGGAGTTTGCTTTTCTCCAAAACCATTTTAGTATGAATTGCTTGGTCTATTGCATACAAATTCCACACCACTATGTCTGGATATGACAGCATGAAACCGGAAATATCCGGTTTTGTTTTGGCTAACTCAATCCCAGATTGCCACAGCCTCTGTGTTTGTGTTTTCTGGATATTATCAATGATCATTATTGTTTTGAAAATTTTTTTATCAGGGAACATTTAATTTTGTACTGGGAAACACTCAGTGGTTCCACATGGAGACACCAGCTCTACACATTCGTATTTTCTAGAGAGAAACCTAGAGGAACTGCGGCAAACAAACATGATATTTCTGTTCGTATACATGACATTTTGGCCACTTGCTTAACGAAAAGATTTTGCTTTTCTGAAAAACCATTTTTTCTGTGATTTTCCCGTTCCATTGCATACGAATTCCACACCACTTTGTCCGGATATGACTGGATATACCTGTAATATCTAGTTGTGTTTTGTCTAACTGAATCCCAGATATTGCGAATTCCTCTGTGTTTGTTTTTTATGGATATCACCAATGGACATTATATTTTGAAATTTTTTTTATCAAGAACATTTAATTTTGTACGTGGAAACACTCACTGGTTCCACATGGAGAAACCAGCTCTACACATTCGTATTTTCTCGTGCGAAATCTAGAGGAACTGCGGCAAACAAACTTGATATTTCTGTTTGTATACATGATATTTTGTGCACTTGCCTAACAAAAAGACTTTGCTTTTCTCCAAAACCATTTTTACTTGGATTTCCTTGGTCTATTGCATTCGAATTGGAGACCACTTTGTCAGGATATGAATGGATGAAACCGGAAACATCCCATTTTGTTTTGGCTAACTCAATCCCACATATTGCCACAGCCCCTGTGTTTCTGTTTTCTCGTTATTATCGAAGGACTTTATTGGTTTGAAATTTTTTTTGTCAGGGAACATTTGATTTTCTACTGGAAAACTCTAATTGGTTCCACATGGAGACACCAGCTCTACACATTCATATTTTCTAGGAGAAAGCTAGAGGAACTGCGGCAAGCAAAACTGATATTTCTGTTTGTATTGATGGAATTTTATACACTTGCCTAAAGAAAAGACTTTGCATTTCTCCAAAACCATTTTTACTGTGATTTTTTCTGTCCATTGCATACGAATTGCATACCACTTTGTCCGGATATGATTGAATGAAACCGGAAATATCCGGTTTTGTTTTGGCTAACTAAATCCCAGATATTGCGACAGCTTCTGTGGTTGTGTTTTTGGATATTATCTAAGGACTTTATTGTTTTGAATTATTTTTGTCAGGGAACATTTGATTTTATACTGGGAAATTCTAATTTGTTCCACATGGAAACACCAGCTCTACACATTTGGATTTTCTCTGGAGAAATCTAATGTGGATGAAAGAGGAAATATCTGCTTGTGTTTTGGTTAACTGAATCCCAGATATTGCAACATCCTCTGTGTTTGTGTTTTCTAGATATTATCGAAGGACTTTATTGTTTTGAATGTTTTTTATCAGGAAACATTTAATTTTCTACTGGGAAATTCTAAATTGTTCCACATGGAGACAATAGCTCTACACATTCATATTTTCTGGGGAGAAAGCTATAGGAACTGCAGCAAACAAACATGATATTTCTGTTTGTATAGATGGCATTTTATGCACTTGCCTAATGAAATGACTTTGCTTTTCTCCAATACCATTTTCATTGCAATTTTCTCAGTCCTTTGCATGAGAATTCCACACCACTTTCTCCATATATTACTGGATGAAACCGGAAATATCCTGTTGTTTTTGCTAACTCAATCCAAGATATTGTGACAAACTCTGTGTGTGTGTTTTCTGGATATTATCGAAGGTCTTTACTGTTTTGGATGTTTTTTATCAGGGAACATTTAATTGTGTACTGGGAAACTCTAATTGGTTCCACATGGAGACACTAGCTCTACACATTCATATTTGCTAGGAGAAAGCTAGAAGAACTCCGGCAAACAAACATGAAATTTCTATTCGTATACATGACATTTTATGCATTTGTCTAGAGAAAAGACTTTGCCTTTCTCCAAAACCATTTTTACTGTGATTTTCTCGGTCCATTGCATGCGAATTCCACACCACTTTGTCTGGATATGACTGGATGAAACCGGAAATGTCCGCTTGTGTTTTGGCTAACTGATTCGCAGAGATTGTGACTGCCTCTGTGTTTGTGTTTTCTGGATATTATCAATGGACATTATATTTTGAATTTTTTTATCAGGGAACATTTAACTTTGTACTGGGAACCTCTAATTGGTTCCACACGGAGACACCAGCTCTGCACATTCGTATTTTCTAGGAGAAGTCTAGAGGAACTGTGGCAAACAAACATGATATTTCTGTTTGCATACATGACATTTTATGCACTTGCCAAACGAAAAGACTTTGCTTTTCTCCAAAACCATTTTCACTGCAATTTTCTCAGTCCATTGCAAATGAATTCCACACCACTTTCTCCGGATATGACTGGATGAAACCAGAAATGTTCGGTTTCTTTTTGGCTAACTTAATCCCAGATATTGCCACAGACCCTGTGTTTGTGTTTTCTCGATATTATCGATGGACTTTCTTGTTTTGAATGTTTTTTATCAGGGAACATTTAATTTTGTACAGGGAAACTCTAATTGGTTCCACATGGAGACACCAGCTCTACACATTCGTATTTTCTAGGAGAAAGCTAGAGGAACTGCGGCAAACAAACATGATATTTCTTTTTGTATACATGACATTTTATGCACTTGCCTAACGAAAAGACTTTGCTTTTCTCCAAAATCATTTTCACTGCAATTTTCGCACTCAATTGCATATGAATTCCACACCACTTTGTGCGGATATGACTGGAGGAAACCAGAAATATCCGGTTTTTTTTGGCTAACTCAATCCCAGATATTGGCACAGCCCTTGTGTTTGTGTTTTCTGGATATTATTGAAGGACTTTATTCTGTTGAAAGATTTTTCATCAGGGAACATTTAATTTTCTACTGGGTAACACTCAGTGGTTCCACATGGAGACACCAGCTCTACACATTCATATTTTCTAGTGAGAAAGCTAGAGGAACTGTGAAAACAAACATGATATTTCTGTTTGTATACATGACATTTTATGCATTGCATAACGAAAAGACTTTACTTTTCTCCAAATCAATTTTCACTGCAATTTTCGCAGTCCATTGCATACGAATTCCACACCACTTTGTCTGGATATGAGTGGATGAAACCTGAAATGTGCGGGTTTTTTTGGCTAACTGAATCTCAGACATTGAGACAGCCCCTGTGTTTGTGTTTTCTGGATATTATCGAAGGACCTTATTGTTTTGAATGTTTTTTGTCAGGGAACATTTAATTTTGTACTGGGCAACTCTAATTGGTTCCACATGGAGACAACTGCTCTACACATTTGTATTTTCTGGGGAGAAATCTAAAGGAACTGCAGGCAAAGGATATGATATTTCTGTTTCTATACATGGCATTTTATGCACTTGCCTAACGAAAAGACTTTGCTTTTCTCCAAAACCATTTTTACTGTCATTTTCTCGGTCATTGCATACGAATTCCACAGCACTTTGTCCGGATTTGACTGGATGAAACCGGAAATATCCGGTTTTGTTTTTGGTAACTCAATCCCAGATATTGCCACAGCCTCTATGTTTGTGTTTTCTGGATATTATCGAAGGACATTATTGTTTTGAAAGTTTTATTATCAGGGAACATTTGATTTTGTACTGGGAAGCTCTAACTGGTTCCAAATGGAGACACCAGTTCTATACATTCTTATACTCTAGGGAGAAAGCTCGAGAAACTGCGGCAAACAAACATGATATTTCTGTTTGTATAGATGGCATTTATGCACTTGCCTAACAAAAAGACTTTGCTTTTCTACAAAACCATTTTCGCTGCAATTTTCGCTTTCCATTGCATACGAATTGCACAACACTTTGTCGTGATATGACTGGATGAAACCGGAAATATCCGGTTTTGTTTTGCCTAATTGAATCCCAGATATTGCCACAGCCCTTGTGTTTAATTTTCTGGATATTATCAATGGACATTATTGTATTGAAAGATTTTTTTATCAGGGAACATTTAATTTCGTACTGGGAAACACTCAGTGGTTACACATGGAGACACCAGCACTACACATTCATATTTTCTAGCGAGAAAGCTAGAGGAACTGCGGCAAACAATCATGATATTTCTGTTTGTATAGATGGCATTTTTTGCACTTTCCTAAGGAAAAGACTTTGCTTTTCTCCAAAACCATTTTTACTGTGATTTTGTCTATCCATTACATATGAATTCCACACGATTTGTCCAGATATGACTGGATGAAACCGGAAATATTCGCTTTTGTTTTGGCTAACTCTTTCCCAGATATTGCCACAGCCCCTGTGTTTGTGTTTTCTGGATATTATCGAAAGACTTTATTGTTTTGAAAGTTTTTTTTTTTTTAATCAGGGAACATTTAATTTTGTACTAGGAAACTCTGGTTCCACATGGAGACACCAGTTCTACACATTCGTATTTTCTAGGGAGTAAGATAGAGGAACTGCGGCAAACAAACATGATATTTCTGTTTGTATACTTGACATTTTATGCACTTGCCTAATGAAAAGATTTTACTTTTCTCCAAAATCATTTTCACTGCAATTTTCGCAGTCCATTGCATACGAATTCCACACCACTTTGTCTGGATATGAGTGGATGAAACCTGAAATGTGCGAGTTTTTTGGCTAACTGAATCTCAGACATTGAGACAGCCCCTGTGTTTGTGTTTTCTGGATATTATCGAAGGACTTTATTGTTTTGAATGTTTTTTGTCAGGGAACATTTAATTTTGTACTGGGCAACTCTAATTGGTTCCACATGGAGACAACTGCTCTACACATTCGTATTTTCTGGGGAGAAATCTAAATGAACTGCAGGCAAAGGATATGACATTCCTGTTTCTATACATGGCATTTTATGCACTTGCCTAACGAAAAGACTTTGCTTTTCTCCAAAACAATTTTTACTGTCATTTTCTCGGTCCATTGCATATGAATTCCACACCACTTTGTCCGGATATGACTGGATGAAACCGGAAATATCCGGTTTTTTTTTTGGTAACTCAATCCCAGATATTGCCACAGCCTCTATGTTTGTGTTTTCTGGATATTATCGAAGGACTTTATTGTTTTGAAAGTTTTATTATCAGGGAACATTTGATTTTGTACTGGGAAACTCTAACTGGTTCCAAATGGAGACACCAGTTCTATACATTCTTATATTCTAGGGAGAAAGCTAGAGAAACTGCGGCAAACAAACATGATATTTCTGTTTGTATAGATGGCATTTATGCACTTGCCTAACGAAAAGACTTTGCTTTTCTACAAAACCATTTTCACTGCAATTTTCGCTGTCCATTACATACGAATTGCACAACACTTTGTCGGGATATGACTGGATGAAACTGGAAATATCCGGTTTTGTTTTGGCTAACTCGGTCCCAGATATTGCCACAGCCCCTGTGTTGTGTTTTGTGGATATTATCAATGGACATTATTGTATTGAAAAATTTTTTATCAGGGAACATTTGATTTTGTACTGGGAAACACTAAGTGTTTCCACATGGAGACACAAGCTCTAAACACTCATATTTTCTAGGGAGAAATCTAGCGGAAGTGCGGCAAACCAACATGATGTTTCCGTTTGTATACATGACATTTTATGCACTTGCCTAACGAGAAGACTTTGCTTTTCTCGAAAACCATTTTCAATGTGGTTTTTTCGGTCCATGGCTTATGAATTCCACATCACTTTCTCCGGATATGACTGGATGAAACCGGAAATATCTGGTTTTGTTTTGGCTAAGCAATCCCAGATATTGGCACAGCCCCTGAGTTTGTGTTTTCTGGATATTATCAAAGGACTTTATTGTTTTCAATGTTTTTTTTTTTTTAATCAGGGAACATTTAATTTTGTACTGGGAAACTCTAATTGTTATCACATGGAGACACCAGCTCTACACATTCGTATTTTCTGGGGAGAAACCTAAAGGAACTCTGGCAAACAATCATGATATTTCTGTTTATATAGATGGCATTTTATGTACTTGCATAATGAAAATACTTTGTTTTTCTACAAATCCATTTTTACTGTGATTTTGTCTGTACATTGCATACGAATTCCACACCACTTTGTCCAGATATGACTGGATGAAAGCGGAAATATCCCGTTTGTTTTGTCTTACTCAATCCCATATATTGCCACAGCCTGTGAGTTTGTGTTTTCTGGATATTATGAATGGACTTTATTGTTTTGAATGTTTTTTATCAGGGAACATTTGATTTTGTACTAGGAAACTCTAATTGGTTCCACATGGAGACATCAGCTCTACACATTCATATTTTCTGGGGAGAAATCTAAAGGAACTGCGGGAAACAAACATGATATTTGTGTTTGTATAGATGGCATTTTATGCACTTGCCTAAAGAAAGGACTTTGCTTTTACCCAAAACCATTTTCACTGCAATTTTTAAAGTACATTGCATAAGAATTCCACACCAGTTTTTCTTATATGACTGGATGAAACCGGAAATTTCCGCTTCTGTTTTGGCTAACTGAATCCCAGATATTGCGACAGCCTCTGTATTTGTGTTTTCTGGATATTATTGAAGTATTTTATTGTTTTGAATGTTTTTTTATCAGGGAACATTTAATTTTGTACTGGGAAACTCTAATTGGTTCCACATGGAGACACCAGCTCTACACATTCGTATTTTCTAGGAGAAAGCTCGAGGAACTGCAGCAAACAAACATGGTATTACTGTTTCTATAGATGGAATTTTATGCACTTGCCTAACAAAAAGACTTTGCTTTTCTCCAAGACCATTTTCACTGTAATTTTCTCAGTCCTTTGCATACGAATTCCACACCAGTTTTTTCCTTATATGACTGGATGAAACCAGAATTATCCGGTTTTGTTTTGGCTAACTCAATCCCAGATACTGTCACAGCCCCTGTGTTTCTGTTTTCTGGATATTATCAATGGACATTCTTGTTTTGAAATTTTTTTTTTCATCAGGGAACATATAATTTTGTACTGGGAATCTCTGATTCGTTCCACATGGAGACACCAGCTCTACACATTTGTATATTCTACTGAGAAAGCTAGAGGAACTGCGGCAAACAAACGTGATATATCTGTTTGTATAGATGGCATTTTATGCACTTGCCTAACGAAAAGACTTTGCTTTTCTCCAAAACCATTTTTACTGTGATTTTCTCGGTCCATTGCATACGAATTGCACACCACTTTGTCCGGATATGACTGGATGAAACCGGAAATATGCGGTTTTGTTTTGGCTAACTCAATCCCAGATACTGCCACAGCCCCTGTGTTTGTGTTTTCTGGATATTATCGAAGGACTTTATTGTTTTGAAAAAAAATTTTTTATTAGGGAACATTTATTTTTTTTCTGATTTATTTTTTTAACTTTTATTTAATGAATATAAATTTCCAGTGTACAGCTTATGGATTACAATGGCTTCCCCCTCCCAAAGCTTCCCTCCCACCCGCAACCCTCCCCTCTCCCGCTCCCTCTCCTCTTCCATTTGCATCAGGATTCATTTTCAATTCTCTTTATATACAGAAGATCAATTTAGTATAAAGGTTTCAACAGTTTGCACCCACATAGAAACACATAGTGAAACATACTGTTTGTGTACTAGTTATAGCATTAAATCACAATGTACAGCACATTAAGGACAGAGATCCCACATGAGGAGAAAGTGCACAGTGGCTCCTGTTGTTGACCCAACAAATTGACACTCTAGTTTATGGCGCCAGTAACCACCCTAGGCTGTCGTCATGAGTTGCCAAGGCTATGGAAGCCTTCCAGGTTTACCAACTCTGATCATATTTAGACAAGGTCATAAAAGACAGAGTGAGGATAGTAACCAAGGATCCTAAGAGTGGCATTTACCAGGTTTGAACAATTATACAGCATGAAGTGGGGACAAGGACCATCAGTACACACAGGTTGGGAGTAGAGCCATTGGTGGTAGAGTAGAGGTTATGATTATGAAGGAATGAGGCCCAAGTGCACTAGACAGGGCCTAGAACAAAGGACAGAGTCATTATTAGAGGAGCTAAGAAAGGTGCTGTCTAAGGTACAAGTAATTTTTCTGATTGAGAGGCAAATAGAACCTGATAGAAGGGGCTTGATAATAATCTGGTGGGCTTTAGGCCTTGTAAGTTAAGAGGCCCAGACATATCTGTCTCTTCACATGGGGTATATCCTAAGGGAGGTGTGAACCTCCTAGGGGAAGGCACTCTGTTGACTTTCATTCCTTGGCTGGCCTGGGAGGAGAGCTGGCCAGGTAAAGGCAGGTGGCATCTCTAACAAGAAATTTACAGTTCTGCCTGCAATGTTGCTGACCCTACTTGACCATCTCCTCAGCTGCAGTGGTCACTTTGGAAGTTGGGTTGAGTGAAGGGCTTTTCAGCTTAGAGTCAATAAGATCTGTGGCTCTGACCTGGGCATCCTTTGACTCCAGGGCAGGTCCATTTCCAGTGATCCAACTCTTGGCAGAGCTGCCAGGGCTCTTCACAAGCTGACTTCTGCTGAAGCCCAGGCTTACCACATTGAAAGCCACTGCAGTGGACTGGCCTGTTGGGTCTGCTTGAGGGCAGATCACTGTACAGATCAGCCTTTAATAGGCCTGCCACCCATTGCTTCTGATGCCGAGCTTTCTTTTCCTCCTCGTTTGTGTTCAAGCAGACCAGAGGATGCAAGTCAAGGGAGTGCCGTGTCCCATCTCTAATCTTCGGTGGCCTGAACTACAAGTCTATAGTCACAGGCATGTTCTGTAGTAGTTTTTCTAAGGTAGACAATGCCCATGCGGAAAATTATATTCTCACTTTAAAACTTTCTTTCCCTTTGGTCTGAAAGGGAGGTTTTTTCTACTTACTGTATACTTCACTGATGGCGAAGTGAATCTAGCTATGAGATTATTAGTTAAGTTCTTATTTTGCCTATGCTATTACAGAAAAATGTTAGACATCTCTTTTATAAGTTCTAAAGATTAAATTGTGCATCCTACTGATTCTTTTATAATAGAATTAGTTTCCTACCTTGAAGAGAATAGAGAAATGAAAGAACAAGTTGGGCTTAGAATAGAGAAATGAGTGAGCAAGTCCTAGATTGCTTGCTGACAATAGCAATATCACATGAATACTTAGCAAACCGTTTCAACCACTGGATAACAACTTAAGAAAACATTTACCAGAAGGTCCAATGCCTTCTATAAATTTTAAGAATCATGTATTTGAAAACACCTCTTAAATATCTAACATGGTGCAGTTTGTTTAGCCAGTAAACTTAAGCACAACCATCTAAAATGTTTTTAGTTTCTTTCTACCAACACGTTTAAAACATATGATACACAGATTCAGGTCACTCAAATTAAAATGTATCTTTGATTGATTTTAGCAGCTTAAATTTATGGACAATCTTATCTATAAGCCATTTAAAATAAAACTCTTAATAAAATTTCCCCATGTGGACATACAATATGTACACACATATAATATAGCATAATAGACCAATATAGCAATTTTAATAATAGCTTTTAAAATCTTTAACACATTTTGTAGATTGCCAATTGATTTGAATTGCGTTTTGTTTTTAGTCACCTCAGTTAACCATACTTTCTCTCAGTTGGTACTGGTAATACATTATTGGCTTCATCTGTTTACAGAGCCATCCCAAAGTACTGAATACAATAAAAGTGGCTGGAAAAAGTCCATAGGAACCTATAGGAGGACAGCTAAACACAGAACCAACAACGCTTTCGTTTTATGAGCAGCACATCATATATAACTGTGGATGACAAAAGACTTTAAGTCGCCATGTTTAAAATTATAAACTCATCAACCAACAAGAGGCACTTGCTTACTTCACAGTATTTTTGAAAGCACCTGTAGGATTTTACAAGTATTTAACCCTTTAGGCCTCTGGGGCTTTCTCATTGAGATAACTATCATGTCTAGTAACACAAGATCATTAGACTTTTTAATTCTCAAACATTTGTATTAATAGCATTTTCCATTATAGAAACTTAAAGTCTGGTACCACATCACAACTTGACAGTCCTTCTAATATAATCCAAATACCCTGATTAGTTGGAGTCTCTATAAGATGAGAGACATAGGTCCTTCAATTTTTTCAGTTGGGCCCAAACTGGAAAAACCAAAGTCCAGGATTTCCTGGAAATTTTAGAGACCAGATTGTTTGAAACTTTGATTTTTTGAATGCCTGTCAAGAATGCCAAGAAGGCTCAAAATCCAAAATATCTGGTTGAAATAAGATTTCTTAAAATCATGACATAACATAGACCAAATTTGATCATTGTTACAAGGTGATTATTCAAATCTTTGAAAATATTCACATATTTAAATAACCCATAGCTCTTAATAAAAATGCAGCTGTTTTTGAACAATTAGAATTTAACAGACATCAAGAGGACATAATAGATTACTTTAACACATTGATTTAACAGAGCATCAGAGTTTAATTCTATGTCAAAGAGAAATTGAGCTTCCTGTGATCTTTTGCTGTGAGGTTTCCTTCCTTTACCTTCTTTCATATTGGTGACCATGTTTCTGTGTGTAACACATCTTTAAGCATCTTTTGCAGGGCAGGATGAGTGGCCACAAATTCTTTCAGTTTCTGTTTGCTATGAAAAGTCTTAATTTCACCTTCATTCACAAATGAGAGCTTTGCAGGATATAGTATTCTGGGCTGGCAGTTTTTCTCTCTTAGTACCTGGGCTATGTCTCGCCATTCCCTTCTAGCTTGTAGGGTTTCTGATGAGAAGTCTGCTGTGAGTCTAATTGGAGATCCTCTAAGAGTAATCTGACGTTTCTCTCTTGCACATTTTAGGATCTTTTCTTTGTGTTTCACTGTGGTGAGTTTGATTACAACATGTCGTGGTGAGGATCTCTTTTGGTCATGTTTATTAGGGGTTCTATAAGCTTCGTGTACTAAGATGCCTCTGTCCTTCTCCAAACCTGGGAAATTTTCTGCTAGTATCTCACTGAAAATGCCTCCTAATCCTTTCTCCCTCTCCATGCCTTCAGGAACTCCTAGAACCTGAATGTTGGGTTTTTTAATAGTATTCTGTAGATTCCCGACAATATTTTTTAGATTTCTAATTTCTTCTTCTTTTCTTTGTTTTGCCTGTTTCCTTTCCTGTTCTCTGTCTTCTAAGTCTGATATTTTCTCTTCTGCTTCGCTCATTCTGTTTTTAAGGCTCTCTAATGTGTTTGTCATTTGATCTATTGAATTCTTCATTTCATTATGATTTCTCGTCACTATCAGAGTTTCTTGTTCCACTAGTTGTTTCATTTCATTTTGATTCCTCCTTAATATTTCACTTTCATGAGAGAGATTTTCTATCTTGTCCATTAAGGATTTCTGTAGTTCCAGAATTTGTTTTTGACAACTTCTTAATGTTCTTATCAATTTTTGAGATCTGCTTCTTGCATTTCTTCGATCTCCTCATCTTCATAATCTTGAATTGGGGTGTCTTTTTCATTTGGGGGTGTCATGGTGTCTTCCTTGTTCTTGTTACCTCGGTTTTTGCGTTTGTTGTTTGGCATGTTGGAGATATTTGGTTTCTTCACTGTGGTGTTTTTTCTTGTTACACTATGGCTCTATATTAAGTGGACTGTCTGCTTTCAGTGGAGCCTTAGAGGCTTGAGATGAGTGTGGACTGAGAGCTGTGTTTGATTCCTCAGGGTTGAGGGTGTGTCAAAGATGACACTCCCAGGTTAGGTGTGGTAAATCTCTCTTTTTTTGATTTAAAAGGGAAGTAATTCCGCACAGCTGAACATAATTGGAGGTAGTTAGCAGGCAAATTATATACCCACAGGAGCCAGAGATCGGAAGCTCTTTCCCAAGGACCACACAGGGAATCTCTGCTGCCCTCAGTGTGGGCTCCAATTCTCCTGCAGTCTCCCACTGTGTTGCCAAGTTAGATGCTAATCTCCTGTTATTTCACCCCTCCCCCCAGAGTCCGGTGTTTCTGCTAGGCTCAGGCCTGGTGCAGACCTGAGGTCGCCCTGCTTATGACATATGTCGAAAATGGCGCCTGCTCTGTCTTGCTCGCCTTTGAGAGATGAGCGGAGAGAGAGAAACTTGTGTTTCTATCGGTCACTTTTTTTTATTTTTTCCTATCTCTCTTCTAGTTAGCCTGGTGAACTTTCCCCCACGGAGTTTCAAGCCTCGTTCCCTCTAGCCTCCTCTTTCCGCTTCCCCGCTGGTATCTCGGGCTATTGAGGTTCGGCTCACCTCGCGTTCCAGCGCTGGTGTGTTGAGTCTCACACGGGTGTCCCGAACTTGGGCTCCCACACTCTCCACGCAGGTACACTGTGAATCACTAGTTCCGGAAGAGTTTCCAATGCTGTTTATTCCCCTACTCTTCCTTGACCCTGCAGTATCTCCACTTATATTAAACTTTCTCTCCCCCCAGACTAATAGTGTGCTCCCTGCCTATTCCACCATCTTGCTGCTCTCAGGGAACATTTATTTTTGCACTGGGAAACTCTAATTGGTTCCACATGGAGACACCAGCTCTACACATTCGTATTTTCTAGCAGAAAGCTAGAGGAACTACGGCAAACAATCATGATATTTCTGATTATATAGATGGCATTTTATGCACTTGCCTAACGAAAAGACTTTGCTTTTCTCCAAAACCATTTTTACTGCGATTTTGTCTGTACATTGAATACGAATTCCACACCACTTTGTCCTGATATGACTGGATGAAACCGGAAAAATCCCGTTTTGTTTTGGCTAACTCAATCCCAGATATTGCCACATACACTGTGTTTGTGTTTTCTGGATATTATCAATGGACATTATTGTTTTGAATGTTTTTTGTTATCAGGGAACATTTAATTTTGTACTGGGAAACTTTATTGGTTCCACATGGAGATACCAGCTCTACACTTTCGTATTCTCAGGCGAGAAATCTAGAGGAACTGCGGCAAACAAACATGATATTTCTGTTTGTATACATGACTTTCTATGCACTTGCCTAACGAAAATACTTTGCTTTTCTCCAAAACCATTTTTAACGTGATTATCTCAGCCCATTGCATACGAATTCCACACCACTTTGTCCGGATATGGCTGGATGAAACCGGAAATTCCGGTTTTGTTTTGGCTAACTCAAACCCAGATATTGCCACAGCCCCTGTTTTTGTGTTTTCTGGATATTATCAAAGGACGTTATTGTTTTGAAAGTTTTTTTTTTTATCAGGGAAATTTAATTTTGTACTGGGAAACTCTATTGGTTCCACATGGAGACACCAGCTCTACACATTCATGTTTTGTAGAGAGAAATCTAGAGGAACTGTTGCAAAGAATCATGATATTTCTGTTTGAATAGATGGCATTTAATCCACTTGCCTATTGAAAAGAGTTGGCTTTTCTCCAAAACCATATTTACTGTGATTTTCTCGGTCCATTGCATACGAATTGCACACCACTTTGTCCGGATATGACTGGATGAAACCGGAAATATGCGGTTTTGTTTGGCTAACTCAATCCCAGATATTGCCACAGTACCTGTATTTGTGTTTTCTGGATATTATCAAAGGACATTATTGTTTTGAAACTTTTTTTTTATCAGGGAACATTTAATTTTGTACTGGGAAACACTCAGTGGTTCCACATGGAGAAACCAGCTCTAAACATTTGTATTTTCTAGGGAGAAAGCTAGAGGAACTGCGGCAAATAAACATGATATTTATATTTATAGATGGCATTTTATGCACTTGTCTAACGAAAAGAGTTTCCTTTTCTCCAAGACCATTTTCACTGTAATTTTCTCAGTCTATTGCATACGAATTGCAAAACACATTGTCCGGATATGACTGGATGAACCGGAAATATCGGGTTTGTTTTGGCTAACTCAATCCCAGATATTGCCACAGCCCCTGAGTTTGTGTTTTCTGGATATTATCGAAGGACTTTATAGTTTTGAAAGGTTTTTTTTTTTAATCAGGAAACATTTAATTTTGTACTGGGAAACTCTAATTGGTTCCACATGGAGACACCACCAATACACAAATGTATATTCTACTGAGAAAGCTAGAGGATCTGCGGCAAACAATCATGATATTTCTGTTTGAATAGATGGCATTTTATCCTCTTGCCTAATGAAAATACTTTGCTTTTCTCCAAAACCATATTTATTGTGATTTTCTCGGTCCATTGCATACGAGTTGCACACAACTTTGCCAGGATATGACTGGATGAAACTGGAAATGTCCGGTATTGTTTTGGGTAACTCAACCCCAGATATTGCCACAGATCCTATGTTTGTGTTTTCTGGATATTATCAAAGGACTTATTGTTTTGAAAGTTTTTTTTTTAATCAGGGAACATTTAATTTTGTACTGGGAAACTCTAATTGGTTCCACATTGAGACACCAGCTCTACACATTCGTATTTTCTAGGGAGAAATCTAGAGGAACTGCGGTAAACAAAATGATGTTTCTGTTAGTATAGATGGCATTTTATGCACTTTCCTAACGAAAAGACTTTTCTTTTCTCCAAAAACATTTTACTGTGATTTTTTCTGTCCATTGCATATGAATTCCTCACCACTTTGTCCGGATATGACTGGATGAAACCGGAAATATCTGGTTTTGTTTTGGCTAACTCAATCCCAGATATTGCCACAGCCCTTGTGTTTGTGTTTTCTGGATATTATCAATGGACTTTATTGTTTTCAATTTTTTTTAATCAGGTAACTTTTAATTTTGTACTGGGAAACTCTAATTGGTTCCACATGGAGACACCAGCTCTACACATCGTATTTTCTGGGGAGAAATCTAGAGGAACTGTGGCAAACAAACATGATATTTCTGTTTGTACACAAGACATTTTATGCACATGCATAATGAAAAAACTTTTCTCCAAAACCACTTTCACTGTAAATTTTCTCAGTCCATGGCATACGTATTCCACACGACTTTGTCAGGATATGACTGGATGAAACCGAAAATATCCGCTTGTGATTAAGCTAACTCAATCCTAGATATTGTGACAGCCCCTGTGTTTCTCTTTTCTGGATATTATCGAAGGACTTTATTGTTTTGAAAGGTTTTTTATCAGGAAACATTTAGTTTTGCATTGGGAAACACTCAGTGGTTCCACATGGAGACAACAGCTCTACACATTCGTATTTCCTAGCGAGAAAGCTAGAGGAACTGCAGCAAACAATCATAGTATTTCTCTTTATATAGATGGCATCTTATGCACTTGCCTAACGAAAAGACTTTCCTTTTCCCCAAAACCATTTTCACTTTAATTTTCTCAGTCCATTGCATACGAATTGCACACCACATTGTCAAGATATGACTGGATGAAAAGGAAATATCCGGTTTTGTTGTGGCTAACTCAATCCCAGATATTGCCACAGGCCCTGCGTTTGTGATTACTGGATATTTTCGAAGGACTTTATTGTATTGAAACTATTTTTTTTATTCAGGGAACATTTAATTTTGTACTGGGAAACTCTAATTGGTTCCACATGGAGACACCAGCTCTACACATTTGTATATTCTACTGAGAAAGCTAGAGGAACTGCGGCAAACAATCATATTTCTGTTTATATAGATGGCATTTTATGCACTTGCCTAACGAAAAGACTTTGCTTTTCTCAAAAACCATTTTCACTGTGATTTTCTCGGTCCATTGCATACGAATTCCACACCGCTTTGCCCGGATATGACTGGATGAAACCGGAAATATCCGGTTTTGTTTTGGCTAACTCAATTTCAGATATTGCCACAGCCCCTGTGTTTGTGTTTTCTGGATATTATCGAAGTACTTTATTATTTTGAATGTTTTTTATCAAGGAACATATGATTTTGTACTGGGAAACTTTATTGGTTCCACATGGGGACACCAGCTCTACACATTCGTATTGTGTAGCGAGAAAGCGAGAGGAAGTATGGCAAACAAACATGATATTTCTGTTTGTATACATGACATTTTTTGCACTTGCCTAACTAAAAGACTTTGCTTTTCTCCAAATCCATTTTTCTGTGATTTAGTCGGTCCATTGCATACGAATTGCACAACACTTTGTCTGGAAATGACTGGACGAAACCAGAAATCTGCAGTTTTGTTTTGGCTAACTCAATCCCAGATATTGCCACAGCCCCTGTGTTTGTGTTTTCTGGATATTATCAATGGTCATATTGTTTGGAACTTTTTTTAATCAGGGAGCATTTAATTTTGTACTGGGAAACAATCACTGTTTCCACATGCAGAAACCAGTTCTTCCTATTCGTGTATTCTAGGGAGAAAACTAGAGGAACTGCGGCAAGCAAACATGATATTTCTGTTTGTATAGATGGCATTTTCTGCACTTGCCTAAAGAAAGGACTTTGCTTTTCTCCAAAACCGTTTTTACTATGATTTGCTTGGTCTATTGCATACAAATTCCAGACCACTTTATCCGGATATAACTGCATGAAACCGGAAATATCGAGTTTTTTTTGGCTAACTCAATCCCAAATATTGCCAAAGCCCCAGTGTTTTTGCTTTGTGGATATTATCAATGGACATTATGGTTTTGAAAGTTTTTTTTTATCAGGGAACATTTAATTTTGTTCTGGGAAACACTCAGTGGTTCCACATGGAGACACCAGCTCTACACATTCATATTTTCTAAGCGAGAAACTAGAGGAACTGCGGCAAACAAACATGATATTTCTGTTTGTATACATGACATTTTATGCACTTGCCTAAAGAAAGAACTTTGCTTTTCTCCAAAACCATTTTTACTATGATTTGCTTGGTCTATTGCATACAAATTCCACACAACTTTGTCCAGATATGTCTGCATGAACCCGGAAATATCCGGTTTTGTTTTGGCTAACTCAATCCCAGATATTGCCACAGCCCCTGTGTTTGTGTTTTCTGGATATTATCAATGGTCATTATTGTTTTGAAGGTTTTTTTTTAATCAGGGAGCATTTAATTTTCTTCTGGGAAACAATCACTGGTTCCACATGCAGAAACCAGTTCTTCCTATTCGTGTATTCTAGGGAGAAAACTAGAGGAACTGCGGCAAACAAACATGATATTTCTGTTTGTATACATGACATTTTATGCACTTGCCTAAAGAAAGAACTTTGCTTTTCTCCAAAACCATTTTTACTATGATTTGCTTGGTCTATTGCATACAAATTCCACACCACTTTGTTCAGATATGACTGTATGAAACCGGAATATCCGCTTTTGTTTTGGCTAACTCAATCCCAGATATTGCCACAGCCCTTGTGTTTGTGTTTTCTGGATATTATCAATGGTCATTATTGTTTATAAAATTTTTTTTATCAGGGAACATTTAATTTTGTACTGGGAAACACTCAGTGGTTCCACATGGAGACACCAGCTCTACACATTCGTATTTTCTAAGCGAGAAACTAGAGGAACTGCGGCAAACAAACATGATATTTATGTTTGTATACATGATATTTTATGCACTTGCCTAAAGAAAGGACTTTGCTTTTCTCCAAAACCATTTTTACTATGATTTGCTTGGTCTATTGCATACAAATTCCACACCACTTTGTCCGGATATGACTTCATGAAACCGGAAATATCCGGTTTTGTTTTGGCTAACTCAATCCCAGATATTGCCACAGCCACTGTGTTTGTGTTTTCTGGATATTATCAATGGTCATTATTGTTTTGAAAGATTTTTTTTATCAGGGAACATTTAATTTTGTACTGGGAAACACTCAGTGGTTCCACATGTAGACACCAGCTCTACACATTCGTATTTTCTAAGCGAGAAACTAGAGGAACTGCGGCAAACAAACATGATATTTCTGTTTGTATACATGACATTTTATGCACTTGTCCAACGAAAAGACTTTGCTTTTCTCCACAACCATTTTTACTATGATTTGCTTGGTCTATTGCATACAAATTCCACACCAATTTGTCCGGATATGACTGCATGAAACCGGAAATATCCGGTTTTGTTTTGGCTAACTCAATCCCAGATATTGCCACAGCCCCTGTGTTTGTGTTTTCTGGATATTATCAATGGTCATTATTGTTTGGAACGTTTTTTTTAATCAGGGAGCATTTAATTTTGTACTGGGAAACAATCACTGGTTCCACATGCAGAAGTCAATTCTTCCTATTCGTGTATTCTAGGGAGAAAACTAGAGGAACTGCGGCAAACAAACATGAGATTTCTGTTTGTATACATGACATTTTATGCACTTGCCTAAAGAAAGGACTTTGCTTTTCTGCAAAACCATTTTTACTATGATTTTCCCGGTCCATTGCATAGGAATTCCACACCACTCTTTCCGGAAATGAAATGAAACCGGAAATATCCGGTTTTGTTTTCACTAACTCAATCCCAGATATTGCCACAGCCCCTTTGTTTGTGTTTTCTGGATATTATCAAAGGACTTTATTCTTTTGAAACTTTTTTTTTATCAGGGAACATTTAGTTGTACTGGGAAACCCTCAGTGGTTCCACATGGAGAAACCAGCTCTGAATATTTGTATTTTCTAGGGAGAATTCTAGAGGAACTGCGGCAAACAAACATGATATTTCTTTTTCTATACATGACATTTTATGCACCTGCCTAATGAAATGACTTTGCTTTTCTCCAAAACCATTTTTACTGTAATTCTCTCAGTCCATTGCATACGAATTCTGAACCACTTTGTCCGGATATGACTGAATGAAAGGAAAAATATCCGCTTTTGTTTTGGCTAACTCAATCACAGATATTGCGACAGCCTCTGTGTTTGTGTTTTCTGGATATTATCAAAGGACTTTATTGTTTTGAATGTTTTTTATCAGGGAACATTTAATTTGGTACTGGGAAACTCTAATTGGTTCCACATGGAGACATCAGCTCTACACATTCGTATTTTCTAGGAGAAAGCTAGAAGAACTGCAGCAAAGAAACATGATATTTCTGTTTGTATAGATGGCATTTTATGCACTTGCCTAACGAAAAGACTTTGCTTTTCTCCAAAACCATTTTTAGTATGATTTGCTTGGTCTATTGCATACAAATTCGACACCACTTTGTCCGGATATGACTGCATGAAACCGGAAATATCCGGTTTTGTTTTGGCTAACTCAATCCCAGATATTGCCACAGCCCCTGTGTTTGTGTTTTCTGGATATTATCAAAGGTCATTATTTTTTTGAACTTTTTTTTAATCAGGGAGCATTTAATTTTATACAGGGAAACAAACATTGGTTCCACATGCAGAAACCAGTTCTTCCTATTCGTGTATTCTAGGGAGAAAACTAGAGGAACTGCAAGAAACAAACATAATATTTCTGTTTGTATACATGACATTTTATGCATTTGCCTAAAGAAAGGACTTTGCTTTTCTCCAAAACCATTTTTACTATGATTTGCTTGGTCTATTGCATACAAATTCCACACCACTTTGTCCGGATATGACTGCATGAAACCGGAAATATCCGGTTTTGTTTTGGCTAACTCAATCCCAGATATTGCCACAGCCCCTGTGTTTGTGTTTTCTGGATATTATCAATGGTCATTATTGTTTGGAATGTTTTTTTTTAATCAGGGAGCATTTAATTTTGTACAGGGAAACAATCACTGGATCCACATGCAGACACCAGCTCTGCACATTCATATTTTCTAAGCGAGAAACTAGAGGAATGGTGGTAAACAAACATGATATTTCTGTTTGTATACATGACATTTTATGCACTTGTCCAACGAAAAGACTTTGCTTTTCTCCAAAACCTTTTTTACTATGATTTGCTTGGTCTATTGCATACAAATTGCACACCACTTTGTCCGGATATGACTGCATGAAACCGGAAATATCCGGTTTTGTTTTGGCTAACTCAATCCCAGATATTGCCACAGCCCCTGTGTTTGTGTTTTCTGGATATTATCAATGGTCATTATTGTTTGGTACTTTTTTTTTTAAATCAGGGAACATTTAATTTTCTACTGGGAAACAATCACTGGTTCCACATGCAGAAACCAGTTCTTCATATTCGTGTATTCTAGGGAGAAAACTAGAGGAACTGCGGCAAGCAAACATGATATTTCTGTTTGTATACATGACATTTTATGCACTTTGCTAAAGAAAGGACTTTGCTTTCCTCCAAAACCATTTTTACTATGATTTGCTTGGTCTATTGCATACAAATTCCACACCACTTTGTCCGGATATGACTGCATGAAACCGGAAATATCCGGTTTTCTTTTGGCTAACTCAATCCCAGATTGCCACTGCCTCTGTGTTTGTGTTTTCTGGATATTATCAATGATCATTATTGTTTTGAAAGTTTTTTTTTATCAGGGCACATTTAATTTTGTTCTGGGAAACCCTCAGTGGTTCCACATGGAGACACCAGCTCTACATATTCGTATTTTCTAAGCGAGAAACTAGAGGAACTGCAGCAAGCAAACATGATATTTCTGTTTGTATACATGACATTTTATGCACTTGCCTAAAGAAAGGACTTTGCTTTTCTCCAAAACCATTTTTACTATGATTTTCTCGGTCCATTGCATAGGAATTCCACACCACTTTGTCCAGATATGACTGCATGAAACTGGAAATATCCGGTTTTGTTTTGGCTAACTCAATCCCAGATATGCCACAGCCCCTGTGTTTGTGTTTTCTGGTTATTATCAATGGTCTTTATTGTTTGGAACGTTTTTTTTTTAATCAGGGAGCATTTAATTTTGTACAGGGAAACAATCACTGGTTCCACATGCAGAAACCAGTTCTTCCTATTCGTGTATTCTAGGGAGAAAACTAGAGGAACTGCGGCAAATAAACATGATATTTCTGTTTGTATACATGACATTTTATGCACTTGCCTAAAGAAAGGACTTTGCTTTTCTCCAAAACCATTTTTACTACAATTTGCTTGGTCTACTGCATAGGAATTCCACAGCACTTTTTCCTGATATGACTGGATGAAACCGGAAATATCTGGTTTCGTTTTGGCTAACTCAATCCCAGATATTGCCACAGCCCCTTTGTTTGTGTTTTCTGGATATTATCAAAGGACTTTATTGTTTTGAATCTTTTTTTTTATCAGGGAACATTTAATTTTGTACTGGGAAACTCTAATTGGTTCCACATGGAGACACCAGCTCTACACATTCGTATTTTCTAAGCGAGAAACTAGAGGAACTGCGGCAAACAAACAGGATATTTCTGTTTGTATACATGACATTTTATGCACTTGCCTAAAGAAAGGACTTTGTTTTTCTCCAAAACCATTTTTACTATGATTTGCTTGGTCTATTGCATACAAATTCCACACCACTTTGTCCGGATATGAGTGCATGAAACCGGAAATATCTGGTTTTGTTTTGGCTAACTCAATCCCAGATATTGCCACAGCCCTTGTGTTTGTGTTTTCTGGATATTATCAATGGACTTTATTGTTTTCAATTTTTTTTATCAGGGAACATTTAATTTTGTACTTGGAAACACTCAGTGCTTCCACATGGAGACACCAGCTCTACACATTCGTATTTTCTAACCGAGAATCTAGAGGAACTGCGGCAAGCAAACGTGATATTTCTGTTTGTATACATGACATTTTATGCACTTGCCTAAAGAAAGGACTTTGCTTTTCTCCAAAACTATTTGTACTATGATTTGCTTGGTCTATTGCATACAAATTCCACACCACTTTGTCCGGATATGACTGTATGAAACCGGAAATATCCAGTTTTGTTTTGGCTAACTCAATAACAGATTGCCACAGCCTCTGTGTTTGTGTTTTCTGGATATTACCAATGGTCATTATTGTTTTGAAAGTTTTTTTTTCATCAGTGAACATTTAGTTTTGATCTGGGAAACACTCAGTGGTTCCACATGGAGACACCAGCTCTACACATTTGTATTTTCTAAGCGAGAAACTAGAGGAACTGTGGCAAACAAACATGATATTTCTGTTTGTATACATGACATTTTATGCACTTGTCCAACGAAAAGACTTTGCTTTTCTCCAAAACCATTTTTACTATGATTTGCTTGGTCTATTGCATACAAATTCCACACCACTTTGTCCGGATATGACTGCATGAAACCGGAAATATCCGGTTTTGTTTTGGCTAACTCAAACCCAGATATTGCCACAGCCCCTGTGTTTGTGTTTTCTGGATATTATCAATGGTCATTATTGTTTGGAACGTTTTTTTTTAAATCAGGGAGCATTTAATTTTGTTCTGGGAAACACTCAGTGGTTCCACATGGAGACACCAGCTCTACACATTCGTATTTTCTAACCGAGAAACTAGAGGAACTGCGGCAAACAAACATGATATTTCTGTTTATACACATGACATTTTATGCACTTGCCAAATGATAAGACTTTGCTTTTCTCCAAAACCATTTTTACTGTAATTTTCTCAGTCCATTGCATACGAATTCCACACCACTTTGTCCGGATATGACTGGATGAAACTGGAAATATGCGGTTGTGTTTTGGCTAACTCAATCCCAGATATTGCCACAGCCCCTGTGTTTGTGTTTTCTGGATATTATTAATGGACATTATTGTTTTTAAAGTTTTTTTTATCAGGAAACATTTAGTTTTCTACTCGGAAACAGTGCTTCCACATGGAGACACCAGCTCTACACATTCGTATTTTATAGCGAGAAAGCTAGAGGAACTGCGGCAAGCAAACATGATATTTCTGTTTATATAGGTGGCATTTTATGCACCTGCCTAACGATAAGACTTTGCTTTTCTCTAAAACCATTTTCACTGTGATTATCTCGGTAAATTGCATACGAAATACACACCATTTTGTCCGGATAATACTGGATGAAACAGGAAATATGCGGTTGTGTTTTGGCTAACTCAATCCCAGATATTGCCACAGACCCTGTGATTGTGTTTTCTGGATATTATCAATGGACATTATTGTTTTGAAAGTTTATTTTATCAGGTATCATTTATTTTTGTACTGAGAAACTTTAATTGGTTCTACATGGAGACACCAGCTCTACACATTCATAATTTCTAGGAGAAATCTAGAGGAACTGCGGCAAACAAACATGATATTTCTGTTTGTATACATGACATTTTATAAACTTGCCTAACGAAAGGACTTTGCTTTTCTCCAAAACCATTTTACTGTGATTTTCTCAGTCCATTGCATACAAATTCCACACAAATTTTTCAGGATATGACTGGATGAAACCGGAAATATCCGCTTGTGTTTTGGCTAACTCAATCCCAGATATTGCCACAGTCCCTGTGTTTGTGTTTTCTGAATATTGTCAATGGACATTATTGTTTTGAAAGTTTTTTTAATCTTTGAACATTTAATTTTGTACTGGGAAACTCTAATTGGTTCAACTTGGAGACCCCAGCTCTACACATTCGTATTTTCTGGGGAGAAATCTAGAGGAACTGCGGCAAACAAACATGATATTTCTGTTTGTATAGATTGCATTTTTTCAACTTGGCTAACGAAAATACTTTGCTTTTCTTCAAAACCGTTTTTACTGTCATTTAGTCGGTCCATTGCATACGAATTCCACACCACTTTGTCCGGATATGAGTGGATGAAACCAGAAATATGCGGTTGTGTTTTGGCTAACTGAACCCCAGATATTGCCACAGCCCCTGTGTTTGTGTTTTTTGGATATTATCAATGGACATTATTATTTGAAAGTTTTTTTTATCAGGGATCATTTAATTTTGTACTGGGAAACCCTCACTGGTTCCACATGGAGACAGCAATTCTACACATTCGTATTTTTAGAGAGAAAGCTAGAGGAACTATGGCAAACAAACATGATATTTCTGTTTCTATAGATGGCATTTTATGCACGTGCCTAACAAAAAGACTTTGCTTTTCTCGAAAACCATTTTTACTGTTATTTTCTCAGACCATTGCATTTGAATTCCATACCACTTTGTCTGGATATGAGTGGAAGAAACCACAAATATGCGGTTGTGTTTTTGCTAACTGTATCCCAGATATTGCGACAGCCTTTGTGTTTCTGTTTTCTGGATATTATCGAAGGACTTTATAGTTTTGAAAGTTTTTTTTTTTTTTAATCAGGGAACATTTTATTTTGTACTGGGAAACTCTAATTGGTTCCACATGGAGAAGACACCAGCTCTACACATTTGTATTTTCTAGGAGAAAACTAGAGGAACTACGGCGAACAATCAAGATATTTCTGTTAATATAGATGGCATTTTATGCACTTGCCTAACGAAAAGACTATGCTTTTCTCCAAAACCATTTTTACAGTGATTTTCTCAGACCATTGCATACGAATTCCACACCACTTTGTCTGGATATGAGTGGATGAAACCACAAATATGCAGTTGTGTTTTGACTAACCGAATCCCAGATATTGCCACAGACTCTGTGTTTGTGTTTTCTGGATATTATCGAAGGACTTTATTGTTTTGAAAGTTGTTTTTTTTTTTTTTTATCCGGGAACATTTTATTTTGTACTGGGAAACTCTAATTGGCTCCACATGGAGACACCAGCTATACACATTCGTATTTTCTGGGGAGAAATCTATAGGAACTTCGGCAAAAAATCATGATATTTCTGTTTGAACAGATGGCATTTTATCCACTTGCTTAATGAAAAGAGTTTGCTTTTCTCAAAAACCATATTTACTGTGATTTTCTCGGTCCATTGCATACGAATTCCACACCACCTTGTCCGGATATGATTGGATGAAACCGGAAATATCCGGTTGTGTTCTGGCTAACTGAATCTCAGATATTGCCACAGCACCTGTGTTTGTGTTTTCTCGATATTATCGAAGGACTTTATTGTTTTGAAATTTTTTTTATCAGGAAACATTTAGTTTTGTACTGGGAAACACTCAGTGATTCCACGTGGAGACACCAGCTCTACACATTCGTATTTTCTAGCGAGAAAGCTAGAGGAACTGCGGCAATCAGTCATGATATTTCTGTTTGTATACATGACATTTTATGCTCATGCCTAACGATAAGACTTTCTTTTCTCCAAAACCATTTTCACTGTAATTTTCTCAGTCTATTGCATACGAATTGCACACCATATTGTCCGGATATGACTGGATGGACCGGAAATATCCAGTTTTGTTTTGGCTAACTCAATCCCAGATATTGCCACAGCCCCTGTGTATGTGTTTTCTGGATATTATCAATGGACATTATTATTTGAAAGTTTTTATTTATCAGGGATCATTTAATTTTGTACTGGCAAACACTAAGTGTTTCCACATGGAGACACCAACTGTACACATTCGTATTTTTAGAGAGAAATCTAGAGGAACTACGGCAAACAAACATGATATTTCTGTTTCTATAGATGGCATTTTATGCACGTGCCTAACGAAAAGACTTTGCTTTTCTCAAAAACAATTTTTACTGTGATTTTCTCAGACCATTGCATACGAATTCCACACCACTTTGTCTGGATATGAGTGGATGAAACCACAAATATGCAGTTGTGTTTTGGCTAACTGAATCCCAGATATTGCGACAGCCTCTGTGTTTGTGTTTTCTGGATATTATCGAAGGACTTTATAGTTTTGAAAGGTTTTTTTTTTTTTAATCCGGGAACATTTTATTTTGTACTGGGAAACTCTAATTGGCTCCACATGGAGAAACCAGCTATACACATTCGTATTTTCTGGGGAGAAATCTATAGGAACTTCGGCAAAAAATCATGATATTTCTGTTTGAATAGATGGCATTGTATCCACTTGCTTAATGAAAAGAGTTTGCTTTTCTCAAAAACCATATTTACTGTGATTTTCTCGGTCAATTGCATACAAATTCCAGACCACTTTGTCCGGATATGACTGGATGAAAGGGGAAATATCCACTTTTGTTTTGGCTAACTCAATCCCAGATATTGCCACAGCACCTGTGTTTGTGTTTTCTCGATATTATCGAAGGACTTTATTGTTTTTAAAGTTTGTTTTTTATTAGGGAACATTTAATTTTCTACTGGGAAACTCTAATTGGTTCGACATCGAGAAACTAGCTCTACACCTTCTTATTTTCTAGGGAGAAAGCTAGAGGAACTGCGGCAAACAAACCTGATATTTCTGTTTATACACATGACATTTTATGCACTTGCCAAATGATAAGACTTTGCTTTTGTCCAAAACCATTTTTACTGTTATTTTCTCAGTCCATTGCATACGAATTCCACACCACTTTGTCCGGATATGACTGGATGAAACTGGAAATATCCGGTTTTGTTTTGGATAACTCAATCCCAGATATAGCCACAGCCCCTGTGTTTGTGTTTCTGGATATTATCAATGGACATTATAGTTTTGAATGCTTTTTTTTACTAGGGAACATTTAATTTTGTACTGGGAAACCCTAATTGGTTCCATATGGAGACACCTGCTCTACACATTCGTATCTTCTAGGAGAAAGCTCGAGGAACTGCTGCAAAAAACATGATATCTCTGTTTGAATACATGACATTTTATGCACTTGCCTAACGAAAAGACTTTGCTTTTCTCCAAAACCAATTTCACTGCAATTTTCAAAGTACATTGCAAATGAATTCCACACCACTTTGTCCGGATATGACTGGATGAAACCGGAAATATCTTGTATTTTTTGCTAACTCAATTCCAGATATTACCACCGTCCCTGTGTTTGTGTTTTCTGGATATTATCGAAGGACTTTATTGTTTTGAAAGTTTTTTTTTTTAATCAGCGAACATTTAATTTTGTACTGGGAAACTCTAATTGGTTCCACATGGAGAAACCAGCTCTACAGATTTTTTTTTCTATCGAGAAAGCTAGAGGCACTTCGGCAAACAAACATGATATTTCTGTTTGTATACATGACATTTTATGCACTTGCCTAACAAAAGGACTTTTGTTTTCTCCAAAACCATTTTTACTGTGAGTTTCTTGGACCATTGCATACGGATTCCACTCCAGTTTCTCCGGATATGACTGGATGATAGGGGAAATATCCGGTTTTGTTTTGTCTAACTGAATCCCAGATATTGCCATGGCACCTGTGTTTGTGTTTTCTGGATATTATCGATGGACTTTATTGTTTTGAATATTTTTTATCAGGGAACATTTAATTTTGTACTGGGAAACACTAATAGGTTCCACATGGAGAATCCAGCTCTACAGATTTGTATTTTCTGGCGAGGAAGGTAGAGGAACTGCGGCAAAAAAACATGATATTTCTGTTTGTATACATGACATTTTATGTACTTGCCTAACAAAAAAGACTTTGCTTTTCTCCAAAATCATTTTTACTGTGATTTTCTCGGTCCATTGCATACTAATTGCACACCACTTTGTCCGGATAGGACTGGATGAAACCGGAAATATCCGGTTTTATTTTGGCTAACTCAATCCCAGATATTGCCACAGATCATGTATTTGTGTTTTGTGGATATTATCAATGGATATTATTGTTTTGAAAGTTTTTTTTTAATCAGGGAACATTTAATTTTGTACTGGGAAACACTAAGTGTTTCCACATGGAGAAACCATCTCTACACATTCGTGTTTTCTAGGGATAAAGCTTTAGGAACTGCGGCAAACAAACATGTTATTTCTGTTTGTATACTTGACATTTTATGTACTTGCCTAACGAAAAGACTTTGCTTTTCTCCTAAAGCATTTTTACTGTGATTTTCTCGGTGCATTGCATACGAATTCCACACCACTTTGTCCGGATATGACTGGATGATACCGGAAATATCTGGTATTTTTTGGTTAACTCAATCCCAGATATTACCACAGCCCCTGTGTTTGTGTTTTCTGGATATTATCGAAGGAGTTTATTGTTTTGAAAGTTTTTTTTTTTTTTATCAGCGAACATTTAATTTTGTACTGAGAAACACTCAGTGGTTCCACATGGGGAAACAAGCTCTACAAATTCGTATTTCCTAGCGAGAAAGCTAGAGGCACTGCGGCAAACAAACATGATATTTCTGTTTGTATACATGACATTTTATGCACTTGCCTAACGAAAGGACTTTTATTTTCTCCAAAATCATTTTTACTGTGATTTTCTCGGTCCATTGCATGCGGATTCCACACCACTTTGTCCGGATATGACTGGTTGAAAGGGGAATTATCCAGTTGTGTTTTGGCTAACTGAATCCCAGATATTGCGACAGCATCTGTGTTTGTGTTTAATGAATATTATCGAAGGACATTATTGTTTTGAATGTTTTTTTATCAGAAAACATTTAATTTAGTGCTGGGAAACACTAATTGATTTCCCAAGGAGACACCAGCTCTACACATTCATATTTTTTAGGAGAAAGCTAGAGGAACTGGGGCAAACAAACATGATATTTCTGTTTGTATACATAACATTTTATGCACTTGCCTAACGAAAAGACTTTGCTTTTCTCCAAAACCATTTTTACTGGAATTTTCTCGGTCCATTGCGTACGAATTCTACACCACTTTGTCCGGATATGACTGGATGAAACCAGAAATATCCGTTTTTTTTTTTTTTTTTTTTTTTGGCTAACTCAATCCCAGATATTGCCACAGCCCCTGTGTTTGTGTTTTCTGGATATTATCGAAGGACTTTATTGTTTTGAAATTTTTTTTATCAGAGAACATTTAATTTTGAATTGGGAAATTCAAATAGGTTCCTCAAGGAGACACCAGCTCTACACATTCGTATGTTCTGGGGAGAAAACTAGAGGAACTGCGGCAAACAAACATGATATTTCTGCTTGTATAGATGGCATTTTATGGACTTGCCTAACGAAAAGACTTTTATTTTCTCCATAACCATTTTTACTGTGATTTTCTCGGTCAATTGCATAGGAATTCCACACCTCTTTGTCCGGATATGACTGGATGAAACCGGAAATATCCGGTTTTGTTTTGGCTAACTCTATCCAAGATATTGCCACAGCCCCTGTGTATGTGTTTTCTGGATATCATCAAAGGACTTTATTGTTTTGAATGATTTGTATCAGGGAACATTTAATTTTGTACTGGGAAACTCTAATTGGTTCCACATGGAGACACCTGCTGTACACAATCGTATTTTCTAGGGAGAAAGCTAGTGGAACTGCGGCAAGCAAACATGATATTTCTGTTTATATAGGTGGCATTTTATGCACTTGGCTAACGAAAAGAATTTGCTTTTCTCCAAAACCATTTTTACTGTGATTTTCTCGGGCCATTGCATACGAATTCCACACCACTTAGTCTGGATATGAGTGAATGAAACCGGAAATATCCAGTTTTGTTTTGGCTAAATCAATTCCAGATATTGCCACAGCCCCTGTGTTTGTGTTTTCTGGAGATTATCGAAGGACTTTATTGTTTTGAAAGTTTTTTTTTTTTATCAGAGAACATTTAATTTTGAATTGGGAAACTCTTATAGGTTCCTCATGGAGACACCAGCTCTACGCATTCGTATGTTCTGGGGAGAAATCTAAAGGAACTGCAGCAAACAAACATAATATTTCTGTTTGTATAGATGGCATTTTATGGACTTGCCTAACGAAAAGACTTTTATTTTCTCCATAACCATTTTTACTGTGATTTTCTGGGTCAATTGCATACGAATTCCACACCACTTTGTCGGGGTATGACTGGATGAAACCAGAATATCCGGTTTTGTTTTGGCTAACTAAATCCCAGATTGCCACAGCCCCTGTGTATGTGCTTTCTGGATATTATCGATGGACTTTATTGTTTTGAATGATTTTTATAAGGGAACATTTAATTTTGTACTGTGAAACTATAATTGGTTCCACATTGAGACACCAGCTCTGCACATTCGTATTTTCTAGCGAGTAGGCTAGAGGAACTGCGGCAAGCATACATGATATTTCTATTTGTATACATGACATTTTATACACTTGCATAACAAAAGGACTTTGTTTTTCTCCAAAAGCATTTTTACTGTGATTTTCTCGGTCCATTGTATACGGATTGCACACCCAGTTTGTCCGGATATGACTGGTTGAAAGGGGAATTATCCAGTTGTGTTTTGGCTAACTGAATCCCAGATATTGCGACAGCCTCTGTGTTTGTGTGTTATGAATATTATCGAAGGACTTTATTGTTTTGAATGTTTTTTTATCATGAAACATTTAATTTTGTGCTGGGAAACACTAATTCATTCCCCAAGGAGACACCAGCTCTACACATTCATATTTTTTAGGAGAAAGCTAGAGGAACGGGGCAAACAAACATGATAATTCTGTTTGTATACATGACATTATATGCACTTGCCTAACGAAAAGACTTTGCTTTTCTCCAAAACCATTTTTACTGTGATTTTCTCGGTCCATTGCATATGAATTCCACACCACTTTGTCCGGATATGACTGGATGAAAGCGGAAATATCCAGTTTTGTTTTGGCTAACTGAATCCCAGTTATTGCAACAGCTTCTATGTTTGTGATTTCTGGATATTACCGAATGACTTTATTGTTTTGAAAGTTTTTATTTTTTTTTAAATCAGGGAACATTTAACTTTGTACTGGAAACACTCACTGGTTCCACATGCAGAAACCAGATCTACACATTCCTATTTTTTTAGGAGAAAGCAAGAGGAACTGCAGCAAACAAACATGATATTTCTGTTTGTATACATGATATTTTAGGCACTTGCCAAACGAAAAGACTTTGCTTTTCTCCAAAACCATTTTTACTGTGATTTTCTCGGTCCATTGGATACGATATCCACACCACTTTGTCCGGATATGACTGGATGAAACCGGAAATATCCAGTTTTGTTTTGGCTAACTGAATCCCAGTTATTGCAACAGCTTCTATGTTTGTGTTTTCTGGATATTATCGAAGGACTTTATTGTTTTGAAAGTTTTTTTTTATTAGAGAACATTTAATTTTGATTTGTGAAACTCTAATAGGTTCCTCATGGAGACACCAGCTCTACACATTCGTATGTTCTGGGGAGAAATCTAAAGGAACTGCGGCAAACAAATATGATATTTCTGCCTGTATAGATGGCATTTTATGGACTTGCCTAACGAAAATACTTTTATTTTCTCCATAACCATTTTTACTGTGATTTTCTCGGTGTATTGCATACGAATTCCACACCACTTTGTCCGGATATGACTGGATGAAAGGGGAAAATATCCGGTGTTGCTTTGGCCAACTCAATACCAGATATTGCCACAGCCCCTGTGTTTGTGTTTTCTGGATATTTTGAAGGACTTTATTGTTTTGAATGATTTTTATCAGGGAACATTTAATTCTGTACTGTGAAACTCTAATTGGTTCAACATGGAGACACCAGCTCTACACATTAGAATTTTTAGGAGAAAGCTAGAGGAACTGCGGCAAACAAACATGATAATTCTGTTTGTATACATGATATTATATGCACTTGCCTAACGAAAGGACTTTGGTTTTCTCCAAAACCATTTTTAATGTGATTTTCTCGGTCCATTGCATACGAATTCCACACCACTTTGTCCGGATACGACTGGATGAAACCGGAAATATCCGCTTGTGTTTTGGCTAACTGAATCCCAGTTATTGCAAGAGCTTCTGTGTTTGTGTTTTCTGGATATTATCGAAGGGCTTTATTGTTTTGAAAGTTTTTTTTTTATCAGAGAACATTTAATTTTGAATTGGGAAACTCTAATTTGTTAGTCATGGAGACACCAGCTCTACACATTCGTATGTTCTGGGGAGAAATCTAAATGAACTGCAGCAAACAAAGATGATATTTCTGTTTGTAAAGATGGCATTTTATGGACTTGCCTAACAAAAAGACTTTTATTTTCTCCATAACCATTTTTACTGAGATTTTCTCAGTCCATTGCATACGAATTGCAAACCATTTTGTCCAGATATGAGTCAATGAAACCGGAAATATCCGGTTTTTTTTTTGGCTAACTCAATTCCAGATATTGCCAGATCCCCTGTGTTTGTGTTTTCTGGATATTATCGAAGGACTTTATTGTTTTGAAAGTTTTTTTTTTTTTTTTTAATCAGGGAACATTTAATTTTGTACTGGGAAACTCTAATTAGTTCCACATGGAGACACCAGCTCTAAACATTCTTATTTTCTAGTAGAAAGCTAGAGGAACTGCGGCAAACAAACATGATATTTCTGTTTGTATACATGACGTTATATGCACTTGCGTAACGAAAGGACTTTGCTTTTCTCCAAAACCATATTTATTGTGATTTTCTCAGTCCATTGCATACGAATTCCACACCACTTTGTCCGGATATGACTGGATGAAACCGGAAATATCCGGTTTTTTTTTGGCTAACTCAATTCCAGATATTGCCACAGCCCCTCTGTTTGTGTTTTCTGGATATTACCGAAGGACTTTATTGTTTTTAAAGTTTTTTTTTTTTTAATCTGGGAGCATTTACTTTTGTACTGGGAAACACTCACTGGTTCCACATGTACACACCAGCCCTACACATTCATATTTTCTAGGAGAAAACTAGAGTAACTGCGGCAAACAAACATTTTTTTTCTGTTTGTTTACAAGATATTTTATGCACTTGCCTAACGAAAAGACTTTGCTTTTCCAAAACCAATTTTACTGTGATTTTCTCGGTCCAGTGTATATGAATTCCACACCACTTTGTCCGGATATGAGTGAATGAAACCGTAAGTATCCGGTTGTGTTTTGGCTAACTGAATCCCAGATATTGCCGCAGCCCCTGTGTTTGTGTTTTCTGGATATTATCGATGGACTTTATTGTTTTAAAGCTTTTTTTTATCAGTGAACATTGAATTTTGTACTGGGAAACAGTCTCTGGTTCCACATGAAGACACCAGCTCTACACATTCGTATTTTCTAGCGAGTAGACTTTGCTTTTCTCCTAAACCATTTTTACTGTGATTTTCTCGGTCCATTGCATACGAATTACACACCAATTTGTCCGGATATGACTGGATGAAACTTGAAGTATCCGGTTTTGTTTTGGCTAACAGAATCCCAGTTATTGCCACAGCCCCTGTGTTTGTGTTTTCTGGATATTATCAATGGTCATTATTCTTATAAAAGTTTTTTTTTTTTTTTTTTATCAGGGAACATTTAATTTTCTACTGGGAAACACTCACTGGTTCCACATGGAGAAATGAGCTCTACACATTCTTATTCTCTAGTAGAAAACTAGAGGAACTGAGGCAAGCAAACATGGTATTTCTGTTTGTATACATGATATTTTAGGCATTTGCCTAACGAAAAGACGTTGGTTTTCTCCAAAACCATTTTTACTGTGATTTTCTTGGTCCATTGCATACGAATTCCACACCACTTTGCCCGGATATGACTGGACGAAACCAGAAATATCCGGTTTTTTTTTGGCTAACTCAATCCCAGATTGCCACAGCCCCTGTGTTTGTGCTTTCTGGATATTATCAATGGACTTTATTGTCTTGAATTTTTTTTAACAGGTAACATTTAGTTTTGTACGGGGAAACACTAACTGGTTTCACATGGAGAAACCAGCTCTACACATTCGTATTTTGTAGCGAGAAATCCAGAGGAACTGAGGCAAACAAACATGATATTTCTGTATGTATACATGACATTTTATGCACTTGCCTAACGAAAAGACTTTGCTTTTCTCCAAAACCATTTTTACTGTGAGTTTTTCTGTCCATTGCATACGAATTACACACCACTTTGTCCGGATATGACTGGATGAAACTGAAGCATCCGGTTTTGTTTTGGCTAACGGAATCCCAGCCTCTGTGTTTGTGTTTTCTGGATATTATTGAAGGACTTTATTGTTTTGAAATTTTTTTTCTTTATCAGAGAACATTTAATTTTGATTTGGGAAACTCTATTTGTTTCCGAATGGAGACACCTGCGCTACACATTCGTATATTCTCAGGATAAATCTAAAGGAACTGCGGCAAACAAACATGATATTTCTGTTTGTATAGATGGCATTTTATGGAATTGCCTAACGAAAAGAATTTGCTTTTCTCCAAAACCATTTTTACTGTGATTTTGTCGGTCCATTACATACTAACTCCACACCACTTTGTCCGGATATGAAAGGATGAAACCGGAAATATCCGGTTTTCTTTTGGCTAACTCAATCCCAGATATTGCCGCAGCCCCTGTGTTTATGATTTCTGGATATTATCGAAGGACTTTATTGTTTTGAACGTTTCTTTTTTTATCAGGGAACATTTAATTTTGTACTGGGAAACTCTAATTGGTTCCACATGGAGACACCAGATCTACACATTCGTATTTTCTAGGGAGAAAGCTAGGGAACTGCGGCAAACAAATATGATAATTCTGTTTGTGTACATGACATTTTGTGCACTTACCTAACGAAAAGGCTTTGCTTTTCTCCTAACCCATTTTTGCTGTGATTTTCTCGGTCCATTACATACAAATTCCACACCACTTTGTCCGTATATGACTAGATTAAACCGGAAATATTCTGTTGTTTTTGGCTAACTCAATTCCAGATATTGCGACAGCCTCTGTGTTTGTGTTTTCTGGATATTATCGAAGGACTTTATTGTTTTGAATATTTTTTTATCAGGGTACATTTAATTTTCTGCTGGGAAACTCGAATTGGTTCTATATGGAGAAACCAGCTCTACACATCTGTATTTTATGGAGAAAGCTAGAAGAACTGCTGCAAGCAAACATGATATTTCTGTTTCTATACATGACATTATATTCACTTGCCTAACGAAAAGACTTTGCTATTCTCCAAAACCATTTTTACTGTGATTTTCTCGGTCCATCACATAAGAATTCCACACCACTTTGTCCGGATATGACTGGATGAAGCATGAAATATCCGGTTTTGTTTTGGCTAACTCAATTCCAGATATTGCCACAGCCACTGAGTTTGTGTTTTCTGAATATTATCGAAGGAGCTTATTGTTTTAAGGATTTTGTTTTAATCAGGGAACATTTAATTTTGTACTGGGAAACTCTGATTGGTTCCACATGGAGACAACAGCTCTACGCATTCGTATTTTCTAGCGAGAAAGCTAGAGGAATTGCGAAAACAAACATATTTCTGTTTGTATACATGACATTTTATGCACTCGCCTAACGAAAAGACTTTACTTTTCTCCAAAACCATTTTTACTGTAATTTTGTCTGTCCATTGCATACGAATTCCACACCACTTCGTCCTGATATGAGTGAATGAAACGAGAAATATCCGCTTGTGTTTTGGCTAACTGAATCCCAGATATTGCGACAGCCTCTGTGTTTCTGTTTTCTGGATATTATCGAAGGACTTTATTTATGAATGTTTTTTATCAGGGAATATTTAATTTTGTACTGGGAAACTCTGATTGGTTCCACATGGAGACACCAGCTCTACACATTCTTATTTTCTAGGAGAAAACTAGAGGAACTGCATAAACAAACATGATATTTTTCTTTGTATACATGACATTTTATGCACTTGACTAACGAAAAGACTTTACTTTTCTCCAAAATCATTTTTACTGTGATTTTCTCGCTGCATTGCATGTGAATTCCACACCACTTTGTCCGGTATGACTTCATGAAACCGGAAATATGCGGTTGTGTTTTGACTAACTCAAGCCCAGATATTGCAACAGATCCTGTGTTTGTGTTCTCTGAATATTTTCAATGCACTTTATTGTTTTGAATGTTTTTTGTCAGTGAACATTTAATTTTCTACTTGGAAACTCTGATTGGTTCCACATGGAGACACCAGCTCTAAACATTCGTATTTTCTAGGAGAAAGCTAGAGGAACTGCGGCAAACTAACATGGTATTTCTGTTTTCATACATGACATTTTATGCACTTGCCTAACGAAAAGACTTTGCTTTTCTCCAAAACCTTTTTTTACTGTGATTTGCTCGGTCCATTGCATACGAATTCCACACCACTTTTTCCGGATATGAGTGGAAGAAACCAGAAATATGCGGTTTTGTTTTGGCTACCTGAATCCCAGATATTGGGACAGATTCTGTGTTTGTGTTTTCTGGATATTATCGAAGGTCTTTCTTGTTTTGAATGTTTTTTTTCATCAGGGAACATTTAATTTTGTACTGGGAAACTGTAATTGGTTCCACATGGATACACTAGCTCTACACATTTGTATTTTCTAGTGAGAAAGCTAGAGGAACTACGGCAAATATCATGATATTTCTGTTTGTATATATCACATTTTAAGCACTTGCCAAACGAAAAGACTTTGCTTTCCTCCAAAACCATTTTTACTATGATTTTGTCTGTACATTAAATATGTATTCCACACTACTTTGTCTGGATATGAGTGGGTGAAACCGGAAATATCCGGTTTTGTTTTGGCTAACTGAATCCCAGATATTGCCGCAGCCTCTGTGTTTGTGTTTTCTGGATATTATCGATGGACTTTACGGTTTTTAAATTTTTTTTAATCAGGGAATATTTAATTTTGTACTAGGAATCTCTGATTGGTTGACATGGAGACACAAGCTCTACACATTTGTAATTTCTAGCGAGAAATCTAGAGGAACTGCGGCAAACAAACATGATATTTCTGTTTGTATACATGACATTTTATGCACTTGCCTAAAGAAAAGACTTTGCTTCCCCCAAAACATTTTTATTGTGATTTTCTTGGTCCATTGCATACGAATTCCACAACACTTTGTCCTGATATGACTGGATGAAACCGGAAATATCCGGTTGTGTTTTGGCTAACTGATATCCAGTTATTGCGACAGCTTCTGTGTTTGTGTTTTCTGGATATAATCGAAGACTTTATTGTTTTGAAATATTTTTTTATCAGGGAACATTTAATTTTGTACTGGGAAACTCCAGTTTGTTCACCATGGAGTTGCCAACTCTACACATTCGTATTTTCTAGGGAGAGTGCTAGAGGAACTGCGGCAAACAAACATGATATTTCAATTTGTGTGGATGGCATTTTATGCATTAGACTAACGAAAAGACTTTGTTTTCTCTAAAACCATTTTTACTGTAATTTTCTCAGTCCATTGCATGGGAATTCCCCACCACTTTGTTCAGATATGACTGCATGAAACCGGAAATATCCAGTTATGTTTTCGCTAACTCAATCACAGATATTGCCATAGATCCTCTATTTGTGTTTTCTGGATATTATCGATGGACTTTATGGTTTTTAAAGTTTTTTTTCAGGGAACATTTAATTTTTTACTGGGAAACTCTAATTGGTTCCACATGGAGACACTAGCTCTACATATTCGTATTTTCTAGGGAGAAAACTAGGGAGAAAACTAGAGGAACTGCGGCAAACAAACATGATATTTCTGCTTGTATAGATGACATATTATGCACTTTCCTAACGAAAAGACTTTGCTTTTCTCCAAAACCATTTTTACTGTGATTTTCTTGGTCCATTACATTCGAATTCCACACCACTTTGTCCGGATATGACTGGATGCAACCTTAAATATCAGGTTTTGTTTTGGCTAATTCAATCCCAGATACTGCCACAGTCCCTGTGTTTGTGTTTTCTGGATATTATCGAAGGACTTTATTGTTTTGAAAGTTTGTTTTTTTTTTATCAGAGAACATTTAATTTTGTACTGGGAAACTCTAATGGGTTCCACATGGAGACACCAGCTCTACACATTCCTATTTTCTAAGGAGAAAGCTAGGGGAACTGCGGCAAACAAACATGATATTTCTGTTTGTATACATGACATTTTGTGCACTTGCCTAACAAAAAGACTTTGCTTTTCTCCTAAACCATTTTTACTGTGATTTTCTTGGTCCATTGCATACAAATTCCACACTACTTTGTCCGGATATGACTAGATGAAACCAGAATATATATATATATATATATATATATATATATATATATATATATATATATTTTGGCTAACTCAATCCTAGATATTGCGACAGCCTCTCTGTTTGTTTTTTTTTTGGATATTATTGAAGGACTTTATTGTTTTGAATATTTTTATAAGGGAACATTTAATTTTGTGCTGGGAAACTCTAATTCGTTCCACATGGAGACACCAGCTCTAAACATTCGTATTTTCTAGCGAGAAATCCAGAGGAACTGCGGCAAACAAACATGATATTTCTGTTTGTATACATGATATTTTAGGCACTTACCTAACTAAAAGACTTTGCTTTTCTCCACAACCATTTTTACTGTGAGTTTGTCTGTCCATTGCATACGAATTACACACCATTTTGTCCGGATATGACTGGATGAAACTTGAAGTATCCGGTTTTGTTTTGGCTAACTGAATCCCAGTTATTGCCACAGCCCCTGTGTTTGTGTTTTCTGGATATTATCAATGGTCATTATTCTTATAAAAGTTTTTTTTTTTTACCAGGGAACATTTAATTTTCTACTGGGAAACACTCACTGGTTCCACATGGAGAAACGAGCTCTACACATTCGTATTCTCTAGTATTCTCTAGTAGAAAACTAGAGGAAATGCGGCAAGCAAACATGATATTTCTGTTTGTATACATGATATTTTAGGCATTTGCCTAACAAAAAGACGTTGCTTTTCTCCAAAACCATTTTTACTGTGATTTTCTTGGTCCATTGCATACGAATTCCACACCACTTTGCGCGGATATGACTGGATGAAACCAGAAATATCCGGTTATTTTTTTGGCTACCTCAATCCCAGATTGCCACAGCCCCTGTGTTTGTGCTTTCTGGATATTATCAATGGACTTTATTGTCTTGAATTTTTTTTAACAGGTAACATTTAGTTTTGTACGGGGAAACACTCACTGGTTCCACATGGAGAAACCAGCTCTACACATTCGTATTTTGTAGCGAGAAATCCAGAGGAACTGAGGCAAACAAACATGATATTTCTGTTTGTATACATGACATTTTATGCACTTGCCTAAAGAAAGGACTTTGCTTTTCTCCAAAACCATTTGTACTATGATTTGCTTGGTCTATTGCATACAAATTCCACACCACTTTGTCCGGATATGACTGCATGAAACCGGAAATATCTGGTTTTGTTTTGGCTAACTCGGTCCCAGATATTATCGAAGATTTTTATTGTTTTGAAAGTTTTTTTTTTTTAATCAGGGAACATTTTTTTGTACTGAGAAACACTCACTGCTTCCACATGGATGAAACAGCTCTACACATTCCTATTTTCAATGGAGAAAGCTAGAGTTACTGCGGGAAACAAAAACGATATTTCTATTTGTATATATGACATTTTAGGCACTTGCCTAACGAAAAAACTTCACTTTTCTCCAAAACCACTTTCACTGTAATTTTCTCAGTCCATGGCATAAGTACTCCACACTACTTTGTCCGGATATGACTGGATGAAACCGGAAATATCCGGTTTTCTTTTGGCTAACTCAATCCCAGATATTGCCACAGCCCCTGTGTTTGTGTTTTCTGGATATTATCAATGGACATTATTGTTTTGAAAGGAATATTTGTTCAGGAAACTCTAATTGGTTCCACATGGAGACACCAGCTCTACACATTCGTATTTTCTAGGAGAAAGCTAGAGGAACTGCTGCAAACAAACATGATATTTCAGTTTGTATACATGACATCTTATGCACTTGCATAACGAAAAGACTTTGCTTTTCTCCAAAACCATATTTACGGTGATTTTCGCAGTCCATTGCATACAAATTCCATGCCACTTTTTCCGGATATGGCTGGATGTAACTGGAAATATCCGGTTTTGTTTTGGCTAACTCAATCCCAGATATTGCCACAGCCCCTGTGTTTGTGTTTTCTGGATATTATATGGTCATTATTGTTTTGAACGTTTTTTTTTTAATCAGGGAGCATTTAATTTTGTACAGGGAAACAATCACTGGTTCCACATGCAGAAACCAGTTCTTCCTATTCGTGTATTCTAGGGAGAAAACTAGAGGAACTGCGGCAAACAAACATGATATTTCTGTTTGTATAGATGGCATTTTATGCACTTGCCTAAAGAAAAGACTTTGCTTTTCTCCAAAAACATTTTTACTGTGATTTTGTCTGTCCATTACATACGAATTCCACACCACTTTGTACGGATATGACGGATGACCAGAAATATCCGGTTGTGTTTTTACTAACTGAATCACAGATATTGCCCCAAATCCTCTGTTTGTATTTTCTGGATATCATCAATGGACTTTATTGTTTTGAAAGATTTTTTTTTCTATCAGGGAACATTTAGTTTTGTACTGGGAAACACTCACTGGGTCCACATGGATAGAACAGCTCTAAAATCTTTTATTTTCTAGGGAGAAAGCTAGAGGAACTGCGGCAAACAAACATGATATCTGTGTTTGTATACATGACATTTTATGCACTTGCCTAACTAAAAGAATTTGCCTTTCTCCAAAACCATTTTTACTGTGATTTTCTCAGTCTATTGAATACGAACGCAACACCACTTTGTCCGGATATGACCGGATGAAACCGGAAATATCCGGTTTTGTTTTGGTTTACTCAACCCCAGATGTTACCCCAGCATCTGCGTTTGTCATTTCTGGATATTATCAAAGGACTTATTGTTTTGAAATTTTTTTTTTCATTAGGGAACATTTAATTTTCTACTATGAAACTCTAATTGTTTCCACATGGAGTCACCAGCTCTATATATTTGTATTTTCTAGGGAGAAGTCTAGAGGAACTGAGGCAAAGAAACGTGATATTTCTCTTTGAATATATGACATTTTATGCACTTGCCTAACGAAAACACTTTGCTTTTCTCCAAAACCATTTTTACTGTGATTTTCTCGGTCCATTGCATACGAATTCCACATCACATTGTCCGGATAGGACTGGATGAAATCGGAAATATGCGGTTGTGCTTTGGCTAACTGTATCCCAGATATTGCGACAGCCTCTGTGTTTCTATTTTCTGGATATTATCGAAGTATTTTATTGTTTTGAATGTTTTTTGTCAGGGAATATTTAATTTTGTACTGGGAAACTATAATTGGTTCCACATGGAGATACCAGCTCTACACATTCGTATTTTCTAAATGAAATCTAGAGGAACTGCGGCGAACAAACGTGATATTTCGTTTGTATACATGACATTTTATGCACTTGCCTAACGAAAAGACTTTGCTTTTCTCCAAAACCATTTTAAGTTTATTTTTCTCAGTCCATTGCATATGAATTCCACACCACTTTTTCCGGAGATGACCTATGAAACCAGAAATATCTGGTTTTTTTTTTTTTTTTTTTGGGTAACTCAATCCCAGATATTGCCACAGCCCCTGTAATGGTGTTTTCTGGATATTAACAATGGACTTTATTGTTTTGAATTTTTTTTTATCAGGGAACATTTAATTTTGTGCTGGAAACACTCAGTAATTCCACTTGGAGATACCGGCTCTACACATTCGTATTTTCTAGCGAGAAATCTAGAGGAACTGCGGCAAACAAACATGATATTTCTGTTTGTATACATGACATTTTATGCACTTGCCTAACAAAATGGATTTCGTTTTCTCCAAAACCATTTTTATTGTGATTTTCTCAGTACATTGCATACGAATTGCACATCACTTTGTCAGGAAATGACTGGATGAAACCGGAAATATCCGTTTGTTTTTTTTTTTTTTTTTTGCTGACTCAATCCCAGATATTGCCCAGCCCCTGTGATTGTGTTTTCTGGCTATTATCGAAAGACATTATTGTTTGGAAATTTTTTTTATCAGGGAACATTTGATTTTGTACTGGGTTACTCTAATTGGTTCCACATGGAGAAACTAGCTCTATACATTCATATTTTCTGGGAGAAAGCTAGAGGAACTGCAGCAAACAAACATGATATTTCCGTTTGTATACATGACATTTATGCACTTGCCTAAGGAAAATACTTTGCTTTTCTCCAAAACCATTTTTACTGTGATTTTTTCTGTTCATTACATAGGAATTGCACACCACTTTGTCTGGATATGACTGGATGAAACCAGAAATATCCGGTTTTATTTTTGGCTAACTGAATCCTAGATATTGCCACAGACCCTGTGTTTGTGTTTTCTGGATATTATCGATGGAATTTGTTGTTTTGAAATTTTTTTTTAATTAGGGAACTTGTAATTTTGTACTGGGAAACTCAAATTGGTTCAACATGGAGACACCAGTTCTACACATTCGTATATTCTAGGTTAAAGCTAGAGGAACTGCGGCAAACAAACATGATATTTCTGTTTGCATAGATGGATTTTATGCACTTCCATAACGAAAAGACTGTGCTTTTCTCCAAAAACATTTTCACTGCAATTTTCGCAGTCCATTGCATACGAATTCCACACCACTTTTTGCAAATATGACTGGATGAAATCAGAAATATCTGATTTTTTTTTTGGCTAACTCAATCCCAGATAATGCCACAGCCTCTGTGTTTGTGTTTTCTGGATATTATCGAAGGACATTATTGTATTGAAAGTATTTTTTTTAATCAGGGAACATTTAATTTTGTACTGGGTAATTCTAATTGGTTTCACTTGGAGACACCAGCTATACACATTTGTATTTTCTGGTGAGAAATCTAAAGGAACTGTGGCAAATAATCATGATATTGCTGTTTGTATAGATGGCATTTTATGCACATGCCTAACGAAAAGACTTTGCTTTTCTCGAAAACTACTTTCACTGTAATTTTCTCTGTCAATTGCATACGAATTCCACAGCAATTTGTCCGGATATGACTGGACGATACCGGAAATATCAGGTTTTGTTTTGGCTAACTGAATCCCAGATATTGCGACAGCCTCTGTGTTTGTGTTTTCTGGATATTATCCAAGAATTTTATTGTTCTGATGTTTTTTGTCAGGGAACATTTAATTTTGTACTGGGAAACTCTATTTGGTTTCACATGGAGACACCAGCTATACACATTTGTATTCTTGGGGAGAAATCTAAATGAACTGCGGCAAAGAAACATATAATTTCTGTTTGTATACGTGACGTTTTATGCACTTGCCTAAGGAAAAGACTTTGCTTTTCTCCAAAACCACTTTCACTGTCATTTTCTCAGTCCATTGCATACGAATTCCACACCACTTTGTCCGGATATGACTGGATGAAACCGGAAATATGTGATTGTGTTTTGGCTAACTGAATCCCAGATATTGCCACAGCCCCTGTGTTTGTGTTTTCTGGATATTATCAATGGTCATTATTGTTTTGAACGCTTTTTTTAAATCAGGGAACATTTAATTTTGTACTGGGAAACAATCACTGGTTCCACATGCAGAAACCAGTTCTACCTATTCCTGTATTCTAGTGAGAAAACTAGAGGAACTGCAGCAAACAAACATGATATTTCTGTTTGTATAGATGGCATTTTATGTACTTCCCTAAAAAAAGACTTTGCTTTTCTCCAAAACCATTTTCACTGCAATTTTCGCAGTCCATTACATACGAATTCCACACAATTTTTCCGGATATGACTGGATGAAACCGGAAATATCCGGTTTTCTTTTGCCTAACTCGATCCGAGATATTGCCACAGCCCCTGTGTTTGTGTTTTCTCAATATTATCAATGGACATCATTGATTTGAAAGTTTCTTTTATCATGGAAGAATTAGTTTTTTACTGGGAAACACTCAGTAGTTCCACATGGAGAAACCCGCTCTACAGATTCGTATTTTCTAGCGAGAAAACTAGAGGAACTGCAGCAAACAATCATGATATTTCTGTTTGTATACATGACATTTTATGCACTTGCCTAACAAAAAGATTTTGCTTTTCTCCAAAACCATATTTACTGTGATTTTCTCGGTCCATTGCATACAAATTCCACACCATTTTCTTCGGATATGACTGGTTGAAAGCGGAAATATCCGGTTTTGTTTTGGCTAACTCAATTCCAGATATTGCCACAGACCCTGTGTTTGTATTTTCTGGATATTATAGAAGGAATTTACTTATTTGAAAATTTTTTTTCTTATCAGGCATCACTTAAATTTCTACTGGGAAACCCCAATTGGTTCCATATGGAGACACCAGCTCTACACATTCGTATTTTCTAGGGAGAAAACTAGAAGAACTGCGGCAAACAAACATGATATTTCTGTTTGTATACATGGCATTATATGCACTTGCCTAATGAAAAGACTTTCCTTTTCTCCAAAACCATTTTCACTGCAATTTTCAAGGTCCATTGCCTACAGAGTCCACACCACTTTTTATGGATATGACTGGATAAAACCGGAAATATGCGGTTATGTTTCGGCTAACTCAATCCCAGATACTGCCACAGCCCCTGTGTTTGTGTTTTCTGGATATTATAAATGGAAATTATTGTTTTGAAAGTTTTTTTTTTTTTTTTTTAATCAGGGAACATTTAATTTTGTACTTGGAAACTCTAATTGGCTCCACATGGAGACACCAGCTCTACACATTCGTATTTTCTAGGAGAAAGCTAGAGGAACTGCGGGAAACAATCATGATATTTCTGTTTTTATAGATGGTATTTTATGCACTCGCCTATCGAAAAGACTCTGCTTTTCTTCAAAACCATATTTACTCTAATTTTGTTTGTCCATTGCATGCAAATTCCACATTACTTTGTCCGGATATGACTGGATGCAACCGGAAATATCCGGTTTTCTTTTGGCTTACTCAATCCCAGATATTGCCACAGCCCCTGTGTTTGTGATTTCTGGATATTATCGATGGAATCTATTGTTTTGAAAGATTTTTTTTCCTATCAGGGAACATTTAATTTAATCCACATGGAGACACCAGCTCTACACATTCGTATTTTCTGGGGAGAAATCTAAAGAAATTTCGGCAAACAATCATGGTATTTCTGTTTGTATAGCTGGCAGTTTATCCACATACCTAACCAAAAGACTTTGCTTTTCTTCAAAACCATTTTCACTGAAATTTTCTCGGTCCATTGCATATGAATTCCACACCACTTTGTCCGGATATGACTGGATGAAACCAGAAATATCCGGTTTTTTTTGGCTAACTGTATCCTAGATATTGCGACAGACTCTGTGTTTCTGTTTTCTGGATATTATCGAAGGACTTTATTGTTTTGAATATTTATTATCATGGAACATTTAATTTTGTACTGGGAAACATCAATTGGTTCCACATGGAGACACCAGCTCTACACATTTGTTTTCTAGGGAGAAAGCTAGAGGAACTGCAGCAAACAAACATGATATTTCTGTTTGTATACATGATATTTTACGCACTTGCCTAACGAAAAGACTTTGCTTTAATCCAAAATCATTTTTACTGTGATATTCTCGCTGCATTGCATACGAATTCCACACCACTTTGTCCGGATATGACTGGATGAAACCGGAAATATCTGGTTTTGTTTTGGCTAACTCAATCCCAGATATTGCCACAGATCCTTTGTTTGTGTATTCTGGATATTATAAATAGAGTTTATGGTTTTTAAAGTTTTTTGTTATCAGTGAACTTTTATTTTGTACTGGGGAACTCTAATTGGTTCCACATGGAGACACCAGCTCTACACATTCCTATTTTCTAGGGAGAAAGCTAGAGGAACTGCGGCAAACAATCATGATATTTCTCTTCGTATAGATGGCATTTTATGCACTTGCCTAACGAAAAGACGTTGCTGTTCTCCAAAACCGTTTTTACTGTGATTTTCTCGGTACATTGCATAGGAATTCCACACCACTTTGCCCAGATATGGCTGGATGAAACCGGAAATATCCGGTTTTTTTTGGCTAACTCAATCCCAGATATTGCGACACCCTCTGTGTTTGCTTTTCCTGGATATTACCCAAGGACTTATTGTTTTGAAAGTGTTGTTTTTTTTTTTTTTTATATATAGGAACATTATCTTTGTTCTGGGAAACTCTAATTGGTTCCACATAGAGACACCTGCTCTACACATAAGTATTTCCTGGGGAGATATCTAAAAGAACTGCGGCAAACAATCATGATATTTCTGTTTGTATAGATGGCATTTTATGCACTTGCCTAAGGAAAAGACTTTGCATTTCTCCAAAACCATTTTCACTGCAATTTTCTCCGTCCATTGCATATGAATTCCACACCTCTTGTACCGGATATGACTGTTTGAACCCGAAAATATCCGGTTTTTTTTTGGCTAACTCAATCCCAGATATTGCCACAGCCACTCTGTTCGTGTTTTCTGGATATTATCAACGGACAATATTGTTTTGAAAGTTTTTTTTTATTATTATCAAGGAAAATTTAATTTTGTACTGGGAAACACTCACTGGTTCCACATGGAGAAACCAGCTCTACACATTAGTATTTTCTAGCGAGATAGCTAGAGAAGTGCGGAAAACAAACAGGATATTGCTGTTTGTATACATTACATTTTATGCACTTGCCTAATGAAAAGGCTTTGCTTTTCTCCGAAACCATTTTCACCGTGATTTTGTCTGTCTATTGCATACGAATTGAGGACCACTTTGTACGGATATGACTGGATGAAACCGGAAATATCCGGTTTTTTTTTTGGCTAACTCAATCCAAGATATTGCCGCAGCCTCTGTGTTCGTGTTTTCTGGATATTATCAATGGACAATATTGTTTTGAAAGTTTTTTTTTTATTATTATCAGGGAACATTTAATTTTGTACTGGGAAACACTCACTGGTTCCACATGGAGAAACCAGCTCTACACATTAGTATTTTCTAGCGAGATAGCTGGAGGAACTGCGGCAAACAAACATGATATGTCTGTTTGTATACATGACATTTTATGCACTTGCCTAATGAAAAGACTTTGCTTTTCTCCAAAAACTTTTTCACTGCAATTTTCTCAGTCCATTGCATACGAATTACAACACTTTTTCCGGATATGACTGTATGAAACCAGAAATATCCGCTTGTGTTTTAGCTAACTCAATCCCAGATATTGCCACAGCCACTGTGTTTGTGTTTTGTGGATATTATCAATGGATATTATTGTTTACAAAGTTTTTTTATCAGGAAATATTTAATTTTGTAGTGGTAAACACTAAGTGGTTATACATGGAGAAACCAGTTCTACAGATTCGTATATTCTGGGGAGAAATCTAAAGGAACTGTGGCAAACAATCATGATATTTCTGTTTGTATACATGATATTTTATGCACTTGCCTAACGAAAACACTTTGCTTTTCTCCAGAACCATTTTTACTGTGATTTTCTCGGTCCATTGCATAGGAATGCCATACCACTTTGTCCGGATATGACTCGATGAAACCGGAAATATCCGGTTTTGTTTTGGCTAACTTCATCCCAGATATTCCCACAGCTCCCGTGTTTGTGATTTCTGGATATTATCAATGGACATTATTGTTTTCAAAGTTTCTTTTTTTTTTAATCAGGGAACATTCAATTTTGTACTGGGAAACATTCATTGGTTCTACAGGAGAAACCAGCTCTATATATTCGTATTTTCTAGTGAGAAATCTAGAGGAACTGCGGCAAACAAACATCATATTTCTGTTTGTATACATGACATTTTATGCACTTGCCTAACGAAATGACTTTGCTTTTCTCCAAAACCATTTTTGCTGTGATTTTCTCGGTCCATTGCATACGAATGCCACACCACTTTGTCCGGATATGACTGGATGAAACTGGAAATATCCGGTTTTGTTTTGGCTAACTCAATCCCAGATATTGCCACAGCCCCTGTGTTTGTGTTTTCTGGATATTATCAATGAACATTATTGTTTTGAAAGTTTCTTTTTTTAAACAGGGCACATTTAATTTTGTACTCTTAAACACTCAGTGGTTCCAAATGGAGAAAGCCACTCTACACATTCGTATTTTGTATGGAGAAATCTCGAGGAACTGTGGCAAACAAACATGATATTTCTGTTTGTATAGTTTGCATTTTATGCACTTGCCTAACGAAAAGACTTTGCTTTTCTCCAAAACCATTTATACTGTGATTTTCTCGGTCCATTGCATAGAAATTCCACACCACTTTGTACGGATATGACCAGATGAAACCGTAAATATCCTGTTGTTTTTGGCTAACTCAATCCCAGGCATTGCAACAACCACTGTGTTTGTGTTTTCTGGATATTATCGAAGGACTTTATTGTTTTGAATGTTTTTTATCAGGGAACATTTAATTTTGTACTGGGAAACTCTAATTGGTTCCATGTGGAGACACCAGCTCTACACATTCCTATTTTCTAGGGAGAAAGCTAGAGTAACTGTGGCAAACAATCATATATCTGTTTGTATAGATGGCATTTTATGCACTTGCCTAACGAAAAGACTTTGCTGTTCTCCAAAACTGTTTTTACTGTGATTTTTTCGGTCCATTTCATAGGATTTCCACACCACTTTGTCTGGATATGGCTGGATGAAACCGGAAATATCCGTTTTTTTTTTGGCTAACTCAATCCCAGATATTGCGTCAGCCTCTGTGTTTGTTTTTCCTGGATATTACGGAAGGACTTTATTGTTTTGAAAGTTTTTTTTTTTTTTAATAAAGTAACATTTAACTTTGTACTGGGAAACTCTAATTGGTTCCACATGGAGACACCAGCTCTACACATAAGTATTTTCTGGGGAGATATCAAAAAAACTGGGACAAACAATCATGATATTTCTGTTTGTATAGATGGCATTTTATGCACTTGCCTAAGGAAAAGACTTTGTTTTTCTCCAAAACCATTTTTTCTGTGATTTTCTCAGTCAATTGCATATGAATTCCACACGACTTTTTCTGGATATGACTGGTTGAAACCGGAAATATCCCGTTGTGTTTTGGCTAACTGAATCACAGATATTGCCACAGATACTCTGTTTGTGTTTTCTGGATATCATCAGTGGACTTTATTGATTTGAAAGATTTTTTTTAATCAGGGAACATTTAGTTTTGTATTGGGAAACTCTATTTGGTTCCACATGGAGACACCAGCTCTACACATTCATATTTTCTTGCGAGAAAGCTAGAGGAACTTCGGCAAACAAACAGGATATTTCCATTTGTATACATGATATTTTATGCACTTGCCTAATGCAAAGACTTTGCTTTTCTCCAAAACCATTTTTACTGTGATTTTCTCGGTCCACTGCATACGAATTCCACACCACTTAGTCCGGATATGACTGTATGAAACAGGAAATATGCGGTTGTGTTTTGGCTATTTCAATCTCAGATATTGCAACAGCCTCTATGTTTGTGTTTTTTGTATATTATCGAATGACTTCATTGTTTTGAAATGCTTTTTATTAGGGAACATTTAATTTTGTACTGGGAAACACTCACTGATTCCACATGGAGACACCAGCTCTACACATTCGTATTTTCTAGGAGAAAGCTAGAGGAACTGCGGAAAACAAACATGATATTTCTGTTTGTCTAGATGGCATTTTATGCACTCGCCTAACGAAAAGAGTTTGCTTTTCTCAAACACAATTTTCACTGTAATATTATCAGTCCATTGCATTTGAATTTCACACCACTTTGTCCGGATATGACTGGATGAAACAGGAAATATCCGGTTTTGTTTTGGCTAACTGAATCCCAGTTATTGAGAGAGCTTCTGGTGTGTTTTCTGGATATTATCGATGGACTTTATTGTTTTGAAAGATTTTTTTTATCAGGGAACATTTAATTTAGTACTGGGAAACACTCACTGGTTCCCCATGGAGAACCAACTCTACACATTCATATTTTCTAGGAGAAGCTAGAGGATCTGCGGCAACCAAAATTATGTTTTTGTGTGTATACATGACATTTTATGCACTTAACTAACGAAAAGACTTTGTTTTTCTCAAAACCATTTTCACTGTAATTTTCTCAGTCTATTACATACGAATTAAACACCACTTTGTCTAGATATGACAGGATGACACCGGAAATATTTGGTTGTTTTTGGCTAAGTGAACCCCAGATATTGCGACAGCCTCTGTGTTTGTTTTTTCTGGATATTATCGAAGGAATTTATTGCTTTGAAATTTTTTGTTATCAGGGAACATTTATTTTTGTCTGGGAAAATCTAATTGGTTCCACCTGGAGACACCAGCTCTACAAATTCATATTTTCTAGGGAGAAAGCTAGAGGAACTGTGGCAAACAACATGATATTTCTGTTTGTTTACACGACATTTTATGCACTTGCCTAACGAAAAGACTTTGTTTTAACCAAAACCATGTTTACTGTTATTTTCTCGTTCCATTGCATACGAATTTCAGACCACTTTGTCTGGATATGACTGGATGAAACCAGAAATATCCGGTTTTTTTTTTTTTTGGCTAACTCAATCCCAGATATTGCCACAGATATGTGTTTGTTTTTTCTGGATATTATCAATAGACTTTATCGTTTTGAAAGTTTTTTTTTTTTATCAGTGAACAATTAATTTTGTTCTGGGAAACTCTAATTGGCTCCACATGGAGACACAGGCTCTGAAACTTCTTATTTTCTAGGAAGAATTCTAGAGGAACTGCGGCAAACAAACATGATATTTCTGTTTGTATAGATGACATTTTATGCACTTCCCTATTGAAGAGACTTTGCTTTTCTCAAAAGTCATTTTCACTGTAATTTTCTCCGTCCATTACATACGAATTCCACACCACTTTGTCCGGATATGAGTGCATGAAACCAGAAATATGCGGTTGTGTTTTGGCTAACTCAATCCCAGATATTGCCACAGATCCTTTCTTTGTGTTTTCTGGATATTATCGAAGGACTTTATTGTTTTGAAAGTTTTTTTTTTTTTTATCAGGGAACATTTAATTTTTTACTGGGAAACTCTAATTTGTTCCACATGGAGACACAAGCTCTACACATGCGTATTTTCTAGGAGAAAGCTAGAGGAACTGTGGCAAACAAACATGATATTTCTGTTTGTATACATGACATTTTTGTACTTGCCTAACGAAAAGACTTTGCTTTTCTCCAAAACCATTTTTACTGTCATTTTGTCTGTTCATTGTGTACGAATTCCCCAAAACTTTGTCCGGATATGAGTGGATGAAACTGGAAATATCCGGTTCTGTTTTGGCTAACTGAAACCCAGATATTGCTGCAGACCCTGTGTTTGTGTTTTCTGGATATTATCAATGGACTTTATTATTTTGAAAGTTTTTTTTTATCAGGGAACATTTAATTTTGGACTGGGAAACACTCACTGGTTCCCCATGGAGACACCAGCTCTACACATTCGTATTTTCCAGCGAGAAAGCTAGAAGAGCTGCGGAAAACAAACGTGATATTTCTGTTTGTATACATGATATTTTATGCACTTGCCTAACGAAAAGACTTTGCTTTTCTCCAAAACCATTTTTACTCTGATTTTGTCTGTCCATTGCATACGAATTCCACACCACTTTGTCCGGATATGACTGGATGAAGCCCGAAATATCCGGTTTTCTTTTGGCTAACTCAATCCCAGATATTGCCACAGATACTCTGTTTGTGTTTTCTGGATATCATCAGTGGACTTTATTGATTTGAAAGATTTTTTTTATCAGGGAACATTTAGTTTTGTATTGGGAAACTCTAATTGGTTCCACATGGAGACACCAGCTCTACACATTCATATTTTCTAGGAGAAAGCTAGAGGAACTTCGGGAAACAAACAGGATATTTCCATTTGTATACATGATATTTTATGCACTTGCCTAATGCAAAGACTTTGCTTTTCTCCAAAACCATTTGACTGTGATTTTCTCGGTCCACTGCATACGAATTCCACACCACTTAGTCCGGATATGACTGTATGAAACAGGAAATATGCGGTTGTGTTTTGGCTATTTCAATCTCAGATATTGCAACAACCTCTATGTTTGTGTTTTTTGTATATTATCGAATGACTTCATTGTTTTGAAATGCTTTTTATTAGGGAACATTTAATTTTGTCCTGGGAAACACTCACTGATTCCACATGGAGACACCAGCTCTACACATTCGTATTTTCTAGGAGAAAGCTAGAGGAACTGCGGAAAACAAACATGATATTTCTGTTTGTCTAGATGGCATTTTATGCACTCGCCTAACGAAAAGAGTTTGCTTTTCTCAAACACAATTTTCACTGTAATATTATCAGTCCATTGCATTTGAATTTCACACCACTTTGTCCGGATATGAATGGATGAAACCGGAAATATCTGGTTTTGTTTTGGCTAACTGAATCCCAGTTATTGAGAGAGCTTCTGGTGTGTTTTCTGGATATTCTCGATGGACTTTATTGTTTTGAAAGATTTTTTTTATCAGGGAACATTTAATTTAGTACTGGGAAACACTCACTGGTTCCACATGGAGACACCAGCTCTACACATTCGTATTTTCTAAGCGAGAAACTAGAGGAACTGTGGCAAACAAACATGATATTTCTGTTTGTATACATGACATTTTATGCACTTGTCCAACGAAAAGACTTTGCTTTTCTCCAAAACCATTTTTACTATGATTTGCGTGGTCTATTGCATACAAATTCCACACCACTTTGTCCGGATATGACTGCATGAAACCGGAAATATCCGGTTTTGTTTTGGCTAACTCAATCCCAGATATTGCCACAGCCCCTGTGTTTGTGTTTTCTGGATATTATCAAAGGACTTTATTGTTTTGAAACTTTTTTTTTTAATCAGGGAACATTTAATTTTGTACTGGGAAACACTCAGTGATTCCACATGGAGAAACAGCTCTAAACATTTTTATTTTCTACGGAGAATGCTAGAGGAACTGCAGCAAACAAACATGATATTTCTGTTTGTATACATGACATTTTATGCGCCTGCCTAATGAAATGACTTTGCTTTTCTCCAAAACCATTTTCACTGTAATTCTCTCAGTCCATTGCATACGAATTCCACAGCACTTTGTCTAGATATGACAGGATGACACCGGAAATATTTGGTTGTTTTTGGCTAAGTGAACCCCAGATATTGCGACAGCCTCTGTGTTTGTTTTTTCTGGATATTATCGAAGGAATTTATTGCTTTGAAATTTTTTGTTATCAGGGAACATTTATTTTTGTCTGGGAAAATCTAATTGGTTCCACCTGGAGACACCAGCTCTACAAATTCGTATTTTCTAGGGAGAAAGCTAGAGGAACTGTGGCAAACAACATGATATTTCTGTTTGTATACACGACATTTTATGCACTTGCCTAACGAAAAGACTTTGTTTTAACCAAAACCATGTTTACTGTTATTTTCTCGTTCCATTGCATACGAATTTCAGACCACTTTGTCTGGATATGACTGGATGAAACCAGAAATATCCGTTTTTTTTTTTTTTTGGCTAACTCAATCCCAGATATTGCCACAGATATGTGTTTGTTTTTTCTGGATATTATCAATAGACTTTATCGTTTTGAAAGTTTTTTTTTTTTTATCAGTGAACAATTAATTTTGTTCTGGGAAACTCTAATTGGCTCCACATGGAGACAACAGCTCTACAAATTCGTATTTTCTAGGAGAAATCTAGAGGAACCGCGGAAAACAAACATGATATTTCTGTTTCTATACATGACATTTTATGCACTTACCTAACGAAAAGACTTTGCTTTTCTCCAAAACCATTTTTACTGTAATTTTGTCTGTCCATTGCATAGGAATTCCATTCCACTTTGTACAGATATGACCGGATGAAACCGTAAATATGCGCTTGTGTTTTTGCTAACTGAATCCCAGGTATTGTGAAAGCCTCTGTGTTTGTGTTTTCTGGATATGATCAAAGGACTTTATTGTTTTGAATGTTTTTTATCAGTGAACATTTAATTTTGTACTGGGAAACACTCACTGGTTCCACATGGAGACAACAGCTCTACAAATTCGTATTTTCTAGGAGAAATCTAGAGGAACCGCGGAAAACAAACATGATATTTCTGTTTGTATAGATGGCATTTTATGCACTTCCCTATTGAAGAGACTTTGCTTTTCTCAAAAGTCATTTTCACTGTAATTTTCTCAGTCCATTACATACGAATTCCACACCACATTGTCTGGATATGAGTGCATGAAACCAGAAATATGCGGTTGTGTTTTGGCTAACTCAATCCCAGATATTGCCACAGATCCTTTCTTTGTGTTTTCTGGATATTATCGAAGGACTTTATTGTTTTGAAAGTATTTTTTTATCAGTGAACATTTAATTTTGTACTGGGAAACACTCAGTGGTTCCCCATGGAGACACCAGCTCTACACATTCGTATTTTCTAGCAAGAAAGCTAGAAGAGCTGCGGAAAACAAACGTGATATTTCTCTTTGTATACATGATATTTTATGCACTTGCCTAAAGAAAGGACTTTGCTTTTCTCCAAAACCATTTTTACTCTGATTTTGTCTGTCCATTGCATACGAATTCCACACCACTTTGTCCGGATATGACTGGATGAAGCCCGAAATATCCGGTTTTGTTTTGGCTAACTCAATCCCAGATATTAGAACAGATACTCTGTTTGTGTTTTCTTGCTATTATCAATGGACTTTATTGTTTTGAAAGTTTTTTTTTTTTATCAGGGAACATTTAATTTTGGACTGGGAAACTCTAATTTGTTCCACATGGAGACACCAGCTCTACACATGCGTATTTTCCACGAGAAAGCTAGGAACTGTGCAAACAAACATGATATTTCTGTTTGTATACATGACATTGTTTGTACTTGCCTAACGAAAAGACTTTGCTTTTCTCCAAAACCATTTTTACTCTCATTTTGTCTGTTCATTGTGTACGAATTCCCCAACACTTTGTCCTGATATGAGTGGATGAAACTGGAAATATCTGGTTCTGTTTTGGCTAACTGACCTAGATATTGCCGCAAACCCTGTGTTTGTGTTTTCTGGATATTATCAATGGACTTTATTATTTTGAAAGTTTTTTTTTATCAGGGAACATTTAATTTTGGACTGGGAAACTCTAATTTGTTCCACATGAAGACACCAGCTCTACACATGCGTATTTTCTAGGAGAAAGCTAGAGGAACTGTGGCAAACAAACACGATATTTCTGTTTGTATACATGACATTTTGTGTACTTGCCTAACGAAAAGACTTTGCTTTTCTCCAAAACCATTTTTACTGTGATTTTGTCTGTCCATTGCGTACGAATTCCCCAACAATTTGTCCGGATATGAGTGGATGAAACTGGAAATATCCGGTTCTGTTTTGGCTAACTGAAACCCAGATATTGCCGCAGACCCTGTGTTTGTGTTTTCTGGATATTATCAATGGTCATTATTGTTTGGAACGTTTTTTTATTTATTACTGAACATTTAATTTTCTACTGGGAAAAACTCACTGGTTCCCACTGAGACACCGGCTCTACACATTCGAGTTTTGTAGCGAGATAGCTATAGAACTGCAGCAAGCAAACATGATATTTCTATTTGTATTCATTACATTTTATGCACTTGCCTAACGAAAAGACTTTGCTTTTCTCCAAAACCATTTCTGCTGTGATTTTCTCGGTGCATTGCATACGAATGCCACACCACTTTGTCCGGATATGACTGGATGTAACCGGAAATATGCGGTTGTGTTTTGGCTAACTGAATCCCAGATATTGCCACAGCCCCTGTGTTTGTGTTTTCTGGATATTATCCAAGGACTTTATTGTTTTTAAATTTTTTTTTTATCAGTGAACATTTAATTTTGTGCTGGGAAACACTCACCGGTTCCACATGGAGATACCAGCTCTACACATTCATATGTTCTAGGGAGAAAGCTAGAGGAACTGTGGCAAACAAACATGATATTTCTGCTTGTATAGATGACATATTATGCACTTGCCTAACGAAAAGACTTTGCTTTTCTCCAAAACATTTATATTGTGATTTTCTGGGTCCATTGCGTACGAATTCCACACCACTTTGTCCAGATATGAATGGATGATAACGGAAATATATGGTTGTGTTTTGGTAAACTGATATCCAGATATTGCGACAGCCACTATGTTTGCGTTTTGTGGACATTATCAAAGGATTTTATTGTTTTGAAAGATTTTTTTTTATCAGGGAAGATTGATTTTTGTACTGGGAAACTAATTGGTTCTACAAGGAGACACCAGCTCTACACATTCGTATTTTCTAGGGAGAGAGCTAGAGGAACTGCGGCAAACATGCATGATATTTCTGATTGTGTAGATGGAAGTTTATGCATTTGCCTAACGAAAAGACTTTGCTTTCATCCAAAACCTTTTTTACTGTGATTTTCTCAGTCCATTACATACGAATTCCACACCACTTTGTCCGGATATGACTGGATGAAACCGGAAATATCCGGTTGTGTTTTGGCTAACTGAATCCCAGATATTGCCGCAGCCTCTGTGTTTGTGATTTCTGGATATTATCGATGGACTATATTGTTTTTAATGTTTTTTAATCAGGGAACATTTAATTTTGTACTGGGAAACTCTCATTCGTATACATGGAGACACCAGCTCTACACATTCACATTTTCTATCGAGAAAGCTAGAGGAACGGCGGCAAGCAAACATGATATTTCTGTTGGTATACATGGCATTTTATGCAGCTGCGTAACGAAAACACTTTGCTTTTCTCCAAAACCATATTTACTGGGAATTTCACAGTCCATTTCATACAAATTCCACACCACTTTGTCCGGATATGACTGGATGAAAGGGGAAATACCCGGTTTTGTTTTGGCTAACTCATTCCCAGATATTGCGACAGCCTCTGTGTTTGTTTTTCCTGGATATTACCGAAGGACATTATTGTTTTGAAAGATTTTTTTAAATCAAGGAATATTTAACTTTGTTCTCGGAAACGCTAATTGGTTCCACATGGAGACACCAGCTCTACACATTCATATTTTCTAGGAGAAAGCATAACAAAAGGACTTTGTTTTTCTCCAAAACCATTTTTACAGTGCTTTTCTCGGACCATTGCATACGGATTCCACACCCAGTTTGTCCCGATATAACTGGATGAAACCGGAAATATCCGGTTTTGTTTGGCTAACGCAATCCCGGATTACCACAGCCCCTATGTTTGTGTTTTCTGGATATTATCAATTGGAATTATTGTTTTGAAAGTTTTCTTTATCAGGGAACATTTAATTATGTACTGGGAAACACTCAGTGGTTCCACATGGAGACACCAGCTCTAAACATTCGTATTTTCTAGGGAGAAAGCTAGAGGAACTGCTCCAAACAAACATGATATTTCTGTTTGTATAGATGGCATTTTATGCACTTGCCTAATGAAAAGACTTTGCTTTTCTCCAAAACCATTTTTACTGTGATTTTCTCCGACCATTGCATACGAATTCCACACCACTTTTTCCGGATATGACTGGATGAAACCGTAAATATCCGGTTTTGTTTTTGCTAATTCAATCCCAGATATTGCCACAGCCCCTTTGTTTGTTTTTTCTGGATATTATCGAAGGAATTTATAGTTTTGAAAGTTTTTTTTTTTTTTTTATCAGGGAACATTTACTTTTGCACTGGGAAACTCTACATGGTTCCACATAGAGACACCAGCTTATAATTCGTATTTTCTAGGAGAAAACTAGAGGAACTGCGGCAAACAAACATGATATTTCTGTTTGTATAGATGGCATTTTATGCACTTGCGTAATGTAAAGACTTTGCTTTTCTCCAAAACCATTTTTACTGTGATTTTCTCGGTCCATTGCATAGGAATTCCACACCACTTTGTCAGGATATGAGTGGATGAAACCAGAAATATGCTGTTGTGTTTTGCCTAACTCAATCCCAGGTTAGGCGTGGTAAATCTCTCTCTCTTTCTTTCTTTCTCTTTTTGATTCAAAAGGGAAGTAATTCTGCACAGCTCGCGTCCCAGCGCTCGTGGGTTGAGTCTGCTGCTGGTGTCCCGAACTTGGGCTTCCACGCTCTCCACGCAGGTCCACTGTGAATCACTAGTTCCGGAAGAGTTTCCGCTGCTGTTTTTTCCCCTACTCTTCCTTGACCCTGCAGTATCTGCACTGTTATTAAACTGTGTGTCTTGCTGAACTATCAATGTGCTCCCTTCCTATTCCGCCATCTTGCCGCTCCCCAGAACATTTAATTTAATACTGGGAAACACTCACTGGTTCCACATGCAGAAACCAGCTCTACACATTCGTATTTTCTAGGAGAAAGCTAGAGGAACTGTGGCAAACAATCATGATATTTCTGTTTGTATAGATGATATTTTATGCACCTGCCTAACGAAAAGACTTGGCTTTTCTCCAAAACCATTTTCAATCTCTTTTCTCAGTCCTTTACATACAAATTCCAAACAACTTTGTCCAGATATGAGTGGAAGAAACGGGACATATACGGTTTTGTTTTTGCTAACTCAATCCCAGATATTGCCGCAGCCCCTGTGTTTGTGTTTTCTGGATATTATCGATGGAATTTATTGATTTGAAAATTTTTTATCAGGGAACATTTAATTTTGTACTGGGAAACTCCCAATTGCTTCCACATGGAGAAACCAGCTCTACACATTCGTATTTTCTGGTGAGAAAGTTAGAGGATCTGCGGCAAACAAACATGATACTACTGTTTGTATACATGACATTTTTTTTTTGACAGGCAGAGTGGACAGTGAGAGAGAGACAGAGAGAAAGGTCTTCCTTTTGCCGTTGGTTCACCCTCCAATGGCCGGCGCGGTAGCGCGCTGCGGCCGGCGCACCGCGCTGTTCCGATGGCAGGAGCCAGGTGCTTCTCCTGGTCTCCCATGGGGTGCAGGGCCCAAGGACTTGGGCCATCCTCCACTGCACTCACTGGCCACAGCAGAGAGCTGGCCTGGAAGAGGGGCAACCGGGACAGGATCGGTGCCCCGAACGGGATTAGAACCCGGTGTGCCGGCGCTGCAAGGCGGAGGATTAGCCTGTTGAGCCACGGCGCCGGCCTGTATACATGACATTTTATGCACTTGCCTAATGAAAATATTTTGCTTTTCTCAAAACCATTTTTACTGTGATTTTCTCGGTCCATTGCATATGAATTCCACAACACTTTGTCGGGATATGACTTCTTTGAAGCGAGAAATATGCGATTGTGTTTTGGCTTCCTGAATCCCAGATATTGCGGCAGCATCCGTGTTTGTGTTTTCTTGATATTATCGAAGAAGTTTATTGTTTTGAATGTTTTTTTTGTCAGGGAACATTTAATTTTGTACTAGGAAATTCTAATTGGTTCCACACGGAGACACCAGCTCTACACATTCGTATTTTCTAGGAGAAAGCTAGAGGAACTGCGGCAAACAAACATGATATTTCTGTTTGTATACATGACATTTTATGCACTTGTCTAACGAAAAGACTTTGCTTTTCTCCAAAACATTTATATTGTGATTTTCTGGGTCCATTGCGTACGAATTCCACACCACTTTGTCCAGATATGAATGGATGAAAATGGAAATATATGGTTGTGTTTTGGTAAACTGATATCCAGATATTGCGACAGCCACTATGTTTGCGTTTCGTGGACATTATCAAAGGATTTTATTGTTTTGAAAGATTTTTTTTATCAGGGAAGATTGATTTTTGTACTGGGAAACTAATTGGTTCTACATGGAGACACCAGCTCTACACATTCGTATTTTCTAGGGAGAGAGCTAGAGGAACTGCGGCAAACATGCATGATATTTCTGATTGTGTAGATGGAAGTTTATGCATTTGCCTAACGAAAAGACTTTGCTTTCATCCAAAACCTTTTTTACTGTGATTTTCTCAGTCCATTACATACGAATTCCACACCACTTTGTCCGGATATGACTGGATGAAACCGGAAATATCCGGTTGTGTTTTGGCTAACTGAATCCCAGATATTGCCACAGCCTCTGTGTTTGTGTTTTCTGGATATTATCAATGGACTTTATTATTTTGAAAGTTTTTTTTTTATCAGGGAACATTTAATTTTGGACTGGGAAACTCTAATTTGTTCCACATGAAGACACCAGCTCTACACATGTGTATTTTCTAGGAGAAAGCTAGAGGAACTGTGGCAAACAAACATGATATTTCTGTTTGTATACATGACATTTTGTGTACTTGCCTAACGAAAAGACTTTGCTTTTCTCCAAAACCATTTTTACTGTGATTTTGTCTGTCCATTGCGTACGAATTCCCCAACACTTTGTCCGGATATGAGTGGATGAAACTGGAAATATCCGGTTCTGTTTTGGCTAACTGAAACCCAGATATTGCCGCAAACCCTGTGTTTGTGTTTTCTGGATATTATCAATGGACTTTATTATTTTGAAAGTTTTTTTTTTATCACTGAACATTTAATTTTGTACTGGGAAACTCTAATTTGTTCCACATGAAGACACCAGCTCTACACATGCGTATTTTCTAGGAGAAAGCTAGAGGAACTGTGGCAAACAAACACGATATTTCTGTTTGTATACATGACATTTTGTGTACTTGCCTAACGAAAAGACTTTGCTTTTCTCCAAAACCATTTTTACTGTGATTTTGTCTGTCCATTGCGTACGAATTCCCCAACAATTTGTCCGGATATGAGTGGATGAAACTGGAAATATCCGGTTCTGTTTTGGCTAACTGAAACCCAGATATTGCCGCAGACCCTGTGTTTGTGTTTTCTGGATATTATCAATGGTCATTATTGTTTGGAACGTTTTTTTATTTATTACTGAACATTTAATTTTCTACTGGGAAAAACTCACTGGTTCCCACTGAGACACCGGCTCTACACATTCGAGTTTTGTAGCGAGATAGCTATAGAACTGCAGCAAGCAAACATGATATTTCTATTTGTATTCATTACATTTTATGCACTTGCCTAACGAAAAGACTTTGCTTTTCTCCAAAACCATTTCTGCTGTGATTTTCTCGGTGCATTGCATACGAATGCCACACCACTTTGTCCGGATATGACTGGATGTAACCGGAAATATGCGGTTGTGTTTTGGCTAACTGAATCCCAGATATTGCCACAGCCCCTGTGTTTGTGTTTTCTGGATATTATCCAAGGACTTTATTGTTTTTAAATTTTTTTTTATCAGTGAACATTTAATTTTGTGCTGGGAAACACTCACCGGTTCCACATGGAGATACCAGCTCTACACATTCATATGTTCTAGGGAGAAAGCTAGAGGAACTGTGGCAAACAAACATGATATTTCTGCTTGTATAGATGACATATTATGCACTTGCCTAACGAAAAGACTTTGCTTTTCTCCAAAACATTTATATTGTGATTTTCTGGGTCCATTGCGTACGAATTCCACACCACTTTGTCCAGATATGAATGGATGATAACGGAAATATATGGTTGTGTTTTGGTAAACTGATATCCAGATATTGCGACAGCCACTATGTTTGCGTTTTGTGGACATTATCAAAGGATTTTATTGTTTTGAAAGATTTTTTTTTATCAGGGAAGATTGATTTTTGTACTGGGAAACTAATTGGTTCTACAAGGAGACACCAGCTCTACACATTCGTATTTTCTAGGGAGAGAGCTAGAGGAACTGCGGCAAACATGCATGATATTTCTGATTGTGTAGATGGAAGTTTATGCATTTGCCTAACGAAAAGACTTTGCTTTCATCCAAAACCTTTTTTACTGTGATTTTCTCAGTCCATTACATACGAATTCCACACCACTTTGTCCGGATATGACTGGATGAAACCGGAAATATCCGGTTGTGTTTTGGCTAACTGAATCCCAGATATTGCCGCAGCCTCTGTGTTTGTGATTTCTGGATATTATCGATGGACTATATTGTTTTTAATGTTTTTTAATCAGGGAACATTTAATTTTGTACTGGGAAACTCTCATTCGTATACATGGAGACACCAGCTCTACACATTCACATTTTCTATCGAGAAAGCTAGAGGAACGGCGGCAAGCAAACATGATATTTCTGTTGGTATACATGGCATTTTATGCAGCTGCGTAACGAAAACACTTTGCTTTTCTGCAAAACCATATTTACTGGTAATTTCACAGTCCATTTCATACAAATTCCACACCACTTTGTCCGGATATGACTGGATGAAAGGGGAAATACCCGGTTTTGTTTTGGCAAACTCATCAAAGGACTTTATTGTTTTGAATGTTTTTTATCAGGGAACATTTAATTTTATACTGGGAAACTCTAATTGGTTCCACATGGAGACACCAGCTCTACACATTCGTATTTTCTAGGAGAAAGCTAGAAGAAATGCGGCAAACAAACATGATATTTCTGTTTGTATAGATGGCATTTTATGCACTTGCCTAACGAAAAGACTTTGCTTTTCTCCAAAACCATTTTCACTGTGATTTTCTTGGTCTATTGCATATGAATTCCACATAGCTTTGTCCAGATATGACTGGTGATAGGGGAAATATCCTGTTGTGTTTTGGCAAACTCAACCCCAAATATTGCCACAGCCTCTGTGTTTGTGTTTTTTGGATATTATCAAGGGTCATTACTGTTTGAAAGTTTTTTTATTCATAGAAACATTGGATTTTGTACTGGGAAACACTCACTGGATACACATGGAGAAACCAGCTCTACACATTCGTATTTTCTAGCGAGAAAGCTAGAGGAACTACAGCAAAGAAACCTGATATTTCTGTTTGTATACATGACAATTCATGCATTTGTCTAATTAAAAGACTTTGCTTTTCTCCAAAACCATTTTTACTATGATTTGGTTGGTCTATTGCATACAAATTCCACAGCACTTTGTCCGGATATGACTGCATGAAAACGGAAATATCCGGTTTTGTTTTGGCTAACTCAATCCCAGATATTGCCACAGCCCCTGTGTTTGTGTTTGCTGGATGTTATCAATGGTCATTATGGTTTTGAACATTTTTGTAATCAGAGAGCATTTAATTTTGTACTGGGAAACAATCATTGGTTCCATATGCAGAAACCAGTTCTTCCTATTCTTTTATTCTAGCGAGAAAACTAGAGGAACTGCGGCAAACAAACATGAT